>NC_065448.1:210526612-211131889 GCF_917563875.1 Diabrotica virgifera virgifera | reverse complement strand
GCATAAATCATTCAATTATCATGTAGTGTAACTCACGTAATGTAACGTCAAGTAACGGATATTTGTACATACATAACAATACACAAAGTGTAAATAGACCAGGCCATTTAGCACTAAAAACACCCGAATAAATAGATTTTTAAATACAGCACCTAGAGACTTGCAGTTTTTTGCATTATGTTCAGGATCACTTCAGAAAAAATGTCTACTATTCAAAAATGGGTGGAAATGCATAATTGCACTGTAAAGTGCATAAAATGCATCAAAAATTGCATAAATATAAAAATAAAGTCAAAATCAGTACACTAAGGAACACAATTTATTATTTGGGGGATTTTGGGGTCACTGAATACGATTACGCCATCAAAATTGACCACCGAAGTACCTGGTGCCAAGGGTCGCGACAAAGGCACGTCATCGTCTGGAGTTTCGATGGATTTCGGCACTAAATTGACGTAACTGGACTATTCGGGAGGTTTTTGACGTGGTTAAACACGAATATGCGATCAGAACACACATCTGGATCACCTGGTGCTCAAGGGACGTCATCTTCGGGAGTTTCGAAGACTTTCGATATAAAATTGATGCAAGCGGATTACTTACGGATTTTTGAGGTCGCTAAACACGAATATGCCATCAGAATTGTCCTCAGGGTACCTGGTGCCCAGGGTAGCTACAAAGGCACGTCATCATCTGGAGTTTTGATGGATTTCGGCACTAAATTGATGTAACTGGATTACTCGGGGGGTTTTTGAGGTGGTTAAATACGAACATGCCATCAGGACAGACCTTAGGATCACCTGGTGCCCAAGGTCACTGTAAGGGACGTCATCTTCTGGAGGGCTTTCGGTATTAAATTGATACAAACGGATTACTTGGGTTTTTGGGGTCGCTAATCACGAATATGTCATCAGAATTTAATTTCGGAGCACCCGTTGTCCAGGATCGCTACTAAGGCACGTCATCTTCTGGATTTTCGAGGGTTTTCGGCATAAAATGGATGCAAATAGATTAGTCGGGGGTTTTTGAGGTCGCCAAACATAAATATGCCATTAGAACAGACCCACGGAGCACCTGGTGACCATGGCCACTGCAAGGGACGTCATCTTCTGGAGTTTCGAGGGATTTCATCGGCATTAAATTGATGCAAATGGATTACTGGAAGGTTTTTGGAATGGCTGAACGCGAGTACTCCATCGGATCTGACCCACGGAGCACCTGGTGCCTAAGGCAGCTCATCTTCTGGAGTTTCGGAGGGTTTCGGCATTAAAATGATGCAAACGGATGACTCATGGGTTCTTGGGATTGCTGAACACAAGTACGCCATCAGAAGAGACATCGGAGTACCTATAAGCCTAAGGCACGTTATCGTCTGGATTTTCGAGAGTTTTCGATCGAAAACACATTTCGAATACAAATACACCATCAGAACAGACACCAGAGCACCTGGTGGCTAAAGTATATCATCTTATAGAATTTCGATAAATTTCGGTGCTAAATTGATGCAAACAAATTGCTCATAGGTTTTTGGGTTTGCTGAACACGAATATTAAATCAGAACCGACCCCCCGCGTTCCTAGTGGCTAGAGTGGCTGCTATGCACATCATTTTTTAGAATTTTGAGGCATTCCGACACTAAATTGATACACACCGAGTACACCGAAGTTTTTTGAGTTGTTGTTTAAAGAAAACGTTCAAATTGGTAACATTTTTGCTATTTTACTTGGACTGTTTATTAAAATAACTATGTTGTGCTATACATTTTTTTAAATTCTTTATTAATATAAACTCAATTTATATCTGACAGCGTTTATCCTTCATTTATTTCAAAATCGATTTATTATGTTTTATTTTGATAGTGTGATCTTTCGTGGTCACTAGATACTCCAAAGTATTTCATCTAAGTCATATTCGTATTCACTCAGAAAACATAAGAGTATCTGTTTGCATCAATTTAGTACATACTGAAAACTCTAGAAGCTCCAGAAGATGACGTGCCTTAGGCACCAGGTACACCGGTGTATGTTTTGATGGCGTATTCATATTCAGCAACCCCAAAAACGTATGAGTAGTCCATTTGCATCAATGTAGTACCAAAGGCACTCGAAACTCCAGAAGATGACGCCCCTTGTTGTGATCCTTGGCACCAGGGGTCGGTTCTGATAGCATATTCGTCTTTAGAGACCTCAAAAACCTTTCAGTAATTCATTTGTATCAATTAAATGCCGAATACCTTTGAAACTCCAGAAAATGACGTCCCTTGCTATGATATTAGGCACTAGGTGCTCTGAAGGTCGATTCTGATTGAATATTCAGGTTTAGCGACTTCAAACCCCTTGAGTAATCCATTTGCATCAATTGAATGCCGAAGACACTCAAAAATCCAGAATATGACGTGCCTTAGTAGCGATCCTGGGCACCAGGTACCTCGGAACTAAATTCTTATGGCATATTTATGTTTAGCGACCCCAAAAACCCGTAAGCAATCCGTTTGCATCAATTTGTCGAATGCCCTAGAAGCTCCAAAATATGATGTCCCTTGTAGTGACCTTGGGCACCAGGTGATCTGGTGGTCTGTTCTGATGGCATATTCGTGTTTATAGACCTCAAAAACCCTCGAGTAATTCATTTTTACTAATTTAATGCCGAAATTCCTCAAAATTCCAGAATAGGACGTCTCCTGCAGTGACCTTGGGCTCCAGGTGCAGAGGGGGTCGGTTCAGATGACATGTTCGTATTTAGAGACCTCAAAAACTTTCCAGTAATCCATTTGCATCTATTAAATGCTGAAAACTCTCGAAACCCCAGAAGACGACGCGCGACGTGCCTTAGTAGCGACCCTGGGCACCAGGTACTCCGGAGATCAATTCTGATCGCATATTCGTGTCTAGCGACCTCAAAAACCCATGAGTAATCCGTTCACATCAATTTAGTGCCAAAAATCCTAGAAATTTCAGAAGACGACGCCCTTGCAGTGACCTTGGGCACCAGATGATCCATGGGTCGGTTTTGAGGCGTACCCGTGTTCACTGGCCCAAAAAACCCCCGAATAACAAAATTTGGTCCTTAGTATACCATTTTATGCACTTTAAAATGCAATTATGCATTTCCATCCATTTTTGATTAGTAGACTTTTTTTCTGACGTCACCCTGAACGTAAAGCAAAAAAGTGCAAGTCTCTAGGTGCTGTATTTAAAAAGTGATTTATTTTGTGCTAAATGCCCTCGTCTATTATGTATATATCAAATTTATATAAACTTTATTTATATCTGACAATGTATTTAGCGACCCCTAAAACCCGTTCGTAATCCGTTTGCATCGATTTAATGCCGAAAACAATCGAAACTCCAGAAGATGACGTCTCTTGCCGTGACCTTGGGCACCAGGTGATCCGGGGTTCAGTTCTGATGGTGGAATCGTATTCAGCGACCCCAAAAACCCCCAAATAATAAATTTTGTTCCTTAGTATACTGATTTTGACTTTATTTTTACATTTATGCAATTTTGGATGCATTTTATGCACTTTACAGTGCAATTATGCATTTCCATTTATTTTTTAATAGTAGACTTTTTTCCTGACGTCATCCTGAACATAATGCAAAAAACTGCAAGTCTCTAGGTGCTGTATTTAACTATATATATTCTTCTATTTGTACTTATATCCCGTTTTATAGTTTCCGATGACACGCCATTGTAACTATACTTTGATGCTACTTGGAAGAAAGTTGGCCACCGTCCTACTAGACTTTGATGCGACTTGGATAGAACCTGTTGATGGAAATATACTTGACGAGGGTGGTGACACGGTGAAAAGAGCCTTCAAGCGTTGCGCGCGCAGCGTCCAAGTAGAGTAGGAGGGTGGACTTGGATGAAGATGAAAAACACTTGGAACGTGTCAACCCCGCTCATACTATCAAAGTAACATCCAAGTATTGCGCGCGCTGCATCCAAGTGGACTTGGACCAAGTACACTTGGATCGTGTCAACCCAGCATTAAGCATTTTTATCCGAGCAAACTGAACAAGCTGAGCGCGCTGTAACAAATTGCTCTAGTTAGTACATGTTTGCGAGCAAAATTCTGTCGAACCGAACGAGCCGATCATTTTCAGACGAGTGTCGGTAATCGTTGAAAGGTCAAAAGGGAGCATTTCTTCGTTGATGTTCAGTGGTTACTGGCGTACTCCAGATTCTCTGCTACCATGGGAGTACAAACACTGAAATACAATAAGCAGAACATGGGAATGGGGCGAATAGAACGAACACTTCGAATAACCTGCTTATTTACTTTGTTCTGCGTGCTTATCTCGTTCGCTTCGTTTGGGTCGTTGTGAAGAACGATAGTCAATAGCCAATACGCACCTTTAGATATTCGGTGATGGAACATTGTGTATAAAAATTGTATTTTACTTTTACGAAATTAAATATAATACGCTATTTAAACAAAGTTTAAGCATTTTGTTATTGAAACAAAATAAACAGCTTTAAAAGCAATTTTATTATACCCACACTTTGATATGCTAATATCCAATGTATCCACTTTGTATCTATTTTGAATTTAAATTAATTTAAACGTGATAGAATAAAATTAAAATTTAGCCGTATTTGTAAGCCTGGCGTGACGGTTTGTAACATTTCATAGAAAATTCATTGATCATTGGAATGCATCGGTGTAGAGTGTAGAGCATAAACCAAACTCTCGGGGGGAACAAAATTATTATTGTTTTGCGCAAAATTTGTTTGGTACCAGAAATTGTCTTTTAGTTCTATTTATATTGTCAAAGAACATGTAATTTTGATCATTTATTGGCACTGAGATCCTAATTTCTTACAACTATCAACAATACTGTTATTAACTAAAACGGTAAAGTTGCCGGGACTTAGCTGTATACCATGTAGTTAAAAAACTATAACATCGAAATATAAACCTCCTTAGTAGTAGGTATAATTTAATTAAAAATCTTAAAAAATGGATTACATAAATTTGTTTAGAACGAACGTTTTCCGACTTGTCAGTCCATCATCAGTGAACTCATGTACTTGCAAAATAGCCCCGAAACCAAACAGTGGTTATACAGGGTGTAACAAAAATACAGGTCATAAATTAAATCACATATTATGGGACCAAAAATAGTTCGAATGAACCTAACTTACCTTAGTACAGATATGCACATAAAAAAAGTTACAGCCCTTTGAAGTTACAAAATGAAAATAGATTTTTTCGAATATATCGAACACTATTGGAGATTTTTTATTTAAAATGGATATGTGGCAATTTTATGGCAGGATCATCTTAAAGAAAAATTATAGGGAAATTTGTGGACCAAATAATCATTTTATGGGGGTTTTGTTCCCTTAAACCCCCCAAACTTTTGTGTACCTCTCAATTTAATTATTATTGTGGTACCATTAGTTAAATTCAATATTCTTAAAACTTTTTTGCCTCTTAATATTTTTTCGATAAGGCAGTTTTTATCGAGTTAAGGCTTATTTTTTAATATGTTTACATACAAATTTTATGGGGGTTTTGTTCTTTTAAACCCCCCAAATGTTTGTGTACGTTCCAATTACAATATTACTGCGGTACCATTAGTTAAACACAGTGTTTTTAAAACTTTTTTGCCTCTTTGTATTTTTTCGAGAAGGCACCTTTTATCGAGATGTGTCCTCTTTTTTAATATGGTTCAAAATAATCCTAAAATTGTAAATCATAAATAAATTTTCATATTATTATCAAGTCTCCATAATCGTACAATACTCCATATACAAATATGTGGTGGATTTGACAAATATTCAAAATATCTCGATAAAAACTGACTTTTCGAAAAAGTATTAAGAGGCAAAATAGTCTTAAAAACAGTGTGTTTAACTAATGGTACTACAATAATAAATTAATTGGAACGTATACAAAAGCTTGGGGGGGTTTAAAAGAACAAAACCCCATAATTTTTTATGGGGTGTCCAAATTTCACTATAATTTTTTCTTAAGACGCTACTGCCATAATAAATGCCAAATGTCCATTTTCAATAAAAAATCTCTAATAGTTTTCGATATATTGGAAAAAATCGATTTTCATTTTTTAACTTCAAAGGGCTGTAACTTTTTTTATGTGCACATTTGTACCAAGGTAAGTTAGGTTATTTCGAACTATTTTTGGTCCCAGAATATGTGATTTAATTTATGACCTGTATTTTTGTTACACCCTGTATATGTAGAATTCGATTTACATTCTTAAATCGTAAAATTGTAAAAATTTAAAGCCGATGTTAGCGGATACTTTCCGGGAACATTACGAAACCCTACACGAAATCTTAGGCATCCATCTTGGTCAACTGAAGTCTGCCAAGTCTTGGTATTCTTGACAGACTTCAGTTGACCAAGATGGTTGTCTAAGACGGGTAGGGTTTCGTAATGTTCCCGGAAAGTATCCGCTAACATCGGCTTTCGTCTGTCAACTGAAGTCTGCCAAGTCTGTCAGGACAGACAGACTTCAGTTGACCAAGATGGTTGTCTAAGATTTCGGGTAGAGTTTCGTAATGTTCCCGGAAAGTATTCGCTAACATCGGCTTTAAGCTTTTACAATTTTACGACTTAAGAATGTAAATTGAATTCTACATATAACCACTGTTTGGTTTTGGGGCTATTTTGCAAGTACATGAGTTCACTGATGATGGACTGATAAGTCGGAAAACGTTCGTTCTGAATAAGTTTATGTAATCCATTCGGATTTTTCAGATTTTAATTTAAATTATACCTCCTACAAAGGAATTGTTACTTCGGTGTTAGAGTTTTTTAATATTATTATTCATCAATACTCAATCTTCGCTTGCTAACTGCTGGACATAGATCTCCCTTATAATTTTTCATCGATTTCTCGATGGACGACCTCTGCTAATTTTTCATCGTCGTTGATGGACGACCTCTGCTTCAGTAGGCAGTGTCCCTTGGTCTTTATTCCAGCATCCATTTTGCCCATCTGCAGGCCAAAATAGGCTCTATCGCTCGTTGAGCCACATGAATCTTTTTTACTGTTCTCCTTGTCATGGTCAACGTTTCTGCTCCTTAAGTCAACACTGGCAAAACACACTGATTAAAGGTTTTTATTTTAAGACATATTGGTATATCAGATGATTTGCCAATGTCGTTCAACTTGCCGAACTTCTTCTTCGTCATTTTCTTTTTGTGTAAACATAACTGTTTGTTTTTTCAATATGCCCCTAGTTTGTGGTCGTTAGGCTTAGGTGATCGTTATATTCTACTCTTCTGTTTCTTAGGCAGATAATAATGTTCTTCACCTTGCACCTCCGTGGTTTATCTGTACTTCTAGCACTGTCCCATAGTGTCTTACCATCGATTTTTCGAAGGGTTTTCATCTCTACTCTTTCTAGCATTATTTTTGTCCTGTTTGTGTAAGGTCGTGTTTCGGCCGCGTATGTCCTTATTGGTCTGATGACTCATTTGTAAATTCTGCCTTTCATTTCTTTTCCGATATTGTTATTTCTCCATATTGTTTCGTTTAGGGAACCTGCGGCTCTGTTTGCTCTATCCGCTTGATCTTCCACTTTTGTCTGTAGCTTTTCGTAGATAGATAGTGTGATGCCTAGATATTTAAACTCATTTGTTCTATTATGTGACCCACCAGCTCTAGGTAATTATTTTAATTTTTTCTATAGTTTTCTGGGTTTTATTTTATTAAAGACTGAAGTTAAAGCATTTAAATGTAAAAACATGTAATTTTGGAAACGACCAGTCTTAAAAACCATTTCTTCAATGCATTTAAAATGAACAGTCGTGTTAATTGTCCAAGGAAGGAATTAATTTATAATTAGAGAGAAAATATATGCATAGCTACTTAAAAATTATTCTGCTCATAAAAGTTGAACAGGTATGTTACCCTTAACTTTATGTATCTACAATAATCAGTACACGAAACACGTAAATCTCTTTTTTAACCCAAAACATGGCAGGCACGCGACTACTAAACTTTCCTTCCCTATAGTTTACCAGTTCTCGTTTATCACATCGTTAAAAATAAAGTCATATAGTAAGTGACTGCTGTTATTAGGATCCTATTATTATACACCAGGATTACATTATCGCAATCTAAATAACTAGAGTAGAAAGAAAGTCGTATCGCAGTGCAGGTGAAGAAAATTTCAGGCATGTTCATAGTAGACGTGTATTTAATGTGTAACGTAAGGTTTCGATTAGTCTGTAAGTAAGATATAATCCGGGTGTGAACGTTTTTGAAATAAATAAAAATAAATTGGAAATGATTCAACCAGTAAAAATATAACAAATAGCGTAATTTAAGAACTTGAATCAAAAAATTTTTGTAATATTTCGTTCTTTATCATTAACTTTATCCTAATTACCTTAAATTAACATAAACCTTAAATTCGTAATTTATCCTAATTACGAATTTAATTTTTGGCCCCCTCCACTTATTACTCTAATATATTATTTGATATATAAAGTTTTTCTCGCTTTAAGGTTAATTGAATTCGTATATGCTAAACATAACTTTATTTGAATACAGATTTAAAATATACAATTTTTTATAAAGATCTGCTTAATATTTAGTGAATTTAAAAAAAAGTAACTTGTAAAATAACGCATATCTAACAGAGGTTACAAAAAACCGAATTTAATAACTTTTGACAGAGTCAGGTTAATTGGAGTTTTTATTAATCAATACTTCAAACTCGTAGGATTTAAATCACCATAAATTACACCAACATAAAAGAGATTCGTCAATTTTTTTAATATACCTACCAAAGTGAAAACCAAATTGATATATAACAATTTTTTCTTTGATTCCCGTTGGGGTTTTATTGCGAATTTGGAGAATATACAGAATTCTGTGTTTTACCAACGAATTTTTTATTTCCAAAAACGAATTAATAAACTGTGTTTTTTAGAAAATGGCATTATTAGCAAACTGTGGTCTTAAAAATATTCACAATAAGACAAGTAATTCAGAAGGTAATCAATAATAATAGGGAGATACATATATGTATCAACTGTATAATGTATATTTCACCGACCTCGAAAAGGCGTTTGAGAGAATCGTAAAAAAGGGCGTATGCGTATCGAAGACATTAAAAGAAAGGGAAGTCGACAGACACATAATAGGAGTGATAAAGAATACATATATACAGAAATAATACAAATTAGACAGTAAAAATCAGAATAGAATAGAATAGAAATATGCTTTATTGTCATGAAAAATTGTACAATTTTATCGACAAATCTTACAAATAGTCAAGAAAACAAAACAATAAAAATTCAGTTTACTAAAATTACATAAATCGTCAGTATAAATTTAAAAAAATAATAATATTGAAGTTAAACAGTTAATCAATTGCAAAATTTAAAAATTTAAATAAATTGCAAATTGCATAGTCTACCTCTACCTAGTAATTAAGTTTAAAAGACAACCTGCTGCATATGACACCCAAATATAGATGAAAAATAACAATAAAAATACTACTTGTGCAAAGGGTACTGTAATTTCTTAGTTATTGATTAAGAAAATCTTCTACTGCATAATATGGTCTTTCGGATAGGTAGGCTTTTGTCAGTATACGGAATTTGGGGAAAGATGCTGCAGATTTAAGTTGTAGAGGGAAATGGTTGTAAAGTTTTTTTGCGGAATATAATATAGATTTCTTTACTAACTCAGATGACGGGGTCGGTAAATAGACGACAAAGGTAGAATTTCTCGTGAAGTAGTCATGATTAGGTCTTGGTGGAAAGACATGTAGATGTTTACGAATTAAGCAAACAGTTTCTAAAATATACAAAGATGGAAGGGTTAAAATTCTGTGATCTTTGAAGTAACTTCTACAATGTGTTGTTCTTCTGAGGCCAAACAGATATCTTATTGCTCTTTTTTGTAATTTGAAAATAACATCGAATTGGGTAGCTGTACCAGAACCCCAAAAAAGGAAGACAATAATGAAGATGTGACTCGAACAAAGAAAAATATGTTATTTTGGAAGATGCTAAATTGAGTTCATTCGAAACAGATTTTTTAGCATAGCAAGCTGAAGATAGTTTCTTCCTTAACAAATTAATATGGAGGGACCATTTAAGGTTGCTGTCTAAAAAAATACCAAGAAATTTTACAGAATCAACAGTACTGATCTGACAGTTATTAAGAGGTAAGGGTTGGAGAGCTCCTTTGTAAGATAATGCTACTGTTTTATCTACGTTAAACGAGAATAAATTAGAGTTAGACCAGGTTTTTATTGTAAGTAGATCAGAAGTTATAGTAGCATGAAGAGTTACAATATTTGATTTGCTCCAAGTAATACTGGTATCATCAGCAAAAAGAAAGATTTTTCCATCGATTTTTAAACTAGTGATGTCATTAATAAAGATAAGGAAAAGTAGAGGACCCAATACTGATCCTTGAGGTACCCCACATACAATGTTTTTGAGACTAGAGTCTGTATCATTTGCTCTAACCAGTTGTTTCCCATCATCCAAGTAAGACTGGAACCAATTCAAAGAAATACATCGAATTCCGTAGAAATTTAGTTTTTTTATCAAAATGTTGTGATTTACATAATCAAAAGCTTTGGCGTAGTCACAAAAACCGGTGGCAGTGTGAAGATTATTGTTCAGTGCTTGATAAACCTTATGTAGTACAGAAAACATGGCATCAGTGGTGCATTTATTATTTAAAAAATCAATAACGTTATATTCAGAAAATTTACTACAAGCCAAGGCGTCAAACAGGGATGCATGTTGAGTCCACTGCTATTCTCAGTGGTACTGGATGAAGCAATAATGGAAAGCCAAGAGAAGAATAAGGAAACTAACATTAGAATACTGGCAAATGAAACAGACTCAACTATCGGAGCTACTATTTGCAAACGACATTGTATTGATACCTAGCAGAAAACATAGAAGACTTACAGAACAATCTTGAAATCCTAGAAGAAGGACTATCAAACGTAAAAAATGAAAATTAATACAGAGAAAACAAAAGAAATGATCATTTCAAATAAAAGGAAGACACATATAATATAATTAGAAAAGAAAAAACCAGAGCAAGTGGAATATTTTAAATATCTAATTACCTAGCAGTAATAATTGAATCAAATGATAAACACGACATGGAAATAAACAAGAGAATGGAACGAACAGGAAGCCTATTTAACACTATGAAAACAACATTTTTTGGGGGAAAACAGATACCGGAGAAAGTAGAAACGGCAGTCGTTAGATCAGTAATTAGACCAACATTCAAGTATAGCAGCGAGACATGGACATTGACGGAGAGACAAAAATCCAGAGTCAGTTCTATGGAAATGAGGTTGCTGAGGAAAAAGCAAACAGAAAGAAGACAGAAAAAATACGAAACGAAACAATCAGACACAACCTAAAACTAGAACCAATCAATGAAAAAATAGTAGAGGGACAACTTGCATGGTTCGGGCACGTTTGTAGAATGTCGAACGTAAGACTAACAAAACGAGTGTTCGAAACGAGAGTGCAGGGGAAAAACAAATAAGAAGACCAAGAGTTGTGAAGAAGTCAAAAGAAAAAATTGACATAGAAAAGTGCAACAAACCTAACTCAAGATCAGAAAGCACGGAGACTACAATGCCAAACTCAACTCCATCAGCCTTACAACTATAGGTAGAAACGTTTAGGACTAAGTAACTAAAATAAGTCTTAAAACTTCTAGTAAAAAGATGATAATTTAAAATCTTACCATTCTTGCACTTTAGGTTGATATTTACTCTTCAATTCAACAAGTATCAAAGTTGATAAAAGTGTTGCCAAAATAAAGCCACACTTACAATAAATAAAGGCATCAGTGCAAAAGTCACAGTGCCCATATTTTCTATAATTGAGTTAATTCACTACATAATCGACTTATGTGGTCATTAAATTCTAGTCTTCTGTTCCTTACCCAGTTATGAATGTTGTCCACCTTGCATCTCCTTCGTATAGATGCACTTATGTGCCCTATTCCACGAACATACGCCTGTTTTGAATTACTTCGACAACGAATATTTTACTGTGCAAAATAAAAAGAACGGAAGTAAATTGCAAATTACATTGTTGTTTATTGGAATAATTATTATTTACTTTCGTACTTCTTATGTTGCACAGTAAAATATTGGTTGTCGAAGTAATCCAAAACAGGCGTATCTTCGTGGAATGGCCCATAGCTCTATCCAATAGTGTCTTACTATCGATTGTTCGAAAGGTTTTTATTTCTGCTGTTTCTAACATTCTTTTTGTCCTTTCTGTATCAGGTCGTGTTTCTGCAGGGTAGGTCATTATTGGTCTGATGACTGTTTTACAAACTCAGCCTTCCATATTTTTCCAATATTTTTATTTTTCCATAATGTTTCATTACAGCAACCTGCGGCTCCGTTTGCTCGAATTTACATCTTATGGGATTTGCTGTTATAACTATGCATTTTGTAAATTTATTTCATTTTTTCCCGATATTTTTATTTCAATGTATTGTTTCATTCAGGCAACCTGCGGCTCTCTTTAGAGCTCCAGCTCTAATTTACGTCTTATGGGATTTGTTGTTACCACTATGTGTTTTGTAAATTCTGCCGTTCACTTTTTTTCCTATAATATTTTTATTTCTCCGTATTGTTTCATTCAGGCAACCTGCGGCTCTGTTTACTTTATTTACTTGATCTTCCACTTCTGTTTTGAGCTTTTCGTGGCTAGATACTGTGATGCCTAGATATTTAAACTCCATGACTTGTTCTATTTCCTGACCCTCAACCTCTAATTTACATCTTCTTTATTTTTATAATTTTTTTGGTAGGATTTGAGGTACTGATTTTATTTTAATAATTAAATTTAATAAAACTGTCAAGGATTGATACCCTAATATTAAAATGTTAAAATAGGTTACCAAGTGTTTTATTTTTAAGTGCCTGACGCCAACTATTAACAATTTATTTGTACGATAGCTCCAACAACTAAAAATAGATATATGATATGTCATATTAGCTGAAAGAGAATTAAAAAGGTAAACGAAAAATGTCAAAATATAATTTAAAAAAACATAAGTATGGTTTATATTTCCTTAGCGAGACCCCCTAAAAAAGTTTTTTGTACGCCACTGAATCCGTCCATAATATATCCATCAAAAGTTCCTATAAAGTTTCTTAAAGTATCTTAACTACTTTTTTTCTATGTCCTCTAGTTTTCGGTATACACTGCAAAACATACCAATTTGGGACACCCTGTACAGTATGTAGTAACTTGAAGAGATGTAGTGATTGAATAAAATCAAGTAAGTCAACTTATTTTTTCATAATTATTCCTGCCTCCTGAAGTTAAATCAGATCCAGCCATGAGACACAGTTAGAAGACTCCAATTAGCTTAATACATCACGAAGGCCCTTTCATCTTCTTCTTCTTCAGGTGCCATCTCCGCTAAGGAGGTTGGCAATCATCATAGCTATTTTAATTTTTGAGACAGTAGCTATAAATAGTTGTTTTGAGCTGCATCCAAACCATTCTCTCAGGTTCTTCAGCCATGAAATTCGTCTTCTGCCGATGCTTTTTCTGCCATCTATCTTTCCCTGCATTATGAGTCGCAGGATGCCATACTTCTAGCCCCGCATCACATGTCCGAGGTACTGTAGTTTTCTTTCTTTAATTGTAAGTTCAACTTCCTTCTCTTTAC
This sequence comes from Diabrotica virgifera virgifera, assembly GCF_917563875.1. Taxonomy (NCBI): domain Eukaryota; kingdom Metazoa; phylum Arthropoda; class Insecta; order Coleoptera; family Chrysomelidae; genus Diabrotica; species Diabrotica virgifera. Next base: position 211,118,210 of record NC_065448.1, on the reverse strand, counting down.
CTATTCTTTTCAGTACTTCATTGTTCGTAACTCTATCTACCCAGGAAACCCTCATAATTCTTCTATACGTCCAGATTTCAAAGGCGTTAAGTCGTCTCATTGTCTCTACATTTAACGTCCACGATTCCAGTCCATAGTATAGTACACTATATACGTAACATTTTGTTAGGCGTACTTTAAGAGCTAATGTTAACTCTTTGCTACATAGGACCTTTTTCATTTTCATAAAATTAGAACGTGCTTTCTCGATTCTGACTTTGATTTCTGCAGTTTAGTCATTATTTTCGGTTATAAGTGTCCCTAGGTAAGTGTACTTTTTTACTCTTTCGATCTGCTGGCCCTCTACTATCAAGATTTCGTTAGTATTATGGTTGTTTTTACTAATTTTCATAAACTTTGTCTTTTTGATATTCAGAGAGAGTCCGTACTCCCTACTACACCTTACTATTTTACTCACGAGTATTTGCAGGTCCTGTAAATTATCGGCTATTATTACTATATCATCTGCATATCTGATGTTGTTAACTAAGACTCCATTTACTCTTATGCCGACTGTTTCATCTTCCAGAGTTTCTCGCATTACCTCTTCAGAATAAGCGTTAAATAATAGAGGTGATAGTATGCAGCCTTGCCTGACTCCTCTCTTTATTTCCATTTCTTTAGATGTTTCTGTTTCAATTCTTACTATTATTGCTCGCTGATTGTAATAGAGATGTGTTATTAGTCTTAAATCTCTTTCATCTAGGTTTTTAGTTTTTAGAATTTTCATGAGTCGGTCATGTTTTACTTTATCAAACGCTTTATTGTAGCCTATAAAACAGATGTAAAGAGAACGGTTAACATCCAAACATCTCTGTGTCAGCACGTTGAAGGAGAATAATGCCTCTCTGGTGCCCATTCCATTGCGGAACCCATATTGAGTGTCACTAATATCCAGCTCCAGTTTAGAGTGTATTCTGGCGTGGATAATTTTCAGCAGAATTTTCAAGGTATGTGACATTAAGCTTATGGTTCAGTAGTCATTGCATTCTTTGGCATTCACTTTTTTTGGCAAACACACAAATGCTGATGTCAACATTTCTCCAGCCCCTTTCATACATCATCATAAAGATCTGATACGCAATAGAAAATACCTGGACCCTAGTCTGAGTCACTAAACAACATGTAATTTCTATTTTTATATGTAGGTTTACAGAAGTCACTCATTTATGTGTCCTCTTCTTAACCATCTCATTTTTTCTTTGCCCTGTATATTCAATTTTCCCACAAGCTGATAAACATGCATCGAGGTGAGAGAGTAAACCAAAGTTTAAGCAAAACTTGGGCTCAAGCTCAACCCTTAATTCGATGGAGTGAAATGTTTTCTGAAAATCCACAAACGTCGTATAAATTAGAAGGTTACATAAGTATTTTCTTCGTGCCCATTTTATGCTTATGATATAGGTATAGAAAATTTGATATTAACTAGTAGTAGGAACCAGCTCTATAGGGCTTTTCATTCACAGTCATTTGTTTCGAGCTTTTGTCATGTGTCACATATTAATATATATACGTCATACGTTATTGGTATTTTACAATGATACAAACCAAAGACGTATGACGTAGATATATTAATATTATGTGACACATGACAGAAGCTCGAAACAAATGACAATCGATGAAAAGCGCTATTGTAAATAGGGGAGTGCAATTAGAACGAAAACATACATTGTTTCGGAAAAATTCAAACAAGCTTATATTTTTCTAAAACTTTTTTTGTGAGTTTATATTTATATACATGTTAAAGTAAAAAGTTCTACTCGCAGATTTGGCCGCTAATTGTTTATTAATTGTTTAAACAATAACAATTGTTTTGTATAAATAATTTTAAAAATATCGTTGAATTCATCATTTTACTTTGATCAAATATGCTTCTATTTTGTTTTTGATTATGCTGAATCCGAATATGGCATAACAATTTAAAAATTCTTATACAGAAGCTCTTATACAGTAATGTCTGCGTAGCTAGGAACCACATGCAAAACTTTTTTATTATCAATTTTACGAAAAAAAGTTATTCTTCATAAAATGCTCTGGATAGTCAAAAATATAAAATTCAACCGTCATATATCAAATTTTATCAATTCTATACGAGTTATGTCAAAAAAATAAATTTCGTTAAAGAGTAAAGTATGTACCTTCATATTCCAGAATATCAAAAAATGCCATTATGAAAAGTTGTTTGAAATTAGAAGCTATGTCTAAATATACAATTACATCATTCTAATCGAAAAAAAAAATTCAATTTTTTCTCAAATTACGGATAAACATCATCATCATTTTATTACAATTATGTAACTTGTTTATTATCAAATTTACGAAAAAAAGTTATTCTTCATAAAATACTCTACCTGGTCTAAAATCTAAGATAAAACTAACAGATATCAAACTGTTACAATTTTATACGAGCTATGTAAAAAATATGAATTTTACTTAAGAATTAAGTGCCTTTATTATTCACAATATTTTAATTAGAAGGATGTAATTGAACACTGAAACATACTTTTTTAATCTAAACAACTTTTCATAATAACAATTTTTGATATTGTGAAATATAAAGGCACTTTTCTCTTGAGTTAAATTCATATTTTTTGACATACCTCGTATAAAATTAATAAAAGTTTACATTTGATGGTTGCATCTTAGATTATATACGATGCAGAGTATTTTATTGAGAATAACTTTTTTTTCGTAAAACTGATAATAAAACAGTTATCGATATATTTCAAGTTACGCAGACATACTGTATAAGAGCTAAAAAAAATTTTTTGTTGAACATTTATTATTGTTGAAGCTTATTATTAAATGTATTTTAGGTAAGTTTTATAGAAAAAAGTTTTGATCACTTTGTATAAACATTTTTTTAACTGGTAATTTTCGGTTTTTGTATTACATTTTTGATATCTTTCTTAATTTTCTCAAAATGAAAGAGTTTATTTGATTTCTAAAGTAAAATAATTCAGTGCATTTTAAAGATAACATCCTAAGCTTTAAAAAAGAACCTATAAAACTGTAATAAATCTGTTAAAACTTGAGTAATACCGTCTTAAAATAGTGGTAATTCTCTAAAACTACGAAATTTTCAAAAATTACATTTTTTGAGACGTCATATAACTTGAATTAAATCTTTGAGATTTTTTTTGAGAGAAGCATCGTTTAGTAAGATGTCTGAAAGGTAAGCTGTGCAAAATTGAGAGTTTTATAAGAAACATTGTATTAGTTACACATTTTTAAATCATTTTTAAACCAAATTCATGTAAGTCTCATTTTCGGCCCACACCAATCTTATGCCCATACATTTTATTTATTTTTATTACAACCATAAGATAGCTAAATTATTCTTCTTTTATGATCAAGTTATAAAATTTTATTTGATCCATTAGTTAAAGAATTACATTAAAATAACTCAACCGTGCACTTCGCCGTACGCTAGTTTACAGTGCGCCAATGTTTGTGAGAAGGGCGACTTTAGCGTTATAAATAAAAAATTATAGAAGCTACAGATTTCATTTTAGAAAAATCTTTATGGAGGTTTTTTTTGTAAAATTTTCTGAATTTTTCAACAGTCAAGTCAGTTTTTTCTACAATTTATATTTTCGGAGTTATTTAAAGAAAACATCTAATTTGGCAGTTTATTTGTTTAATAAAAAATGAAGCACCCACTTCTCGAGTAGAACTTTTTGATAAATTGTTTTTTAAACATTTCTTAATGAAATTACAAAAGTTCTATCTTGTTTGATTTTTTCCGAAGTGAAATTCTAATTCTATATGCTCTCCCCTAAAATAAGAATTTGTCGACCGAAGCTGTTCTGTTGGAATTTTTACTTAATTTGAAACTCCCACCCCTCAAGATTTATTTTAGTATTCCTGCAGGCGGTAGGTCATTTTTTCAATAAAAGATAAAACTGAAAAGGCTGAAATATACAAAATATTCCGTTCAATATTTTTGACTAAAAAAATGTAATTATCTATGTCTATGTCTATTAACTGCATTGAATACATGGACAATAACACAAAAATTTAATTGTCTCTTTTGATATAAAATAATGAAAAAATAGATACGAAGAAAAACACAAACAGCCAATATAGCGAAACAAACAGCGTGTCATAATTCTACTTTCAGTGTTCATTAGAAAAATATTCGTAACAAAAAATTGCATATTAATATTTTGATGTATGTCAATTTTTTCAATCGAGTGTTGTAGTTATTTTGCCAGTTCACATGTGTACAAGCTAAAAATGCAAATCAAGTATTTCAACAAAAATTCGAAATATGGTGCATTTGAAGTTTATTAGATTTTATTAATAATACACTCGTTTTGTTTTTTGGTATTGAAGCAGTTAGTCGGAGAGATAGAAGTGGATTTTGTGCGTGATAAGTAATATGGAAAAACTATACGGGGATATGTTGAATTAGTTGTGTACATAACTTTCACCAACGGCCGGAAACCAGAGTTGGGGCCGAGGGTAGTTATAAGGGGTCAAAGTCGCGGATTTTATTATTTTTTTTATGACGCTCATGATCGAGATAGTGCACCAAAATTTGGGAATAGGTAGGTCATGAAGTAACTAAGTAAAACCTCTAGGGGCGGAACGCTGCGTGGCCGACAAAGGGGTGGGGGTAGGGGTGAATATAAAAAATATAAAGGGTTTTTTGCGACGTTCGTGATTGAGATAGTGGACCAAAATTTGGGAATAAGCAGATCATGGTATTACTAAGTAAAATCCCCAGAGCCGGAAACCAGAGTTGGGGATGAGGGTAGTTATAAGGGATCAAAGTCGCCGTTTTATTATTTTTTTTGTGACGCTCATGATGGAGAGAGTGCACCAAAATTTGGGAATAAGTAGGTCATGACGTAACTAAGTAAAATCTCCAGGGGTGGCACGCTGCGTGGCCGACAAAGGGGTGGGGCAGGGGTGAATAGAAAAAATATAAGGAGTTTTTTGCGGGGTTCGTGATTGGGAGAGTACACCAAAATTTGGGAATAAGTAGAACATGGCATAACTAAGTAAAATGCTCAGAGCCAGAAACCACAGTTGGGCATGAGGGTAGTTATAAGGGGTCAAAATCGCCGTTTTTATTATTTTTTTTGTGACGCTCATGATCGAGATAGTGCACCAAAATTTGGGAATAAGTAGGTCATGAGGTAACTAAGTACAATCTCCAGGGGTGGAACGCTGCGTGGCCGATAAAGGGGTGGGGGTAGGTGTGAATATAAAAAATATAAGGGGTTTTTTGCGACGTGCTAGATTGAGATAGTGCACCAAAATTTGAGAATAAGTAGACCATAACTTAGCTAAGTAAAAGCCCCAGAGCCGGAAACCAGAGTTGGGGATGAGGGTAGTTTTAAGGGGTCAAAGTCGCAGTGTGTATTATTTCTTTTGTGACCCGGCACAACATTTGTCCCCCACGCAGTGTTCCGCCCCTGAAGATTTTACTTAAATAATGTTATGATCTACTTATTCCCAAATTTTGGTGCACTATCTCGATCACGAACGGCAAAAAAACCCCATATTTTTTTATACTCACCCCTGCCGACCACCCCTTTGTACCCCAAGCAGCGTTCCGCCCCTGAAGATTTTACTTAGTTACGTCATAACCTACTTACTCCCAAATTTTGGTGCACTAGCTCCATCATGAGCGCCACAAATAAAATAATAAAAATGGTCTACTAATTCCCAAATTTTGGTGCACTATCTCAATCACGAACGTCGCAAAAACCCCTTACATTTTTTTATATTCACCCCTGCCACACCCCTTTGTCGGCCACGCAGCGTTCCACTCCTAGAGATTTTACTTAGTTACGTCATGACCTACTTTTTCCCAAATTTTGGCGAGCTATCTCGATCATGAGCGTCACAAAAAAAATAATAAAAAACGGAACTTTGACCCCTTATAACTACCTTCCATCCCGACTCTGGTTTCCGGCTCTGGGGATTTTAATTATTTATGTCATGGTCTACTTATACTCAAATTTTGGTGCACTAACTCAATCACGAACGTCGCAAAAAACCCCTTCATCATCATCATCATCATCAACCCGTACGCGTCCACTGCTGGACATAGGTCTCCCTCAGCTCTTTCCATTCATCTCTATTTTGTGCGGCTTGCATCCAGTTACCGACAACATGTTTCAAATCATCGGCCCATCTGGTTAGTGGGCGTCCTCTGCTCCGTAGTGCTTCTTCTCGGGGCCTCCACTCGACAATACGTTTTGTCCATCGGTTGTCTGGCAATCTGGCGACGTGTCTTGCCCAATTCCACTTAAGCGACGCGATTTTTTCGACAGCGTCTGTTGTTTTTGTTCTACGGCGTATTTCTTCGTTTGGGATTCGGTCTCTCAGGGAGACACCCAACATCTGGCGCTCCATAGCCCTCTGAGTTACGCGAATCTTGTTCACTACCTTTTTTGTTAGTGTTAATGTTTCGGCTCCATAAGTGAGTACAGGCAACACACATTGGTCAAAGATTTTCCTTTTGAGGCATATGGGCAAGTCCGATTTAAATACATAGTTAAGTTTACCAAACGCTGCCCAGGCTAATCCTATGCGACGTGGGAGTTCGCACGTCTGGCTATCTCGTCCCAACCGAATTTCATGTCCTAAGTACTTATAAGATGCAGTCTGCTCAATATCCATTCCATCAACAACAATATTACGATTTAGCACCAGATTAGTCATTATTTGCGTCTTGTTGATATTAATCTTTAGTCCGACCTCTAAGGAAGCGTAATATAATTTGTTCAACATTATTATTGCATCATCCATACGATCGGCTATAAGGACAATGTCATCTGCGAATCTCAAATGACTGAGCTTCTCTCCATTTATATTGATACCATATTCGTTTAGATCTGCCTTCTTAAATGTGTGTTCTAAAAGGGTTGTGAACAGCTTTGGTGAGATGGTGTCTCCCTGCCGTACTCCTCGCTGTATACAGAATGTATTTGTTTGTTGTTCAGACAGTCTTACGCTAGCCGTTGCCGTTTGGTAGATATATTTGATCATGTTAATGTAGCGATGGTCTATTCGGCATTCTGTCAATGCTTTTAACATTTTCTGCTGGCTTATGGTATCAAATGCTTTCTCGTAGTCCACGAATATCAGTGCCAATGGTTTGTTGTATTCCGCAGACTTCTCTATTAGATTTTTTATTACCAGTAAGTGGTCGTTAGTGCTATATCCAGATCTAAATCCAGCTTGTTCTCTAGGTTGATAGAAGTCTAACTTAGCCTCCAGTCTTTTTTTGATAATTTTTGTGAAAAGTTTATATATGTGTGATAGCAAACTGATAGGACGGTAGTTTTTCAGATCTGTTATGTCACCCTTTTTGTGTAATAAAACACTGACTGCATTGTTCCATTGAGAAGGAGTTTTTCCTTGGTAAATGCATTGGGTGAAAAGTTTGGCCAAAGCCTGGATAATTTTATTTCCACCTTGTTTGATTGCTTCGATTACTATTCCGTCATCGCCAGGGGATTTATTATTTTTCATTTCTGAAAGTGCCTTTTTAACTTCATGTGGTGTTACTTCTGGCATTAATTCTGATCCCTGGTTTGTGATTTTGGGCAGGGGCTGATCTTGCCTTTCGTTGGTGCTCTCATACATTTCGCGATAAAACGATTCGACAACCTTGAGGATTTCGGCTTTATCCGTGGCAATGTTGCCATCTTTGTTTCTGATTTTGTACATATTTTTGTTACCGATGTTATTCGTATTACGCCTCAAAACTTTTAAACCTTTGTTTTCTTGAATTATGTGAGTTATTTCTCTTGTGTTGTTTTCTCTTATGTCTTTTCGGATTGATCGGTGGATATCTTTATTTAATTTCTTCAGTGTTGTGTAGTTGGAGTCGTATTTTTCCGTCAATTGTCTTCTTTTACTTATTAACTCTTTGGTATTTTGGCTTAATTTTTCTTTATGGGTCACGACAGTCGGGCAGCACTCCCTTTCTGTTTCTTTTAGTGCTTTCGTTATGACATTATTTGCTTGTTCAATGTCTTCTATGTCGTTTTCAAGGTCTTGTATACGTCTGGTTAGTACATCTTCATAGAGGTTGTTGTTTCCTGGGGGAATCCATTTCGTCTTTCGTGTTTTGAAGATCATCTTGGTTCTTTCGAAATTGACATTTAATCGTATCTTTGCTCGGATTAATCTGTGGTCGCTTCCTACCGAAAATTTGTTAAGTATTTCAATGTCTTTAATGATTTCTTTTCTGTTTGTTATGATAAAATCTATCTCATTTTTGACACTGCCATCTGGGCTTATCCATGTCCATTTACGCTGAGGCTTTTTATCGAAAAAAGAGTTCATCATGGATAAATTTTCCTGGTGTAAGAAATTAAGCAGTCTTTGTCCTCGTTCATTTCTGTCGCCATAGCCAAAAACCCCTTATATTTTTTATATTCACCCCTACCCCCGCCCCTTTGTCGACCACGCAGCGTTGAGCCCCTAGAGATTTTACTTAGGTACGTCATGACCTACTTATTCCCAAATTTTGGTGCACTATCTCGATCATGAGCGTCATAAAAAAAATAATAAAATCCGCGACTTTGACCCCTTATAACTACCCTCGGCCCCAACTCTGGTTTCCGGCCGTTGGTGAAAGTCATGTACACAACTAATTCAACATATCCCCGTATAGTTTTTCCATATTACTTATCACGCACAAAATCCGCTCCCAGCTCTTAGACTAAGTGTGATAGAATAATATACTACTTGCAGTTTAATCATCTTATTAGCCATGACACTCAACTATGCTTATCTTCTTAGTATGTAAAGCAATTAGAAAAAGCCACAAGAGAATTACATCAGGTAGAGAACTTTATAAAAACTAACAATCTTTCATAAACCATGTGCTTTGTAAGTAAAACGTGCTACTACTAATTGAGAGTTATTAGGGTTTAAGTGCACTTTTTTAAAATTTTACTCTAAGTACAGATTCGCATACTTAAATGCTATAAGAACTTGGTGGTAAAACGATTTAAACATATGTCGCGCTAAAGTCGCCATTTATCGCCATTACATTTAGTTCACTGAATACAATTGCAGTTTGCTTTGGTAGTAAACAGGCTTAACCGTGCGCTTGAACCGTTTTACCACAAAACTATTTTTAGTATTCTGTAAAAACAAATAGTAATAAACAGGTTTAAGTGCGCTTGAACCATTTTACCACAAAACTATTTTTAGTATTCTGTAATGTGTAAACACATGGTAATACAGGATTAATTTCAGGTAAATAAATATTAGATTTGTGATCAATTTTGAAGACTTGTTAAGTATTATGCAACGTGCCAGTTGTAGTTACACTGTGGATAACATCAGTCATCAATCAGATGTGGATCCGTCAGGGACAAAAATGATTAGTAATATGTAGTTAACATCTGCACTTGAACCGTTTTACCAGTAACATTTATCATCACCATGTACCGATTCAAGTACATTTTTTTAATAATTTATAAAAGGAAGGTTATAATATGTAGTAGGAGTAATAATGTACCCGTATATTTTTATCATTTTATAGTACATTTAGTCCTGTCGCCAGGGGGGGTACAACGGCCTCGTTAATTCAGATGGACTTACCCAAGTTTTTTTTATGTATTTTGACCCGTAGAACACGAATTTTTTGGGTAACAGTCGATCCGGATGTCGATAAGATTGTTATAGACAAAGAAGTTGAGGAATCAAATAACAGCGATTTTTCCCAAAACAAAACGATATTTTGTATTTTTTGGGTAATTTTAAGCAAAAAATGTGTTTACAAGTTTTTTCGTAGGATGCATAGTTTTTGAGATAAACGCCGTTGAACTTTCCAAAATTCGAAAATTTTGAATTTTTGAACCCGAATAACTTTTGAATAAAAAATGAAATAACAATTCTGCTTGCAGAATTGGAAAGTTCAAGTTAAATTACACCGGTTTTGATTATTTTCGTTGCTGCAAATAAATTATTTTATTGTTAAACAAAGCTCTAAACACATAGTGTTTCAGCGTTTCGACGCGTGTCCGCTTTGCATGCTACCTAGAAACTGCCTGTAGTTTTGCAAGTTCTTGACTTGTTCTCTACGTGGTCGCGCTACGTTTGATTTTAAATATGAGATGTACTGAAAGCATCTCGTGTAAAACCATACAAAATTACATACTAGAACAAACCTAATATGTAAACAATTTTCACTTGTTTAAACTCGTTTATAGGTACATGCATTACCAGGCATTGCATTGTTGGTAGTTTGAAAGTTGTAATATTAGAAGATAAAATTGCCCATGAAATAGAATATAGATAGTTTAATAAGATGAATAATTTAATTAATTCAGATCTTTGTATCATTTGTGAAAAGAATATAAACATTAAAGTGACTAGTACGGAAAACGGTAGAAATAAAATTATTCAGGCGGCACAAGTTCGCAAAGATGAAGTATATAACAGACTTCAAGTTTTATTAGATAAAAGTAAGTATATTTAATTTTTACTGTAGAAGATCTAATCACTTATTATTGTTTTTTAAGTGACAACATAATATATGATGATAATAAGATATTTTTTTACAATATGTGACACTACTGTTTTGTTGTAGATACGTTTACGTTCAACTATCATTTGGCTAACTGTTATAAGAAATACACGAATGCGCAAGTTTTGCAGCGGATTCAAACACCAGATTCCATAATAACTGTAGACGTAGACTCGACTATAAAAGAAAAAATAGAACCTGAAGACGATGAACCGAATTCTACGCAAAAACGATTTAAGCGAATAAAATTAGATTATTCACTAGGTAACGCTAATAATAAATGTTTCATATGCAGTTGCAAAAGAAAAACTAACGATGAATATCTACATCTATTGTCTGATCGTGATTTATCAAACTTCATGTTTGAAGCAACTCGTCATCTTCTAGATGAAGCTTTCGTTAACACTGCTGATTTACTTTCTGCTAAGTCATTTTTTGAAAGTAACTTATTCTACCACAAAAATTGCATATTAACATATCAATATAAGTATAAGACTTTCAAACAAAAAATTATAAATTACGAATTACAAATTTCAAATTGCGAAAATGAAGACAATTTTTCTTATGAAGAGAAACCATCAAATTATCATTGTTCTGATTTAAATACATCGAATGATTCCCGCTTTCTCATAATTGAAGTTATTAAGTCGATCGAACCTGAGTTTTTATTAGGAAAATTTTTTTCCTTAGAGGATATTGCAAAATTGTTAAAGCAAAAACAGAGTGACCCAATAAAATCATCAAAAATTAAATCTTGTTTAATAGATTACTTTGGGGAAAGAATAAAATTTGTTGTACCCACACATAAAAAAGGCACATTATTTCATTGTGACAATATTAATAAAGTGATTGAAGCAGCTTATTATCACGACTGTGTAACTGAATGTGCAACAGATTTTCGAAAAAATTTAATAGAGGCTAATTTTGAGCTAGAAGATTCTTTCTGCGACGAGACAGATTTGAGATTTTCTTGGAATAAATTAAGTATACCGGTATGTTTTAAGAAATTTTATTCCATATTGTTTGATACAAATATAGAAAATCTCTTAGCAGAAGAAAAATACAATCCATATGCAGATTTATTTATTGACTATTTAGATAGAGATGATTCATACAACAAGAATTGGTTAAAATTGTTGAAGATTAAAAGTTTATATCAGATTATGGTTACTATGATACATGGTAATAGAAAAACTACTCAGAACGTTCTTTTAGGTTTATATGTATATAGTACGACTAAAAGTAAAAATGCTTTAACTATTTTGAACCGTCTCGGTCTTTCTATTTCTTACGATGAAATTCAAAGAATAAGAGTGCGACTATCATCATTAACAATGCTGAATTGTATAAATGATACGCCAATACCAAATCATTTTGATCGAAATACATATACTACTATTGCTTTCGACAATTTCGATCATAATGAATCGACAATTTCAATTCGACAAAGGCATTATCGATTAATGATTTCCTTTACACTTTCAATGCTACTGATCTAATATGGTATTTGTTGCGAATGGATTTTTCAAAAAATCGTAATGGTACATCTGACAAGCAAACGTGCCAATGTATACCTTCATGGAGTGCTTTTAATTCAGTCGTTACAGAAGTAGATGTTCATCGTTAGTTTTTCTTTTGCAACTGCATATAAAACATTTATTATTACCGTTACCTAGTGAATAATCTAATTTTATTCGCTTAGATCGTTTTTGCGTAGAATTCGGTTCATCGTCTTCAGGTTCTATTTTTTCTTTTATAGTCGAGTCTACGTCTACAGTTATTATGGAATCTGGTGTTTGAATCCGCTGCAAAACTTGCGCATTCGTGTATTTCTTATAACAGTTAGCCAAATGATAGTTGAACGTAAACGTATCTACAACAAAACAGTAGTGTCACATATTTTAAGAAAATATCTTATTATCATCATATATTATGTTGTCACTTAAAAAACAATAATAAGTGATTAGATCTTCTACAGTAAAAATTAAATATACTTACTTTTATCTAATAAAACTTGAAGTCTGTTATATACTTCATCTTTGCGAACTTGTGCCGCCTGAATAATTTTATTTCTACCGTTTTCCGTACTAGTCACTTTAATGTTTATATTCTTTTCACAAATGATACAAAGATCTGAATTAATTAAATTATTCATCTTATTAAACTATCTATATTCTATTTCATGGGCAATTTTATCTTCTAATATTACAACTTTCAAACTACCAACAATGCAATGCCTGGTAATGCATGTACCTATAAACGAGTTTAAACAAGTGAAAATTGTTTACATATTAGGTTTGTTCTAGTATGTAATTTTGTATGGTTTTACACGAGATGCTTTCAGTACATCTCATATTTAAAATCAAACGTAGCGCGACCACGTAGAGAACAAGTCAAGAACTTGCAAAACTACAGACAGTTTCTAGGTAGCATGCATACCGGACACGCGTCGAAACGCTGAAACACTATGTGTTTAGAGCTTTGTTTAACAATAAAATAATTTATTTGCAGCAATGAAAATAATCAAAACCGGTGTAATTTAACTTGAAAATTTAACTTGAACTTTCCAATTCTGCAAGCAGAATTGTTATTTTATTTTTTATTCAAAAGTTATTCGGGTTCAAAAATTCAAAATTTTCGAATTTTGGAAAGTTCAACGGCGTTTATCTCAAAAACTATGCATCCTACGAAAAAACTTGTAAACACCCAAAAAATACAAAATATCGTTTTGTTTTGGGAAAAATCGCTGTTATTTGATTCCTCAACTTCTTTGTCTATAACAATCTTATCGACATCCGGATCGACTGTAACCCAAAAAATTCGTTTTCTACGGGTCAAAAAAAAAAAAAAACTTGGGTAAGTCCATCTGAATTAACGAGGCCGTTGTACCCCCCCTGGCGACAGGACTAATTGTACACTAGACATATTTTAAATGAATGAATCCTAGAATTTATAAAACTCAAACAACTTTGAAGGTGATTATCTCTGAACTACCAAAACTGCACTTAAACCCTTTTACGTCTGGCCCCCTCAATTGAAAGTATGGTCATGAGAGTATGATTAAAAGTATACCTCAGGCGTGCCTTCGGGTACACACTCTATCCCTTCTCCAATCATTATAACTTCGGTCGAACTTATACGCAATTCAACCTAGCAGCGGTTCTCAATCTGTGGTACATGTACCACTGGTGGTAAATTTAATTTTTTGAGGTGGTACACACAACGCAAAAACAGCCAAAATCAGCACCACTATTATAGATAATTAGATCACCTAGTTAGTTAGGTGGTACCAAAAATAATAAAAAGTATTTGGTGTACATGACACAAAAAGATTGAGAACCGGTGACCTAGAGTATATAAATTAATTATTATATCTCGCCGTATCGATGACGGTCGCTAGTTCAATGCCATTTCCTCATTCAAAAAGAAGTGCTCTACCTATATTATACAGGGTGTTTCATTAATAATTGTCCATATAGTAACTGAAGAAACCTTAGCACAAAATACGAAGATTTAACCTTAAACACTTAAATAAAATGTGGTTCCTTACTGAGTTACAGGGTGTTTTATCTAAAAATTTAAAAACTATTTTTGCTCAGCATTTTAAAACTATTCGACGTATCCTTTTCATACTTAACAGAAAGTGCGACTACTAGACACACTACTAAATTATGATAAACTACCGTTTATAATTACTACCAGAGGCGTACGACAGGGGATGGTGGATGGTTGACCCTTCTCAAATTCTACGCCACTGGAAGAATTACTATTTTAGTGCTATTTTTAGATTCCCCAATACTTTGTTTGTAAATAATATACTCTTCATTGGTAACGATAAAGTCATTAGTTTTCGAGATATTTGAAGTTAAATATGAAACGGCACAGTTATTTTGATTAATTTATGATATATGATTAATATGATTAAAATTTAAAAATTATTTGTACCCAGTACTTTAAAACTATTTGGCGTATCCTTATCATACTTGGCAGAAAGTGTAGGTACTTTACACCCTACTAAATTAAGATAAATAAACGTTTCTAGTTACTACCAGAGGCGTACGACAGGGGATCGTGGCTGGTTGACCCTTCCCAAATTCTACGCCACTGGCAAAATTGCTATTTTAGTGTAATTTTTTTATTTTGCAATAATTTTTATATAGATAATATACTCTTGATTCGTAACGATAAAATGATTAGTTTTCGAGATATTTGAAATTAAAAATGAAGCGACACAATACACTGATTAAAATAACCGTGTCGTTTCATTTTTAACTTCAAAGATCTCGAAAACTAATGACTTTATCGTGTCGCGGAGTGAGGCTGGATGTGTCCATTTTGTCAGTTTGACCCTCTTCCGACTTAGTAAGATCCTTGTCGTTGGACCTGAGAACATTTCGAGTGTCCATGATTCGTATTCGAACAAGTAAGACAAGAATTTCTTATATCTCGTGTGTACAGAGCGTTTCTGACACGAAAAAAATAATATACAGGTGAGTGTTTGATCCCGTAGGGAAATATCACAGACCTGGGGTTGCTATGAGCTCGGGTGTCTGATCCACGGAGTGGAAATATCACCTGAGTTGCAGAGAAAGTCCACAGAAAGCAATAAACAGCTCGGATGCGTGACTTGCTGCGGCAAGAATACCACTGGAGCGTGTTTATATAATGGTAAGCAATGATAATCAAGAAAAGTATTGTGTGATTCCTTAACTTACGGAAGGAATACCTGGCACAGAAATATATATATATATATATATATATATATATATATATATATATATATATATATATATATAAAACGAAAGGTTAAATTTTATACTGTTTGATCTTTTATATTAAAAATGAACAATGCCTGAAAAAGAAGCTGGGCAGGGCATATAGGAGGAGTTTTGGTTAGTTCTGATAAGAACAAGTCAAAACGATTTCTTACATTCAGAAACACGGACCCTAAAAGAGAACAGCATGGAAATATGAAAAGATAAATGCGAGAATAAGTGGAGGTGGTTCCTTAACTTACGGAAGGAAAGACACCTGACCGTATTCTCGAAATCAAACAGTAGATCAAACAGTAGAAGGTATAAATGTGAAAATAGGCCAAGAGGTTCCTTAACTTACGGAAGGAAGAGCACCTGGGCCGTATTTTCGAAATAGAATTAAACCACAAAGAATGCACAGGTAAAATGGGAAAAATAGCTCTAAGTGTTTGACCTACGGGAGGAATATCACTGGACACTATTTTTCAACAAGTAAAAAAATATATAAAGTATTGCAACTATAAAATGGCAAATAAATGGGGTATGTTTCTAGCGCGTGGTCTGGCAAGCAGAGATTCCGCTGGAAACAGTACACAAAAATATACAAGTAAATATTATATATCAAGAAATATCAAATATTCAAATAAATGGCAGAGTTTCGTTTCTCTGCAATATACACAAATAGCAATAGGTAAAAGAAATAAAAGTCAGATTCGAGGTGGGTAAACAAGTACCGAACCTAGGAGTCTTCGATTACGAGGTACAGCTCGAACTGATTTTTGATGGAAAATCCACCTCCTTTTATATCCATATTTTCCTTTGTTCTAAGGATTATGACGTAGGAGAGTGGATTTTCCAAGTGGTTGGACCAATCGCGTTTCGAACAATTTGTGTGACATGTTCTCTCTACGCTGATTGGTCCGCGACTGAAGCTCGTCCGATCTCAATCGTTACGAATGAAGAGTGTATTATTTTCATAGAAAGTATTGGAGAATCCAAAAATGGAACTAAAATAGCAATTTCGCCAGTGGCGTAGAATTTGGAAAGGGTCAACCATTCACTTTCCCCCGTTGGACGCCTCTGGTAATAGCCAGAAACGTTTGTTTAACATAATTTAGTAGTTTGTATAGTAGCTATACTTCCTGCCAAGTATGGAAAGGATACGTCGAATAGTTTTAAAATGCCGAGCAAAAATATTTTTTAAATCTTTAGATAAAACACCCTGTAACTCAGTAAGGAACTACATTTTATTTAAGTGTTTTAGGTTAAATCTTCGTATTTTGTGCTAAGGTTTCTCCAGTTACTATATGGACAATTATTAATGAAACACCCTGTATATCAACGCGTTGCGTGCGTCCTATACTATTTATATACATACACGTAATATATGTATAGGGTGGAAGACACTTATGGAAGAAAATTATTTCTGTTCTTGTTTTAAAAAATTAAAAAAAAAACGCTTATACCCGTCTATTTTTAAATATAAGTATACGCTATTTAAACCTAAACTTGAATGTACAGGGTGATTCACGCAAGTCTAGCATAGTCCATAAGCTTTAATTTTAATGGAACACCCTATATATTTTTATATTTTTAAAAGCTGCTTTACAACCTGATTTCAACGAACCATATCATGTATGGTGTATTATGAACAATACAGGGTGAAATTTTAAAATTATAGTTTGTGGAAACCACTTATGGATTAAAATTGTTTGTGTCCTTATTTTAGAAAATCATACATAATAAACGCTAGGATATGTCAACTTTTAAATTCAAATATGCACTGTTTAAACATTACTTTAAATATACAGGGTGATTCACATAAGTCTAGCATAGTCCATGATCTTTAATTTTGATAAAATACCCTGTATAATTTTTATATTTTTAAAATCTGCTAAACTAAATAACCTCACATCAAAAAGTGTATTATGTAGGGCATATTATGAATAATAAAAGGTGAAATTTGAAAATTATGTATAATTTTCGTCAAAATATTAAACACCTACATAAAATTTTGAAATTAATAATTGATCATACTTTAAATAATGGTATTATTTTACACATAATAGCTATAATTAGCTCAATAAAGACGTACATTTTCTAAACTAAGAATAAATCTATATTGGGTTTCGTATTAATTTAATGTCTTGATAAAATTTATAAATAATTTAAAAATTTCACCTTGTTTTATTCATAATGGACCCTACATAGTACACTTTTTTAGATCACGTTGTGAAGTAGCTTCTAATAACAAAAAATATACAGGGTGATCCATCAAAACTACAGAAAATGGACTATGCTGTACTTCCGTGGATAACCCTGTATATTTAAATTTATTTTTGTATTTATTTAGTAAGTGCCTATTTGAATTTATTACTTGGCGTATCCCAGTATTTTTTATTATTTACTAAAATAAGGACATAAATAATTTTATTCCATAAGTGATTTTCGTACTTTATAATTTCAAAATTTCTCCCTGTATTATTCATAATACACGCTACATGTTGTAGTTCGTTGAAATCAGGTTATTAAGCAGCTTTTCAGCATATAAAAATATACAGGGTGTTTTATTAAAACTAAAGCTTATGGACTCTCCTAGACTTGCATGAATCACCCTGTACATTAACATTCATGTTTAAAAAGTTCAAATTTTTATTTAAAAATCGACGGGTCTCAGCGTTTTTTGTGATTTTTTGAAGCAAGGACAGAAATAATTTTATTCCATAAGTGCCTTCCACACTGTACAGGGTGATTGGGGTAAACAATGGGCCATAGCTTAACCCTAGATTCTTGAGGTTAAAATAGTTCGATTTAGGCTAACTTACCTTAGTACAAAAGTTGATAATAACCGAAATATAGGGTGTCAAAGCTAAACTTTTAATTTATTTATTTTTGGATATTTCCTGACAGGCATGGGACAACAACACGAAATTTGATAAGTGGTGCTGGCATTGTACAATCTACTAAATTATGTTAAACAAACGTTTCTGGCTACTCCCAGAGGCGTACGACGGGGGAACGTGAATAGTTGGCCCTTCACAAATTTTACGCCATTGGCACAATTGCTATTTTAGTGCCATTTGTAACGATAAAGCCATTAGTTTTCGATATATTTGAAGCTAAATACGAAGGAGCATAATACATTAATCAAAATAAGTGTGCTTTTCATTTTTAACTTTAAATATCTCGAAAACTAATGACTTTATCGCTACAAATGAAGAGTATATTATTTGCATAGAAAGTATTGGAGAATCTAAAAATTATGCTAAAATAGCAGTTTCATCAGTGGCGTAGAATTTGGAAAGGATCAGCCATGATGTTTCCCCTGTCGTACGCCTCTGGTAGTAGCCAGAAACAATTATTTAACATAATTTGGTAGGGTGTACAGTGCCTACACTTTTTGCCAAGTATCACACGGATATGTCAAATTATTTTAAGGTATTCTTTTTTTTTTTAATAATTTATTCTTTATTTAAAACTTTAAGAACTATGTATGCCCGGTACTATAAAACTATTTGACATATCCTTATGGTACTTGGCAGAAAGTGTAGGTACTGTACACTGTTATGTTAGATAATCGTTTGTGGTTAATACCAGAGGCGTACGACAGGGGAAAGTAAATGGTTGACCCTTCCCAAATTCGGCGCTACTGATGAAACTGCTATTTTAGCATAATTTTTAGATTCTCCAATACTTTCTGTGCAAATAAAGTAACGATAAAGTCATTAGTTTTCGAGATATTTGAAGTTAAAAATGAAAAGGCACACTTATTTTGATTAATGCATTATGCTCCTTCGTTTTTAGCTTCAAATATCTCGAAAACTAATGGCTTTATCGTTACAAATGAGGAGCATGTTTTTACATAGAAAGTATTGGAGAATCAAAGAATTGCACTAAAATAGCAATTGCGCCAGTGGCGTAGAATTTGGGAAGGGTAAACCATTCACGTTCCCCCGCCGTACGCCTCTGGTAGTAGCCAGAAACGTTTGTTTAACATAATTTAGTAGACTGTACCATGCCAGCACCACATACCAAATTTTGTGTTGTTGTCCCAAGCCTGTCAGAAAATATTTAAAAATAAATAAAATAAAAGTTTAACTTTGACGGTACCTATAATATTAAATGGTATTTCGGTTATTATCAACTTTTGTACTAAGGTAAGTTAGCTTAAGTCCACTTATTTTAACGTCAGGAATCTGAGATTAAGCTATGGCCGATTCTTTACCACACACCCTGTACATACGTACAGAATCTATTTCGGCAAACCGATGACGGTCTAGAATTCAATGCTTTTTTCACATCAAAAAGTTCATTACGTCGCTAAAGAAGTTTTCACTTCAATAAATTGTTAATATATACCTATTTTGAAAGCCTTTCATCGACTCGCATACTGTTTTTAAAAAAATTCTCAATTATAAGCATAATGGTTGAATGATAAAGAAGCGGCTGATAATAGCTGTCAGCCACTAATCCTCAAGGGTTTCCGTATAAGCGATAGGTATGTGTAGCAAAATAATGGCAATAAATCGCATCCATTTACGGATAAGCTGACGTTCGTCAGCGCTTATTGAGAGCACGGTACTTGAAGAACGATGGATTTACATTGTCGAACTGAAAACCGTTTCTCAGATGACTGATAATATGTACTAGAGTTAAGATGGCGTTCGAAATTTACAGAGACAAACTGGTAAATTTTTGAAACTGGTTAGTTAATGTGCTTCATATACAGGGTGGAGATGTTGAAAAAGTATCTATTCGTTACTTACGAACACCGAAAGTAACTATTACTATACAGAGAGGTAAATCGTTATTTTAATTACTTTGATTACTCTGATTACTTCTTTACTTCGTACCAATCGTATCAGAGCGAGTAACGACTATTGTATCTACAACCAGTACAGTTGATTACTTTCTACCAATCGTATCACAGCGAGTAAAAACGGATCGGTGAAGGTCGTTGTTATATCGGAATACCTATACAAAATACCTACCTACTGAGAAATACGATTCTCGATATGATTACTGGTACGTAAATATAAAAGTAATCACAGTAATCAAATAATTTTTATCCCTTAAATAGATCAGCGAAAGTCGTTGTTATTTCGGAATACCTATACAAAATACCTACCTACTGAGCAATACGATTCTCGATATAATTACCGGTACTCAAATAACAAAAGTAACAAAAGTAATCATAGTAATCAAATCAACGAATACTGTAAATGATTACTTTATACAAAAGTAACGATTTGTAATGAATACTCGAAATAACTATAATCAACATCACTAATACAGGGTTAACATAGTAAACAGCTTTGTCTATCTCGAGCCCAGGGGCCTGATTCTAATTCATTTCGACAGTCGTAATTTCATTTCGACACCGCCATGACAGCCGCAGAGTATAGCGATTCTTATTCATTTCGATATTAGTTACAACTGGGGATATTAACCTTATCATGTTGACACTGCTCAGAATTTGGGTTGGCGCTCCGGTTTATTGGAATTTGTTGATAGTCTGGAAAAATGATCGAAAAAATGCCATTTTTGGGAAAAATTATTTACCAGCTATTTTATTGCTAAAATCGAATCTTAAGATTGCATATATTAGTAATAATATAGGGTATGACAAGGCAGAAAGTGTGTTATTTTATTTATAACCAAATTAGCACTCCTAAATCTTGGTTAATCTTGGAAATGGTTAATATCGGTGGACGTATTTTATAAAGATATATTATACATTTATATTTAACTATGTTATAATATATTTAACACAATATAACTTAATAAATATACACAATAAGTATAAGTTATAAATTCCAATATACACAACAAATGCGTTAATGTCACTGTTACTGAAATTGATAAATGTAAAAATCATACTAAAAAAGGTATCAAAGGTATTGTTTATCCTTATCTAACTTATTGTGGTTTTTATGGACAAGAGGCTTAATTTTGCGATACTAGTTTCTGTGGGGAAATATAGACTTAGTAGTATATAAAGTAATAGGCCAGGGTAATAAGACAAAAATATACCCTGTTTGTGACACTTAAGCAGCCAGGGTAATGAAGCGTTTTTTCGACAGGTAATACCTATAGGAACAAATTATAATTATATCCTGCGTAGGATCTGGCGGCCATTTTTTTTATAAACAATTAACTGTCAAAAAATGTCATTTTCCCCTTTTTTCAAATCAACGGAAAACAGTGAAACTTATGATTTTTTTAGTACAAATATCTTCGAGATTATGGAAAAAGCTTTAAAATGACGTATTACAAAGTTTGATATACTCATTTATTGTTAATATAATTGCGAAAAAACGTCGGAATTGCACAAAAAATATTTTCCCAATAACTGTTGTAAAAATTATTGTACAGCTTTGAAATTTTTGTCACATGAGGGTTCTTTGGTGCTTAATATGTGATAAAAGCGATTCGTTCAATTGTTTAAATTTTATTCAAATTGTTTATCCCAGAGAGCATTTTTCTTGCAATAACATAAGTCAGAAAAAAATGACCTTAGAACCATTCCACAGGTGTCAACTGAAAGAGCATGAGCTACATTTCAAACATGGTTTAAAAAAGTGAAAAAAATGCATTTATTAGTAATAAATAATTATGCAAAAGTATGGTCAATTTTTCTTTATAAACTTTTTGAATAACTTTTTCCAAAAAAATTAACTTTTTTACCCTGTTTTAAGTGCACAACTACCAAGTAATGTTATCTCGGAATGGGACGTTTCATCGCCGCCGGTTCATCGCCAGTTAGTCAGTTGATTTTGTATTATGGGAGATGACACGTCACGACGTTAAATTCAGTTCAAAATTTATGACAATTAAAAAGATAACAGTATATTATTCTATTTACTGTTCTACTTCCCTTAAATTTTTGTACAGACATTTTGGGTTCTTTTCGAATTTAAGAAACAGTTTCTTTTGGTTGGAAATGTTGACCGTGAAATTTAAAAGATTATCATTATAATATATCGTCGTCGTCATGGCAAAACTCACTAAGTCCATTTTTGTCAAAAGTTAAGTGTACCGATCGATTCACAATATCAATTTTCATAGTCTGGCAGATATAACGAAGTCCTATAAAGCACGTAGAGTTGGCTGCCTAAAGCACTGAATATACTTAAGTCCAAAATTACCATTTTGTTACCAGGCAGAAGTAACTAACTGGACGTAATGATGCTTGCCTGATTACGATGCGACAGATACTAGTAAAGAGTATCAGTTAATGAACGACAAAATCAATCAGTTATTTTGTATTTGCTGTCTCTTTCTATAACAATCGTTTGTTATTTATAGAAAAATACAGCAGACACAAATACTGATTGGTATGATCGTTCATGGGCAATCTGTCATTTTTCCGACTGTAGTGTGAGCACATGTTGATTTGTGTAGATCGTAATTGTTGTGTTTTTTAGCGCGAAAAGGATGCCAATGCTGCTAAGGACAGTGATAAGGAAAGAGCAACTGAAAATCCTGATTTTGTCACTGCTACTTTTGACCTTCAAATTGTGCTGCAAATATCAAGTAGTGATGTATCACCCTTATACTACAGTAAAAAATTATCTGCCTTTAATTTATGCATTTATGAAGGAGCTCACCCAAATAATGCACACTGTTTTACCTGGACTGAACTTAATGTTGCCAGAGGGAGCTTAGAAATTACGACATGTTTGTATCGCTATTTAAAAAACCTCCCTGCGAGAGTCACAGAAGTATCATTTTTTTCCGATACTTGCAATGCTGTATTATTTTGTTCATGTGTTATCTGGTCACAATATTACTGTTCTCGAGTAGAAGTTTCTAGAGTCAGGACATACGATGATGGAATGCGACAGTATGCATAGCGCCATCGAGAGAGAAAAGAGGTATGTAGCAGTACAGACGCTTCATGACTGGAAAAATATTTTTGTCAAAGCTAGGTCTAAACGAGGCATCAAAAAGAAGGACCCTTATGTAGTCCATGAGCTACAATATTCAGATTTTATTAACTGGAAACTACTAGCGAAAAATATGTTAAAAAACACAAAACTACATAAATCTGATGAAAAAGTTAGGTGGTTGCAAATAAAAGGTTTCAGAGTGGAGAGGGAATATCCAAGAATCATCAAATATCGCTACGAGCACTACGGTCCCTACTTTGAACTAACTATTTATGGACGAGGAAGACCTCCAACACAAGCCTCCCTATCACTTCAACAGGCTTACCTAGGTATGCGTCCAATTTCGTTAGCAAAATTTAATGATTTACAGAAATTATGCATTACCGACGCTCCTTCGGAGTTCCATGCTTGTTATTCATCTCTGCCAACCTCCAAATCAGTTATTGACAGAAATACTGAGCCCAGTATTTATTGCGATAGTGAATCAGAGGGAAGCGAAGACGAACAGCGTATCTAAATTCATTGAATTTTAGTTTTCATTTCTATAAATGTGTTTATTTTAGTGAGTTACTTTAATTTAAGTAATAAATAATGTTCATAATATGTTTAACTAATTCACCAAATTTACCTTTTACCAATTTGCCAGAAATCACTAAGTCCATTAAATATTGTTTTTGACCAAATAACATGGATTTCAAATAACATAGTGTATTCACATCTCAAAGCATTACTAGACTTGTAAAATTGCATCGGTAATTTCCTTGACTTTTATAAGGATAAATTTTAGACGACAATTTAAACTAAAATGTTCGTTTTCTCAGATCTCTTATTCTGGACTTAATGACATTTGCCGCGACGACGACGATATTTTATATTATAAAAGTTTAAAAGTCTATTAAAATATTGAGTATGGCAACAGGAATGGTCACATCTCGCATTTCCTAGAATTCCTAATTAATTCTTCTTCTTGTAGTGCCTATCCGTTTCGGATGTTGGCGACCATCATGGCAATCTGCACTTTGCACACTGCTGCTCTGAAAAGATTTGTAGTGGTTGTGTTGAACCACGTTCGTAGATTTTTCAGCCAGGAATTTCTTCGCCTTCCTGGTCCTCGCTTTCCCTCTACTTTTCCCTGCAAGACCAGTTGCAGCAGTCCATATCTCTCACTGTTCCTCATGATGTGACCGAGGTATTCGATTTTGGCTGTTTTTATTTTGATTAACAGCTCTTTTTCTTTTTTCATTCTCAGCAAAACACTCTCATTAGTAATGTGGTCGGTATAAGATATCTTCAGGATTCGACGATAAAGCCACATCTCAAAAGCCTCAATTTTCTTGCAGGTGGCGTCTGTAAGAGTCCACGACTCAACTCCGTACAACAGTATAGGAAATATATAACATCGTAGTAATCTGACTTTTATGGGTATCGACAAATCATGACATTTGAACAACTTTGCCATTTTTTGAAATGCAGATCTTGCTTTCTCTATCCTACATTTGATTTCTATAGAATGGTCCCAATTTTCATTGACGTTCGTACCAAGGTAGGTGTATGTTTTTACTCTTTCTATTTGTTGACCATTCACACTGATTCGTCCAAATTGCTGTTCATTCTTAGAGATCATCATACATTTGGTTTTCTTAGTGTTTAGTGAAAGTCCGTATCTCTGACTGACTTCTGCGATTCTGCTCATTAACTCCTGTAGGGCTTCAGAACTGTCAGCGAATACCACAGTGTCGTCTGCGTATCTTATGTTATTGATACATTCTCCGTTAATTCTAATTCCGGCTTCAACATCATCCAATGCTTCTTGAAAGATTTCCTCAGAGTAGATGTTAAACAGCAGTGGGGATAGTATACATCCCTGACGGACCCCACGTTTGATTTTGATATCGTCAGATTCTCCTGCCTCTGTCTGGATAGATGATGTTTGATTCCAGTACAGATTGCTGATAATCCTTAAATCACAGGTGTTTATTCCAATATTGGTTAATATCTCCATCAGCTTGTCGTGCTTTACTGTATCGAACGCTTTATGGTAATCAATGAAACATGCATAAATATCGCAATTCACGTCTCTACATCGTTGAAATAGCACTTGTATACTAAATAGAGCCTCTCTTGTACCAACTGCATTTCGAAAACCAAACTGTGTTCGGCTGATTTTTTCTTCGCACAGTCTATATATCCTTTGATGTATAATTTTTAGTAATAGCTTTAAAATATGGCTCATTAAGCTGATGGTTCGGAAATCACTGCAGGATACGGACTTTGTTTTCTTTGGTAAAGCAACAAACGTCGACTTCAACCATGCTTTTGGTATTACTCCGCTTAAATATGTTACTCCTAATTAATACTAAAAATAAATAATAAATGTAACTCTCGAAAATTCAGAAATATATCAGATAGCGATTAACTGACTGGCTTTGAATCGGCCGGCGATGAATTGGCGGCATCGAAAAGGCGGCGATGAACTGGCGGAGATGAAACGTCCTAGACCCATGTTATCTATATCATTATTGATAAAAAATTGTAATAAATATGTATAATTTCTTATATAACAAAATAAAAAGTTTATAAGGAAAGATTTAGCATACTTTTGCATAATTATTTATTACTAATAAATGCATTTTTTATTCACTTTTTTAAAGCAAGTTGAAAATATAGCTCCTTCTTCTTTTTCTTTTGACACCTGTGGAATGGTTCTAACGTCATCTTCTTCTGACTGATGTTATTGCTAAAAAAATGCTCTCTGGGATAAACAATTTGAATAAAATTTAAACAATTGAATGAATCGCTTTGAAATTTTTATCACATATTAAGCACCAAATTTGACAAAAATTTCAAAGCTGTAAACTAATTTTTATAACAGTTATTGCGAAAATATTTTTTTTTGCAATTTCGACATTTTTTCGATATTATATTAACAATAGATGAGTATATCAAACTTTGTAATACGTCATTTTAAAGCTTTTTCCATAATCTCGAAGATATTTGTACTAAAAAACCATAAGTTCCCTGTTTTCCATTGATTAAAAAAAAAAGAGAAAAATGCCATTTTTTGACTCTTAATTGTTTATAAATAAAAATAGCCGTCAGATCCTAAGCAGGAAATAGTTAAAATTTGCTCTTAAAAGTATTACCTGTCGAAAAAACGCTTCAGTACCCTGGATGTTCAAGTGTCATGGAAAAAACCTTATTACCCTGGACTATAATTCGTGAATAATTTCATGCATGTGCAAAGATAAAATGGAAGCAAAACATTTATTATTTACAAGTCGGTACAAAGTTCACCGGTCATCTAGTTTATTATGTAGTAATTATTATTAAGAAAACAATTTAACAACAATTAGAAAATAATTTATTTAAAAACTACTGTAAAGGATATTTAACATAGATTTCCTTCTGAAGCTCGAAAAATCAAAACAAATTATATAAAATGTTTAAATCGTAAAGTTAGTCACAAATTTTAACTTTTAGGTATTTAGATAGTGTGCGTTCACTTCGAGAGTGCCGAATTAAAATGAAAACTGGACATTTAATTCCATCCCTCTCTTCTGGCATATTGCCTTGGGAATGGCCAGTAATCAACTAGGGAGGTAACTAGGGTGTATAAACGTTGGAAATTTCAAATTCTCCCTAAGGGTATGCTATTTGGCGTCACAGATAAACAAAATTCAATTGCTGCAGAACACAACTCACCAACCCGGGTCTCACTGCTCATTTCAAAATAATCTAATTTCTAAACCATTTAGCCGGAAAACGGCGGACGGAAGATTAATATAATATCTTTCCTGATGATCCAGATTTTTTCGTTTCCGGAATATACCGGCTGCCTCAATATAGTGTAATGTATAAATAGTCCAAGCTGTCGGTGAAAAATAGGTCAATTTCAGGATATAATTCAGGAATTTTTGAAACCTATCAGGTATTGTAAAGGACTATGCCAGGAATAACTTTTACTAAAATATAACCAAAACTTTTGGGAGCCTTTTTATTTACGACGTTTTTCGTTTGTTAAATTTGCAATTTTTAAAGATTTTTAATTTTTTGCAGTTTAAGATATTCATTTTAGAGAAAAAATTAAATAGAAGGTTGCAGTAAATTAAAATACCTATAATTTGAGCTATGGTAAGTTTAATTACCTTAATTTGTTATTGCAAAGCAGCCTGCGAAAGTCCTAAATGGCCGTTTTTTGCAATTGCATTATTTATTGAAAAAATAACTTATTTACTCTTTAAAGCTTTATAATGAATAGGTTTCAATTCCAAACATAAAAAAAATTGTAAAGCTCGATTGGCGAACTTGTTACTTAGATAATATAAATTGTTTATCCAGAGAGGTCAAATGTCGAAAGCTATAAATTTTTGAAAAAAAAAATCATCGAGTTAATCCTCGATCCACTCCCCTTCTAAGGACTTATATTTTCATATTCTGATGCAAATAAATGCGTAAAACATTTTTCAACCTCTTATTTTGGGTTTGAAAATAAGGAGTAAATTTCGTTCTAAACAATTAGATCTGAAGCGGCTCCTATACATCCTTTGAGTTTCGAACTTGCAGATTATTGTGGCCGAAGACAGAACGAAGATTTAAAACAAAATAAAAATTTTTCAAAAATTTTTAGAAATTTTTTTTGCTATAAAACCAAATGTTTTCAAAAATAAGCACTTCAAACCAAGCAAACTTACAGATCATATAACAATACACATACAGTTAAAATAGATGGTAAAATCAAACGGTTAATTTCATTTATGGTGCTAAATAGAGGAAGGTTTTCACGATTTTTTTTAACAAAAAAAAGGGGCCAACTTTTTTTCAGTGTAACTCGTTTATTTTTGATGCTGTGAACTTTTGTAAAAAACAAATAATAAGCTTTTTTTCGATACTTTAAAAATGTTAATA
This sequence comes from Diabrotica virgifera virgifera, assembly GCF_917563875.1. Lineage (NCBI taxonomy): Eukaryota > Metazoa > Arthropoda > Insecta > Coleoptera > Chrysomelidae > Diabrotica > Diabrotica virgifera. The sequence continues at coordinate 211,090,110 of NC_065448.1, read as the reverse complement.
AGGTTTTCCCGAAAAACGCTTCTTTCTTCGGTGATTTCGCGTTGAATTATTCGATTTGGAATTAGACGAATAAGAACGTATTTTTCATGAGCTACAACTTTGCTTCTACTTAATTTGTAGGCTTTACTGGTACACCATTTTTTTCGTTTTTTTATAGGCTACACTTTTGCTAAAAATAATTTGCGATAAAATATTTACTTTTTGAGTTATTTGGTAAAAACGGTCTGAAAACGTAATTTTTTTTTGTCGAAAAATCAATATATTAAATCGCGAATAACTCGAAAAGTATTGACTTACGTAAAAAACTTTATAGAACAAAAGGTGCTTAAAATAAGTCAATTTATCCATTTCCGGTCTTATTTTAAACACGCGTTTTTCACCCCCCGAGAAGGGGTAAATGTCATCCCCCAAGTAAAAGCAACCAACGGCACAAATTCAACTTTGAAGTGGAGGGTAAGTAGAACCTAAATCCAAATTTTCATACAATTCGGAGTTGCCCCTGGAAATTACACTCCAAAACGGTCATTTATTGGGCTAGTGGTAATTAATCGATTTTAATTTTGCAAATTGCAAAGGAAAGGTACAGTACACTTCTATTGGCAAAAAAAATTCAACTTGCTATCTGCTTTATTTTCAGTCCTGCAACATTTAAAAAAATGATTTTTTTTGCGAAAGCTGGATTGCAAAATTTATTTTGCAAAATCTATTAAACGGATCTTAATAAAATTTACAGTGTTGTTTTAATATATCATAAAGTTTTTCTGGGTAAAATATGAAGGTCCTAAGCGTAGCATAAATTGTTGAAAAACGTAAAATGCGAGTACTTGTTTTTGTATGTTTTTTTCGAAATTATTGCTATTTTGCAACAAGGGTGACTATTTTTTAAATTTTTAACTAATTCTATATTTCTATTCTATATTTCTATTCTATTCTATAAAACCTGCCTTTATCTAATTCTATATTGTAGAAAATTTAATTATGCAACTTTTATGTCAGTACAATTTTTCTCAGAAATGAATAGTTTTAAAGTTAAAATCAAAAAACCAATAAAAAAATCGAATTTTTCCTTCATATTTTGACATTTTGATTATTTTTAAACAATGTTCCGGACCATTTTGAGTGGGAGGATAACTCAAATATTATTACTAGAGTTACTTTCAAGCAATTTCTGCAAAAAAATTTGAGTCACCTCTCAACGTCCATCTCAAAACAGATGCGTCCTGACCTATAGGGCCGCTCCAGTTCTAAATGTTTTTAACGACATTTACCTCCTTATTTTCAAACTCGAAAATAAGAGTCTGAAAAGTGTTTTGCGCATTTATTTACATCAGAATATGAAAATATAACTCTTTAGAAGGAGAGTTAATCTTGCGTTAGCTCTCTACGATTTTTTTTTTCAAAATGTTATAGCCTTGGAAATTTGATCTCTCGGGATAAACAATTATAATATCTAAGCAACAAGTTTGCCAATCGGGCTTTTCAATTTTTTTTATGTTTGGAATTAAAAAGTAAATATCTTCTTAAATGCCTTAAGGAATAAAAAAATTATTTTAACAATAAAAAATGCAATTGCAATAAACGGCTATTTTGGATTTTCGCAGGCTGTTTTGCAATAACAAATTAATAAAATTAAACAGTAAATGAACGGGAAATTCCGCGATACCGTGTAATTTTCAGGGGCAACTCCGAATTGCATGAAAATTTGGATTTAGGTTCTACTTACCCTCCACTTCAAAGTTGAAATTGTGCCGTTGGTTGCTTTTACTTGGGGGGTGACAGTCACCCCTTCTCGGGGGTTAAAAAACATACGTTCAAAATAATAAGACCGGAAATGCATAAATTGACTGATTTTAAGCAACTTTTGTTCCATAGAGTTTTTTACGTAAGTCAATACTTTTCGAGTTATTTGCCATTGAAAATGTTGATTTTTCGACAAAAAAACTACGTTTTCATACGGTTTTTCGCAAATAACTCGTAAATATTTTATCGAAAAAAATATCATTAGCAAAAGTGTAGCTTATAAAAAACCCAAAAAAATGGTGTATCAGTAAAGTCTATCAATGAAATAGAAACAAAGTTTTAGCTCATGAAAAATACGTTCTTATTCGTCTAATTCCAAATCGAATATGTCAAGGTGAAATCACCGAAAAATTAAACACTTTTCGGGAAAAACCGATTTAAACTTTTTTAAAGTCTTTATAAAAAGCTTTATTTTAATTGTTAACAAAAGTTTTAGCATTAAAAATAAGCGAATTGCGCTCAAAATAAAGTTGGCCCTCTTTTTTTTGTAAAAACTCATGAAAATCTCGCTTTGTTTAGCTCCCCAAATGAAATTAATCGCTACCGCTTTACAAACAATTTACTTACCTATCTATTTTTTATATGATCTGTCAGTCTCACCGGTTTAAAGTGTTTATTTTTGAAAGGGTTATAATTGAGAAAGCTTGAATGGGTCACTAATCATGAGTGTATGCAAATTTTGAACAGTTATATATTAACCAATTTTTGTCTTAAGGAGAAACAAAATAAACTAGAATATTTATAATAGTAAAACCTACATTTCTTTACTCTTTAAGATTTTTCTTGGCTCTAATACTTTTTAAGTTATTTTGAAAAAATTAAATTTTTCAAAAATTTTTAGAAATTTTTTTTAACTATAAAACCAAATGTTTTCAAAAATAAGCACTTCAAACCAGTCAAACTTACAGATCATATAAACAATACACATACAGTTAAAATAGATGGTAAAGCCAAACGATTAATTTCATTTAGGGTGCTAAATAGAGGAAGGTTTTCACAATTTTTTTTTACCAAAAAAGGGGCCAACTATTTTTTCAGTGTAACTCGTTTATTTTTGATGCTGTAAACTTTTGTAAAAAACAAGTAATAAGCTTTTTTTTCGATACTTTAAAAATGTTAATAAGGTTTTCCCGAAAAACGCTTCTTTCTTCGGTGATTTCGCGTTGAATTATTCGATTTGGAATTAGACGAATAAGGACGTATTTTTCATGAACTACAACTTTGCTTCTACTCAATTTGTAGACTTTACTGGTACATCATTTTTTTTTCGTTTTTTTATAGGCTACACTTTTGCTAAAAATATTTTTTTCGATAAAATATTTACTTTTTCAGTTATTTGGGAAAAACGGTCTGAAAACGTAGTTTTTTGTCGAAAAATCAACATTTTAAATCGCGAATAACTCGAAAAGTACTGAATTACGTAAAAAACTTTATAGAACAAAAGGTGATTAAAATAAGTCAATTTATCCATTTTCGGCCTCATTTTAAACAAGCTTTTCACCCCCCGAGAAGGGGTAAATGTCACCCCCCAAGTAAAAGCAACCAACGGCACAAATTCAACTTTGAAGTGGAGGGTAAGTAGAACCTAAATCCAAATTTTTATGCAATTCGGAGTTGCCCCTGGAAATTACACTCCAAAACGGTCATTTATTGGGCTAATATCAAATTGTAGGTTTTAAATTTACTACAACTTTCTATTTAAAAGTTTTTCTCTAAAATGAATATCCTAAGCTGCAAAATTAAAAGTCTTTAAAAATTGCAAATTTAACAAATGAAAAACATCATAAATAAAAAAGCTCCCAAGATTTTTGGTTACATTTTATTAGACATTATTCCTGGAATCATCCTTTACAACACCTGATAGGTTTTTAAAATTCCTGAATTATAACACGTTTTTTTCACCCACAGCCTGGGGTAAAGTGTAAGTTAAAGTCGGTAACCCAAATTTTATTACAACAAAATTACTAGAAAGTCAGTGATACTAAATAATTATTATTTTAACGATAGTCTAACACTGGCTTCTTGTAGGGATGGGAAAAACCTACCGGTTTAAACCTAAAACCGGTTTTTTACTTCGCAATAACCGGTTTTACCGGTTATTTTTTTGTCCCGGTTATAACCGGTTTTTTCTTTTTAAAGTAAAAACCGGTTATCAGGTTTTTACGGTGATTAGGATTAGGTTAGGTATTATTTGGGATCCCAATCATAATTATTATTATCAAGTAACTATTCCAAACAAAACCATAATTCAAATTTTATTTTATTTTATAGATACAAAAGCAAACTGAAAGTGCAATCTCACATCAGCCAGCAGAATCAGTTATTAAGTTTTATTTAATATTTCCTTGAAAAGGTTTTTGTAATCATAATATTTACATAAGAAGTGTCTGTTTGAATTAGACGCAAGCCAAACATCATCTATTTTTCACACTAAACTCTTAACTCTTGACATTGAAAGTCGGTGAATGATTTTATCTGATTACCAGAAATAATGCTCTGCCTATGCATATCGTATTACTGATTACGAATACGAACCTCCAAGAATTTCCCTACGTTTTCAAAACGATACACCCATACAGGAAGTATTAAATGAGTTAAAATGTACCTATTCTAGAAATATATATACAAACGTGTTAAAAGTATGTAATACATGATACATTTTTTTTTGATGGTAGTAAAAATAAAAGATATATTGCATTATCCAATTTATTTTTAAGTAAAATATTTATGTTGCTATTATTTTTTTAAATCCCATTTCAAAGAGTCTGGGAAATTTTTTATAAGTTGAAATGGTTCGGGAATTTTTTGATTTTGGGAGGAGAGGAAAATTGTAATTGTAAATGTAACTTTGTAACCTATTGGATTAAAAAAACCGAAAACCGGTTTTTCCAAAAACCGGTTTTTTTTGGCCGGTTATAACCGCCAGGTTAAACCGTAAGAAAAAAAACCGGTATAACCGAAAACCGGTTTTTTGTCAAAAACCGCCATCCCTAGTTTCTTGTGGCATGTCGTTAAGTAAGTATATATTATATTTTTATATTATTAACAGAATTATTGGTGTAATGAAAATGACCTTTTAATTAACTACTGTTCGACTTTTCGATTGCTACTCCAAAAATCGTTCTCAAAAAAGATCCTAAAAATTTTGGAAAGATTGTAAAACCTACACTAAATTTTAATAAGATATGCAGTACATGTAAACAACGATTTTAGTTGTTAAAGATGATGAAAATTTCTCCTCCAAATACCATTTTCTCAGAATACGCCCATCATTCTTTTAGTATCTTCCTTTCAAAGGCGAGTAGACGGTTTGCATCTGTTTTGGAGATAGTCTATGTTTTCGACCTATATGTTACCACTGGTAGGATAGGTGTTCTATATATTGTTAGTTTGTTTTTTGGCCTAAATTTCTGTGGTTTAGGCTTGTGTAGCCTAAAATAACATTTAGTGGCTAGTAGTATCCTTATTTTTACTTTTTCGGATGTGTCAATATAACTTGTGATCAGGGAATCCAGATATATAAACTCATTTACTACCTCAAAAGTATAGTGCTCTCTGCTGAAGTGTTGTTCAGCGTTTCCACGTCTATCTCAAATGCATGTTTCAAATGCTTGTGACAGAGATCACCTTCTATTTTCACTCCGCAAATCACTTAACTCATGCTTTTACAATATTTACTAATTTATCTTCATGTAAGTTCATTCATATGTTCAAAGTTTAATATAATTTACATCTTAAGACGATATCATAGGCAGACCTAAAGTCCACAAATAGATGAAACGTATCAGTATTAATTTTAAAAATGAAAATAATCATAGGACATATGAAGTTCAATTGCTTGTTTTACAGAAACGTAAACTACGAAAAATGACGGTTATCCAAAAATTTATCAAAGCTTTTGTAGATCAGATAGTATATCGATCTAAGAACAAACACTATTAAACTCCACAATACTGATACTCGCTGTATTTACGACGCCAACTTTTACTTGATGAAGTTTGGCAAACACATATATTTTCCCAACGTTAAACTTTCTAAAACCGATTGATTCGCAGACTTTGCTGGAAATTCTACTTTAGTTTTGAGACCGACAATAATAACTGATAAGGGTGTAGGTGAAAAATATTGGCCCAATGCTATTTAAATGCATTTTTTTTCGACCCATGCGAAAACTAATAAATATTTTTGAAAAATTTAAAGGCATAATGAAAAATTACATTATTACCGAGGGCCTAAACTCCCTGAAAACTTCTATATTGTATGTTTGAATAAGTTACAGGGGTGAAAAAAAAAGAAAAAAATTTGGTGTGATCTTTAATTTCAAATATTTTATTCAAAAGAAACTTTTTGTTTAGTCAAGTGACTTTCTACTCTCGATAATAATGTAATCTTTCATTCTGCATTTAAATTTTTCAAAAGTATTTGTTAGTTTTCGCAGGATTCGAAAAAAATTAATACATTTAAATAGCATTGGACCAAGATTTTGCACCTACCCACTTGTAATATGTTTTATATGGGAATTAGTCACACTCATTGGTGTATTAATAATACGATATAATTTTTTCCTGGATTAAATAATAATTAAAATATGAGTTTTTTATAAATTCTACTAAAATTTTTCCGGCAGGGCAAATATTGTTTTATGTTTTTTGAATCAGTCGAAACAAAAAAAGTTGTTCTGATTTTTCTCTTAAGTTGATCGTTTTCGAGCTACAAACAATTTAAAACTAAAAAGAAAAAATGAAAAATGACGACCTCCAAGCCTCAAAAACATACGTAAAACATATTATTTTTGAAATTCCTAAGTACTTAAATTCAAGTTTAAACATTATTCAATCAGTCCTTGATAAATATTTTGGACTTATTTCATTATAAAACAATGTTTTTCAGTCGTTAATGCAACCCAAGAGCTCGTCTTCTTATAAGGAACATTCCTCATTAATCATTAACAATAAAAAAATATAGTTTACAATAAAATATGGCAAAAAATAAGCACATAAAGCTGCATAAAGCAAATACACATTTGCATGGATTTAAACAAACTTTCGAAGCATTTTCAAATCAGGACGAGGGTATTTCCAAAACATCTGTTTAAAACCTATTTCTTCTGGGCAGATTTTTAATGGACAGGGATAGGGAACATTCATTCGGTGGCAAATAATGACTGACAGTTCAACTGAGTTTACAGATTTTAGGGTTACAATGTAAAATTTGTTTCTTTGGTTTATTATTTAAATTTATTTTATATAAACTTCGCAATTATGAGTAGACATACATTACTTTGAAAATAATTACACTAACAAAAAAGTGAATTTTTAAATTTAAAATAGCTCCATAATTTTTTAACAATATGATTTCTGGACTCGACCTGGAATCTGTCTAATAATGAAGATGGTGTTTTATTAAAAACAACTTAAATCAAAAACATAATTAAATAATAGGAACTACAAATAAAAATCGAAGCCTGTGTATTTGCAGATGATATTGTTATTGTGGCAAGAACTGAAAGAGCTCTGGAGGAGAACATAAGAATCTGGGAGGCAGAATAAAAAAATTACAATCTAATAATTAATATGGAAAAAACAAAAGTAATGGCAATATCCAAGAAAGATGTTAAGCTAAATATTGAAATCCAAGGCAAAAAAATAGAACAGGTAGATACATTTAAATACCTTGGAATAATTTTAAATAAGAAGGGGACACAAGAAGACGAAATTGGAAATAGGATAAAAGCAGCTACAAGAACATATCATTCGCTGTATAAAAACTTCTTAAATAAAAAAGAACTAACTAGGAAAAGCCAAATGATAATATTTAAAACAGTTTTCCACCTACCTCTACCGAAAGTATACTTTTCCGGACCTGATTGTAGGGAGCAAAGTTGTACTTTTCCTCCCTAGGGAGGAAAATATTTTTCCTCCCTAGGGAGGAAAAGTAAAAGTGACGTCATTCATGAAATATAACTTATTGACGCCCTGTACAATATCTATTTTCTATTACGTAAGTATCTATACATTTTAACGTTTATTTATAAAACACCCAGTATTTTGCAGAATGCTAAAAAACAGTAAATTGTTAATTTGATTTAACAATGTTTACATTAATAATTTGACTTATATTAGACAGTTGACAGTTATATTGTACCTACTTGTTAGTTTTAGTTTTAATAAATTTTGTTGGTTAGTTACATAAATAAATTAAGTAAAAATGAAAAATGACTAGTTATTAATTTGAGGAAGGTGGAAAAACCATATGTATAACATGAGAGTAAAGTACCTTTTCCTCCCTTGAATGATTACTGCCCTCCGCTACGCGTCGGGCAGTAAACTTCATTCTCGGGAGGAAAAGTAGCACTTTCCTCCCTTGTTATACAAATAACTATTACGTACCTATCACTACATATGGAGCAGAGAATTGGGTATTGAACGACAAACAAGAAAAGAGATTGCAAGCCGCCGAAATGAGGTATTTAAGAAAAGTCGAGGGAGCTAGGAGAACCGATAAAAGACGTAGCGAAGATATTAGAAGAGAATTAAAAGTAAAATCACTTAAGGAAAAAATCCATGAAAAGAATTTAAAATGGACTGGGCACTTATTTAGAATTAACGACGCCAGACAGGTTAAAACGACATGGGAAGCGAGGCTGATAGGGAAAAACAGGAGAGGCCGACCAAGGAAAACGTGGAATACAAGTGTAATGGAAATATTGCAAAATAGAGGAAAATCGTGGCAGGAAGCTAAAGAATTAGCTAGGGACCGAAAAAAGTGGCGTAAGTTCGCAAAGAATAACGAGTAAAGAAGACACCTCGACACCTTACGGTATAAGAGGATCATCGATTATTTATGTATGTATGTATAATAGGTACTCTGGGGTCCTAAATAATATTATAGACTCAATAAGAAGAAGCATTAAGAAGCATTGCATTATACTATAGAGATGTTGGTGGCAGACATAATATACAGCTTTGATTTTATTTGTTATTGTTCCTTATAATTTTGTTAATACATTTTGATTTTTGATTAAAGTTCTGCTTTTGAGATTTTGTCTGATTTTTTTTTGTGTTTTACAATGTTAATCAAAATTAATTTATAAACCAATGATACAAATTCAGAATAAAATAAGACATACCTACGTAATTTTTTACTCTGATGAAAATAATTGTGGATCCCTCGTTATAATCAGTTTCGTAGTATTAATTAGAGAATTAAGTATGTTTTGGACGTAAAGTGTATTATTTTTTTATGGTTAAAGTAATCAATTTTCAAAAATAACATGTAAGTAAAAATATACAAATAAAATTAATTAAAATTCTAAAACTACAGCAAAATTTATTTTATGAAATAAACTCCACTTGTCTAAAAATTATCACATGGGGAGAAACCTTGTACCATGTAAATGTACCACTACCATATATTGGCTCTTAATACAGGGCAGTTCGTTAAGGGGGTTCTGAAAAGTATATTTCAAAAATCTGACGGTTTGAGCGGGGCGTAAGGAAATGAGCGCTTTACAAAGTTTCACAAAAAAAGCGAATACTTCGCGAAATGATCGTCAGATTGAAAAACTAAAAAATATGTTTTCAATATTTCTTAAAAACCTATCGAATGATACCAAACACGAGGGGTAAATTTAAAATTTTAAATACGAACCCCGCAATATTTCGCGAAATAAATATCAGATCGAAAAACTGCGAAATAGTCGTATTCAATATAATTGAAAAATATTGTGGGTGGGGGTTACTTTAAAATATTAAATAGGAGCCCCCAATTTTGATTGCAGATTTGGATTCTTTACCTAAAAATAAGCAACTTTTATTCGAGACATTTTTTCGAATTATGGATGGATGGCGCTATATTCGGAAAAACTATTGTTGGAAATGGAAAATTAAATTAAAAGATGGAAAGTCCCCCACTTTATGGAAAAGTTAATTTAATTTTTTTTTGGTTTTAGGACCTACTCTTCACAACCTAATAGGTCACCATAACGTTCGAGTAACTGCAAATTTAGCATACTTTCCTCCCCTACTATTACCAAAATGCGAAAAATATTGTATGTAGACTACAACTTGGAACTTGGAACACAATCACGCAAGCTAACTACGAAAACTAAGCCGTCAAGTCATCAGCAACTCCTGTAAAGGGGAAAGCTAAAAACGATTTATCGGAAAGATATCTGATATAGGTAAATAATTCAGTTAAATTTAAAAATAATCTGCTTAAAATGATTCCTGAATTTAATATGTTACCACGCAAAGAAGAAGTGTAAAAGTGACTTCTACGCCAGTCATTGGGAGCAAGAATAGTATATTACCTCCGAATTCTATCCTACTGCATGGATTTTAATGAAATTTTGGGAATAGCCTCTACTTATCTCCTAATTCAAAGTCTAGCCTATGCCGATGTGTGCTTTTATCTTGGGGGTGTTTCCCACCCCTTGTTAGGGGTGGAACATTTTTTGCTTAAAATAACCACGGAAGTCCCTAGATTACCTAATTCTAAGCAAAAACTGTCCTATAATTTTTTTGTAAACTCAATAATTTTTGAGTTATTCGTGATTGAAAAATGGCCATTTTCATTCAAACATAACACCTTTTTGATTCGGTTTTTTGCGAATACCTTAAAAACTATGCATCTAACTAAATAAACTATATAAAACATTTTTGTAGGCTATAAAAAAGCAAAAAGACACTTGGCTTCATAAATCTTCTAGTTATAATACAAAAAGATATATATTATACGGTAGGTGAAACGAGTTTGTTTTTTGGTACATGCTCAAATTGGTGTATTCAACTTGAAATAACAGAGAAACGGTCGATTTTATGTGTATATTGCTACAACTATCTTTTGTAGTGCTTGAAACGGTCTATAAAATGAGCAATATTAAATGTCCATTACATTTAAACTAAGCGAAATATGGTGCAAATAAAATGGATAACTAATGTATTTTAAAAAAAAATGAGAAATAATTTTAACCCCCATCCACCATAATGTAAATGCATCGTTTTCCTTCTACAATAACTTTCATTGTAGTGTTATTTATATGTTCAAAAAGTTGGACGGGTTTACAATGAATAGTTTAAAAAAAATAAGATCAAATTAAAGAGCGGATTTTTAAATTTTCTTAAAAATCTTCCTTTTTCTCCATGTAACTTGAAAAGGATACAGTAATGATAGTCCTGTCGCCAGGGGGGGGGGGATACAACGGCCTCCTTAATTCAGATGGACTTAGTTTCTCTTCTTCAGAGGAAGTTTTTTTTATATATTTTGACCCGCAGAACACGAATTTTTTGGGTAACAGTTGATCCGGATGTCGATAAGATTGTTATAGACAAAGAACTTGAGGAATTACATAACAGCGATTTCTCGCAAAACGAAATATCTTTTTGTATTTTTTGGGTCATTTTAAGCAAAAAATATTCCTACAAGTTTTTTCGTAGAATGCATACTTTTCGAGAAAACCGCGGTTGAACTTTCAAAAAATCGAAAAATTGTAATTTTTGAACTCGAATAACTTTTGATTAAAAAATAAAGTAGCAATTCTGCTTACCGCATTTGAAAGTTTAAGTCAAATTATATCGGTTTTGATTATTTGCATTGCTAAAAATTTATTATTTTATTGTTAAACAAAGTTATAAACACCTAGTATGTGAGTGATGTTTTCAATGATTTCTCATTTAAAATCGAACGAGTAGGTAGAGTAGCTACAAGTGCAAGCGAGTCAATTTCTACGTAGCATGCGTTAAAACGCATGTATTAGGTACGGGAAACACTATGTGTTTATAGATTTGTTTACAATAAAAAAATTAATTTTTAGCAATTCAAATAATCAAAACCGATATAAGCTGACTTAAACTTTCAAATGCGGTAAGCAGAATTGCTACTTTATTTTTTAATCAAAAGTTATTCGGGTTCAAAAATTGCAATTTTTCGATTTTTTGAAAGTTCAACCGCGGTTATCTCGAAAACTATGCATTCTACGAAAAAGCTTGTAGGAATATTTTTTGCTTAAAATGGCCCAAAAAATATAAAAAGATGTTTTGTTTTGCGAGAAATCGCTGTTATGTAATTCCTCAAGTTCTTTGTCTATAACAATCTTATCGACATCCGGATCAACTGTTACCCAAAAAATTCGTATTGTACGGGTCAAAATATATAAAAAAAAACTTGGGTAAGTCTATCTGAATTAAGGAGGCCTTTGTACCCCCCTGGCGACAGGACTATGAAGAACAAAAACGAAATTTTTATCTAAAAAACCCTACATTTGTGTGTGGTATCTTTTTTTCGTATCTCTTATCATTTTCGAGTTACATGAAGAAAAAGAAGATTTTTAAGAAAATTTAAAAATGCGCTCTATAATTTGATCTTATTTTTTTTTCAAAAACCGTTCATTTTAAACCAGTCCAACTTTTTGAACATAGAAGCAGCACTATAGCAAAAAGGATTGTAGAAGGAGAACGATGTAGGTAGATTCTGATAGATGGGGGGCTAAATATACTTCTCATTTTTTGTTAAAATATGTAAATTAGTCATCAATTTTTTTTCAGCATATCTCGCTTAGTTTGAATGTAATCGACTTTTAATATTTCTCATTTTAAAGGTCTTTTCATGTACTAGAAAAATTATTAATATCTTTATACAACTAAAATCGACCGTTTCTCTGTTATTTCAAGTTGAATACACCGATTTGAGCGTGCACTAAAAAAACAAACTCTTCTCACCTACCATATCCCTTTTTGTATTATAACTAGAAGATTTATGAAGGAACAAATCTCCTTGTTTTTTTATAAGCTACAAAAATGGTTTATATAATTTTTTAGTGAGATGCATAGTTTTTAAGGTTTTCTCAAAAATCCGTCCGAAAAGGTGGCATTTTTCAATGAAAATAGCCAATTTTCAACGAATAACTCAAAAAGTATTGAGTTCTCAAAAAATAATTATAGAGCAGTTTTTTCTTAGAATTAGGTTCTCTAGCCTCTTCCGTGGCTATTTTAACCAAAAAATGTTTCACCCTCGAGAAGGGGTGAGAACCACCCCCAAGATAAAAGTGCACATCGGCATAGGGTAGACTTTGTTTCTTGAGCTATTCCCTACTTGCTGTGAAAATATTAAGTAAATCTATGTAGTAGGATGGAATTCGGAGCCAAATACCCTCATTGACTGCCCTATTCTTGTAATCTTGCACATTAGAAACCAGCTGCTTGGGGCAGATATGCTGGTGATAAGTTTATCTCTCAGAGATGATCATCAGTTTACGGGTATCTAAAGGAAATTATATTATTATTTCGAAGGGTCTGTTAATATTATGGGTGGTAATAAGGTAATGAGTTCGTACACTTAGCTGAACTAGATGCGTTTGAAGTATAAAGTTTTATTTTTAATTAAAAGCTTTGATGTACTTAATAAAGTCCTGCGGTAATTTTAATAACATTAAAATGTGAAAACCTGGAATTATCCTCTTTGGTATGTCCCTCCGTAATTAGAACATATGGAATGACAAATGAGATATCGAATGAGAGCTTATAACACAAAGGTGGAACTTAAGGATATTTTGACCTTAAATTTATACCTACTTCCCGCTTTTATATCACTTCCAGTTAAAAAGTTGTAACCGGAAGTGCTACATTATAGTCGTAGAAATAGTAGATATGTAATTGTGATATACCAGTTTGTCACAATCATTGATATGAAAATACCCAGGATAGAACCTATGAGCAAAATTCTGGCGCCCAAAGTAGCCGATAAAAAGTAGCAGCTAACTTGACATAACAATGGCCGACTCTTGGTTTCCGGGATAATTTCTTGATTTACCAACAGGAATGCATTAAATTATTGACTTAATAATTGCTTAATACATAATGCTACCTGTTTTACAAAGTGTTTTACATTAAAATATGTCATCAAATAAAATATTTATTATTTATTAATCACATTCACACCTGTCAGCGCCAACTTCACGTAAAAAATTGTAAACAGTATGTTACGCCAGTTTCGTCCCAGATCAGATGTATGTAAAAGTATGCACAGTTAGACCGCTTGGTCACAATGCAGTTCAACAATCTTCTCCTTCTTCTTTTAGTGCGGACTCTACTATTGAAGGTTGGCTATAGCCCTTGCAAATATGTCTCTATCTTCTGCTTTTCTGAAAAGCATCTGTGTTTAACCCGGTCCAGTTGCGAATGCTTTTCAGCCAGAAAATAGTTCAATAATAGTTAGTCCAAGTAATGAAGCTTAAAATAGGTCAAAACCTCGCAATTTTTACAGAATGGATCGATTTGCTAGAAAATTTGAGAATAAGTAGTGGATAGTCAAACGATCAAAATCTATATCATGCCGAAAGGCGCTTTTACCATGGGGGTGGTTGCCACCTCATCTGGGGGGTGGAAATTTTTCATTATATTTTAGTCGACAAAGTTGGTAAAAACGTTGATTCTAAGCAAAAAACGTTCTATAGATTTTTTTGATAAAATTGATAGTTTTCGATTTATTCGCTATCAAAAGTGTTAGTTTTATATCAAAAAAATCATTGTTTTTAATAAGTTTTCTGCTAATAACTCCAAAAGTTTTCGTTTTATCAAAACAACTTTACTTAACAAAAATGTACCTTTTGAACAAATATACAAAACCATTTTTTTAAATTTTCTTTAAGACCAATAGTAATCGAACTTTATTATATGTTGGCTCTTTTTCGTCAAATGCTAAATATTGCAGTTTCAAAGTCAAAAGACGGGAAAACTATGCATTTTTCGAGAACAACTTGTTAAAACTAATTTAAATTACTTAAAAATATCTACCTCTAGGAATAAAAAAAGTCTCTAACTCAAAAACTAAGTGACTTATAATGAAAATAATGTCAGTCCCCATTTTTTTCAACAAAAAAGTGATCGCAAGCAACCTCCTAATCACCACCCTAATTAAAATTAGTCATTAAGCTTATTTGGCCTTTCTTATTTTATTAAGAGGTTCTAGAAGTTTGACAGGCTTAGAATGATTAGTTTAAAAAAAAATGAAGTTAAAAGCGAATAACGAATTTTTGTAGTTTGGAAACAAATAACCTTTTCTTCAGAATAGCAAGATTAGGCTTAGAGATCTTGTAAAAACCTACAAAATTATTTTTTACCAAACTTTCTAAGATAAAAAATAAAAAAGTTACGGTTAAAAAATCAATACATTTTTCTGAATAAAAAAAGGAGAAATCAAATTGGAAGCATAATAATGTAAGTTAGCGGTGTTTTTAGTCATTGGCCTTATTCATTATTATTTATTTATGTATTATTAATAGATTCTAGAAGTTTGACTGCCTAAGGGCCGGTTGCTCGAAGGCTAATCAACAATGATCACTATTAAATATTTAATTACTGTCACCAACTGTCAATGTCAACTTTTATTGGGTTGCTGAAAACATAATTGATTATAATTATGAGATTAGTTAATCAATTAACATAACAATTATTAACATAATTGATTAAGTAATTTCATAATTGTAATCAATAATTATGATTTCAGCAACCCAATCAAAGTTGACATTGACAGTTGGTGACAGTAATTAAATATTTGATAATGATCATTTTTGATTAGCGTTCGAACAACCGGCCCTTAGAGTGATTAGTTTTTAAAAAACTGGAGTTAAAAGCGAATAACGAATTTTTGTAGTTTGGTAAAAAATGCCATTTTCTTCAGAATAGAAAGATTAGCGTCAGAGATACGAAAAAATATTTTAATATAAAATTGTAGGTTATTTAATTCCCAACAACTTGGTGTGGAAAAAATTTTTCTACACCAAAAATTGAGTGAATCGTAAATGAGTATATCGAAAAACATTGATTTTTTCTATACAAAACTAACACTTTCGATAGCGAATAAATCGAAAATTATTAATTTTATCAAAAAAATGTATAGAACATTTTTTGCTTAAAATAAATGTTTTTATCAACTTTTGCGATCAAAATATAATAAAAAATTTCCACCCCCCGAGATGGGGTTGCAACCACCCCCATGGTAAAAGCGCCTTTCGGAATCATATATATTTTGATCCTTGGAATATCCTCTACTTATTCTCAAATGTTCAAGCAAATCGATCCATTCTGTAAGAATTGCGAGGTGAAAAGCTTCGGTTCCTGGACTAAGTAGCCATAGTTCAGTAATAGTAGAATAGAAAATAGCAGTTTCAAAAATTAGTGAAATCATATAAATCAACGCACAGTTAGGGCAAGTTAACATGAGAGCCGAGGTAGAAGCAAAATTTCGCGACAATGTGTTTCAAATGCATTAATTTTTTTTCGAATTCTGAGAAAACGAGTAAGTATTTTTGAAAAATTATTATCGAGGGCCGAAAGTTCCTTAGAATAACCAAAAAGTTTCTTTTCAATGAGATATTTGATATTAAAAATGACTCTAAATTTTCTCTTTTTTATTGACCCCTCTAACTTATTAAAATAAACATTATAGAAGCTTCCATGGGCTTTCGGCCCACAGTAATAATGCAATCTTTCATTCTGCGTTTAAATTTTTTAAAAATATTTACATATTAGTTTTCTCTGGATTCGAAAAAAATGCATTTAAAACTCATTGCCGCGAAATTTTGCGCCTACTCCCTTAACGCGTGTTTACAACCACATACATTTTATTCAGGCCTTCCACATGTTAACAAGTGTTAACGTATTAAATTCATTAAACGAATTTTATGTTTAATAATCGTTTCCATAGATGAAGAAAACGTGCTTTTCGCGTCTTTACTGACCCCGAGACAGAACAAGCACTCTGGCGAATCTTCACGTTTGAAGTGACAAAGATATTCATGAAAGCAGCCATGCCCAGATAGTAGTTGATCTCGCTATGTTTGCAGTTCAGCCAAATACGACTATAGACGAAGTAAAAAGGCACATAGCAATAGCAAACAAAATTCTTCATAGTGTTCAAAAACATCTGAGGAATAAAAACCTAGTATGTGCAGTAAAGCTTAACATTTAAAAGACCCTTATAATATCGGTTTTGATATATGTGGCTAAAACATAGACTTTATCCCAAAAATACCAGAGACTGCTTCGTATCTTTGAAAGAAGAACACTTTTGGGGCCATTTTATGAAATTGGTCTATGGCGTCGAGGATATATCTTTGAATTATATGAGCTATACATATGAGAAAAACAAAAATAATGACAAAAATAGATGACCCCAGACGTATAACTATAAATGGCAGTGAGATAGAAAAAGTCCAGGAATATATCTACCTAGGCCAAATCCTGAAACTTGACAAAAAGAACCAAAGTGCGGAAATTACTAGGAGAGCAAGACTAGCATGGTTAGGATTTGGAAAACTTAATTGGATACTTAAGAACCGCAAAATACGTAAATACTTGAGGAGCCAAGTGTTCAACCAGTGCATCCTTCCTATCATGACATATGGATGTTAAACCTGGACACTAATCAAGGCAAACATGAGTAAACTAGCCACAACAGAAAGAGCAATGGAAAGAGAAATGTTAGGTATACGACTGTCAGACAAAAAGAGGAACGACTGGGTAAAATCAAAAACAAAAGTCGAGGACATAACAACAAAAGTTTCCAAACTTAAATGGAGCTTCGCAGACTACACTGCTAGACAGAAAGTCCAACGTTGGAATGCAGTAATACACCAATGGAGACCTTACCATAAAGTAAACGACCGAGAGGAAGACCACAGATGAGGTGGGTTGATGATATTAAAAAATAATATGTGTGTACTTTGTACGCACGTAAGAAGATATTCTTCTATTATATAATAGGTAATTTAAACGAAGTAAATATACTTAAAAGGTTATTTGTACTTATTTTATTTAAAAATCAAACTAACTTTCTTATCTACCACTTTCAAAAAAGAAGAATATCTTCACAAATTATAATATAATAATATGCTTACAATCATAAAATCTATAAAAAAAAATAAAAAAATAATAACTTGCTTGCGGCTCGAACCCACTTCACGTCTACCGCGCCGTACGAAAGTTGACGGCATTTCAAACTGCACCAAATTCGCGTGTACGTCATGTGGGAATATACACAAACTAAACGTTTACACCATAAATTTATATGAATTTAATAAAATTATTGGTTTGATTTTTGTCGAAATAAAATACAACAAAATATAGAGTAAGAAAACGATATATGAGATGAAGATTTGTAGAAAGTTTGTGCGTAATCATATTATGTAAATTAAAGCATTGCGTACTAATAGGTAACTACATTATTTTGTTTACATTTTCCAAATAGATAGGTATTGAAACTATTAGGTATTTCCAACTGAAACATTTAGAATTACGTACCTGCGGCTTTTCAAAACTATTTAAAAAGTCACTATAATTATACATTTGATTTTATTTCTCTCCACACATCAATAAAAACTAATATTATACAATATTTTGTTTACCGATAACCTCCATATTGAACCATTATTGACAGATCATTTCAAAATTTCAACACCCAATCAGAGCCCGTATAACCACTAATACCATACTGTCGGTGTGCGCATGCGCGGGGATCAATCAAATTTTACCCTCAATCGATTTGCCGCTAAAGAAAAATATCTTCAAAAAATAGCCGGAACAAATTGGAAATATGTTGCTCAGGATAGAGACCGGTTCAAACGGAAGTATGTCCAAACTTGGACGATAGAAGGTTAAGAAGAAGAAGAAGAGCTATACACAGATACACATACTATGAAGTGTATTACGGTGAAGAGACTGAGATGATCTAGACACATTCCTAGGATGTCAGATAATGAGTCACGATGAAATTGACATTTTCAAATCCAGAGAACAGAAGAAGTCGAAGACGACGGAATAGATGATGAATTGATAGTGTGGAGAAGACCTTATGATTCTAAGGGTCAGAAGATGGAGGGCAGTTACTAGAAATTGACGGAACTAGCGATTTCTCTTCGAGCAGGTCAAGATCCACAACGAGATTGTTGGTGGATATTAAATTTTTTTATTTCTCTTTACTTATAATTAAAGCTCGGATTATAGGCAAAATGCCTTTTTTTGCCTATTTTGCCTATTATAATTGTTTTTTGCACTGTTTGCCTTTTTTCGTAAATTCCGCCTATTTGTGCCTTTTTTAAAATTTCATGGTACTACCCATGATATTATTCTATTACTAAAGCATTCTATAATAAAATTTTGGGTCAATAACAAAATATCAATGGTTTGTTTATATAACAGATTTCTAGGAAAATGTACCTGATCGAGACTTGAGGGTTAACTATTTGGAAATCCCTAAGCTTTATTAGTTTATTATCAGTTGTACAGTCAATTACTGTATCAGAGTTTAGTCACAAATTGCTATATCCTAGTTTAGTTTTGTTGCGTATACCGAAAAGCAAAGAACACGTTTTAAAACGTTTTAGACATTTGTGTGAAAAGTTGACATCTAAATTAAGGCTATGGATCGCACCTTATTCGGAACTTTCTCTAGAAGGAGATGGAGCATTTTGTAAACCATGCGGCAAATCGGTAAGTTTTATTTTTTCTCTTTTTTTCTCGTCCCACAACATAACTAAATTCTAAAGCGGTTTTAGAATTCTAATTATTTTTTTTTTAAATTCTCAGATTTCAAGTAGAAAAAAGTACTTTATTGACCAGCATTGTGGAACCCCACTTCATAAACGTAATTTGGAAAAATTAAATTCCTCTAAGTTAGCCCAAATATCTCTGCGGGATAGTTTAAGCAGTTCAAAAAAAAAAGGAGGAAGACGCATTTAAATTTGATTTATGCCAGATGATGATTGCATCCAACATTCCTCTATATAAAGTTAATACCCTAGTTTTACATGCTTTTTCGAAAAATATCTTAATAAATCCTTACCGGACGAGAGTACATTGAGAAAAGATACTGTGGAAAAATGTTATGTGGAATCTATTTCAAAAATTAAGCGGGAGTTAGAGGGCAATTTTTTGTATATTATCGTGGATGAAACGACAGATGTATGCGGCAGGTATATAGCTAATTTAATGATTGGAATTTTAAACGAAAACTTTGCGAGAAAACCTTATTTAGTTGCCGTTAAAGAATTGGAAAAAACAAACAATTTAACAATAAGTCGATTTATACAAGATAGTTTAACAAACCTCTTTTTACCCAACCCTATACCAGTGAATAAAATAGTTTTAATGCTTTCAGATGCTGCGGCATATATGTTAAAAGCTGCGGTTAATTTAAAGATTTTTTATCCTAATTTAATTCATTGGACTTGTGTAGCCCACGGGGTAAATATAATTGCTGAAGAAATAAGAAATCTGTTTCCGTTGGTAAATAATTTTATAAATTTTATGAAAAAAGTTTTTGTAAAGACTCCGTTGAGGGTGCAAATATATAAAGAAAGACTTCCCGGTGTCCCTTTGCCACCTAAACCAATAATTACAAGGTGGGGAACCTGGCTCGAAGCAGTTTTTTTTTTACTTTGAACACTGCAATGAAATAGAATTAGTTATGTCAGAATTTGATGATGATATTTCCGAAGCCATTCGAGAAGCAAAAAAAATATTAAAAAATCCCAAATTGAAACAGGAACTCGCTTATATCAATGACAATTATAAATTAATAGTTACCACAATTACCTTATTAGAAAAACAAGAGATAAATTTATATGAGTCAGTAAAATTAATAATTTTAAGACGAAAATTAAATCGGCACCTGGAAGTAAGGGTCAATTAATTTTTAAAAAAATAAAATATGTTTTCGACAAGAATGAAGGTTTTTCGTTTTTATCTAATGTTGCTAAAGTTTTGAATGGGACATTTTCTAAGGAATTACAAATTATGCCAGATTTATTATCCGCTCTGAAATATGCTCCAATTACATATGTCGATGTCGAACGTTCGTTTTCAATGTACAAATTAATTTTAAGTGATCGAAGACATAGTTTTAAGACCGAAAATATTGAAAAATATTTAGTTGTTTCTATTAATGATAAAATTTTAAGTGGTTATAAATAATAAGTTATATTCCTTTATTGCCTATATTTTGCCTAAATGTTAATATTCCTGCCTTTTTTAATAAAAATATTTGCCTATATAGGCGCCTTTTTTTTCAATTTTTGTTGCCTATAAATCCGAGCTTTACTTATAATATTTAAAATTTAATTATTTTAATTTTATCGCCCTGGATATTTTTATCTTTTATTTTATTTGTTACATGTTTTCGTTTTTTTGAGTTTTTTTAAGTCCGGATGTGTTTTTGAAATATAATCGCTTGGATAATGCTTTCTCCTACTTCTGCAACTATGAATCTAAGCTTCAGCTTTAGAAATTTAAATTTAGGATTGGTTAACCGATTCAACGTTTTTTGGCCTGCATTTTTAGCCACTCTCCACCCTCAGAGCCCTTGTACAGGAGTTGGTCATAAAATCAACTTTTTCAAAATACAATACATGACTACGGGGTTCAAATGAGTAGTGATGCGCAATACAAGGTGTCCCGTGCTGATAACACCTCTAGCCACTTCTACTTAATTCCTATCCTCACCCCCCAAGAAGTGTGACTTAATCACACGGGTGGACCCCGGTAAACCTGAGCAACCCTACCGGAGATTGGGTAACCAACCCAGGAAGGGAGGAAGGGAGAAATGTCCCTTCGAAAAAGGGGTTGAGTAGGGCTAACAACCCTATCCTAGAAAACACACATATTACGAACGGTCAAGGAAAGAAAACCGGACTGATCAAAACAAAGCAAGGAACAGAACAGAATGGCGGAAAATCCTAGAACAAGCCAGGACACAAAAAGGGTTGTCGAGCTACTGATGATGATGAATACATGACCAACCTTGTATTAATAAAAGATATTTCAACTAATAGCACACAAATTGAACAAGTGAATACCTATAAGTAAGTATATGGGGTACGAGATTAAATTAGGTAGAGACAATAAAACAACAGAATTAAACAGGAGAATAATAGGACTGACATGGGCAGCTTACGGAAAACTGAAGTAAGTCTTTAGATCAGATATTACCACCTGCTTGAAAAGGAAGGTCTTAAATCAACGTGTACTCCCAGTTTTAACATATGGAGTAGATACATTTACCCTTACCAGAAAAATAGTCAATAAAATGCAAGTCTCATACAGAGCAATGGATAGGTCAATGTTAAATATATCCTTCCGAGTCAGAGTTTCTAATCCAATAGTTAAGAGAAAAACTGGTTTACGGACGCAGTTAAAAGGACGTGTTACCACAGTCAGAGATGGAAGATTTTCTTCTTTTTCTTGTAGTACCTATCCGTTTCGGATGTTGGCAACCATCATGGCAATCTGTACTTTGCACACTGCTGCTCTAAAAAGGATTTGTGGTTGTTGTGTTGAACACGTACGTAGATTTTTCAGCCAGGAAATCCTTCGCCTTCCTGGTCCTCGCTTTCCTTCCACTTTTCCTTGCAGGATTAGATGCAGCAGTCCATAGTCCATATCTTTCACTGTTCCTCATGATGTGACCGAGGTATTCGCTTTTGGCTGTTTTTATTGTGTTTAACAGCTCTTTTTCTTTTTGCATTCTCAGCAAAACACCCTGATTAGTAATGTGGTCGGTATAAGATATCTTCAGAATTCGACGATAAAGCCACATTTCAAACGCCTCAATTTTCTTGCAGATGGCGTCTGCGAGAGTCCACGACGCAACTCCGTACAATAGTATAGGAAAGATATAACCTCGTAGTAACCTGATTTTTATGGTTATCGACAAGTCATGACATTGGAAGATGGAATATGAAGCAAGACAATTTTAGAATGAAGACCTAGACACGAAATCGACGACCTTCTCTAGCTGTCAACATCAAGCCTAACCAGCACAACTGGATTCAGAGTGCTCAAGATCGGATGCAATGGAATTATTTAAATGAAGCCTATGTTTAGTAGTGGACTCTAAAAAGGCTAATGATAATAATAAAAAATATTATTATTAATTGGTGACACCCTCCCGACACTAAAAACAAAAAGGGACTTAAAAGACTATATAATATATATATTGGTGACCCCCCCCCAAATTATGACTCTTCTGTTTAGTTGGAGGTTAAATAAATAAATAATGCGAGTGCTAATATAACAATACCAATTTTGGGTATTATTTTAAATATCCATATATTGTTTAAAAATATTGTATCTATGTAAAATATGTAAAAGTAATAAACGGCTCTTGATTATTGTATTTGTACATTGTACTGTATTATATCAAGATAATACAAGTGATACTGCAATCTGAAAAGTGAGGTTAGGAAATCCCATAATAAATATTTTATGTTTTTAAATCATCAATATTATTAAAATTGTATTATGTAATTATAAGTTTAAACAATAATTTGCAACATACCTAGTAAAAATAGAAGAAAACATTCCTTTCTGTGCCCCATTGTTTGTTAAGCAGTCCGCAAAATAGTTGCCAAGAACACACAATACCACCAAAAACACCTAAATACACAAAACCCGGAGTTCTAACATTCCGTTCAAAACCGCAGCGTTAAACACAGTCGCCACTAAGAATTCACGACGAAATAAACAGAGTACAGACAAATAAAAACCATATCACCAGCTACACAAGTTTTTGCGCGAAGTTTTTCAAAACTTTCTTACTATCGACGTCTGCGTGCGTATATTTTCCACAAAGCGAAGAAACACACCACTCGGGTATTTTCAGGAGAATGAGCGCGGAATGCAGTGCAGAGTTCAAAATTTTAGCCGATAGCGCGAAGGGAAGAGCGCACTAGATCACGAAACTCCTGCTGGAATAGTGGGAGACGAGAACAACAATCAACAAGGTCCAGACGCTACACCAGAGGTGCCATATTTTTAGGGTTATTAGGCCAAATCGTAGGCCCTGTTTTTATTGTTTCTTTTGTAAAATTATGGGCGTAAAGATATTTATTTCGTTTTTATTATGCTTGTTAAACTTCCGGTTTTATTCAGTCGCGTCAAGAAAGATTTGAAAAATAAATTTCTATAGAGGCATAAAAAGCTCGCCGATCGAATGAAACATTTGCAGGCTTCTTGGTTATCGTCCTGAATGTCGCAACATGTGGATTTAAATTGTCAGTACACTTTGTTTAGATCTTATTTTGGATTTGTTTTTTTTTTTGCTATAAATATAAAAGCTTTCCAGATGTTTTTAAGAATAAATTAAAACAATATTGTTCAAAAGAGGGCAAAAAGCAAAAATTATCGAATGCGCTTTAGGTGTACATGTGATATACTGAACGGCCAATGACAGTATTCAATTCCGACATATACACACACCCAAACTTATATGGAATCACCATGTATTTCAAAGTAATATTTATTTCTTTTGAAAAAACTTGATATTATTGCGAATAATAAAGGTTTTTATTGAAAATAAACAAATACTTAAGACAATCGGATAGTACAGCTCGGTACGGTATAGGTTATTTGCTTGAGTTGCAAATTGAACGAAAATAAATAATTAAACTTTTGCGTCCAAAAACGAAAATATGCCTCATGTGGGGTTATAGAACTTACAACAAGAAAATATTATTGGTCTTGTGGAGAAAGTAATGTTCTCAGAGGGACATAGCTGTAGAGCTAGGCTTAATACAGGGCGTCCTGTCGAAAACCTATGCTAGGTAACAGGAACTAGGAAAGCAAAAAAATGAAGCAAAGGAAAGTCGCCCAAAGTAATAACGGCTCTCCAGGATCACTTAATTGCCCAATCAGCTGGAAGACACCCAACCATTTCTCACCTGCAGCTCCAAAGGCACCTTTTGGAAGCTAAAAGTGTAACTGTTTCAGTTCAAACGACAAGAAGAAGAGTTCGTACCAAGAAGTATGCAGCAGGAGGCAGTTATGGGTTTCCGAGTTATCCAGACAGCACAAGATTGATCGCCTAATTTGGTGTCTTCACCACCAAAACTGGAACATTCTTAATTGACAAAATGTGCTATTTTCAAGAAAAGTCAGGATTTGTGTAAAATGAGATGACCCACGAAATCGTGTACTTAGAGGTCGAGGAAGACAAGTAAGAACGAGAACTGTCAGATCTGTTCAGAAATATACAAGGGGAAGTGTAATGTTCTGGAGAGGAATTGTAATCCGTAATAAAACTCTTTTAATTTTCATCCAATCAACTTTAACTGCTCACAGGTATGTTGATAACCTGTAGTCAGGCTCTGGAGAGATGCAACAGGAGAAAATTTAATTTTATTGCATGATAATGGACCTCTACATACCACTAGAGTGACTACAGACATCATTGAAGCAGAAGGTATCCCTTGTTTGGAGTGGCAATTGATTTCTCTCGTCTTGTTATCTTCTTTGCTAGAGCAGAGTAGATATTTTGTTTTTCCTTCGTTAATTTCCAGACCTATTTTCTCTTGCCAGAGTTGTTATTGCTTCTTTCCTTGTACATTCCCATAAGAACCATTTTATCTACATATGCTACAGGGTTTCCAATCCCGCAATACCGAGATCTCGGTATTGCGGGATCCCGCGTCATTTTCCAATCCCGCGTGATGTGGAATTACAGGTACGGGAAAAGCCTCGTAGTAACCAAGCGTCGTGTGACGATGAAATTGTTCATCTCCCACCGAAAAGTTTGCTTCGAAAAGAAATTAATGATTTTGTAACGGGAATGAACTTGAGCCCTTTAAAATTATCTGAGAGCAATGATGACGAAGAGGCTGATCAAGTAAGGAACACGTGAGAAACTATGTAGAGGTTCCATCATCGGGTTCCGATCTTGATCTTACATTGCAACAGGAGTTAAAGTTAACTATATCGCCAGCATGTAATGTATTTACTTTGCCCGTCGCCATCTCGAGCTAATACACTTGAGTCCATTATTAAAATAGAAATGACTCTCTATGAATCTTGGGAGTCAATGGGAAAATACCTTACATTTACATATAAAGCCTAAAAAGGAATGCCGTCGACGTATGGAAGCCGAAAGGGCATTTTCTGCTGCTGGCTATATTGTGTCTAAATTACGCAGGAAATTGGCAGATGACAGTTTAGATTTAGATATTGGCTCGTATGAATAAAAATAAAAATGTAGTTTATACTCCAAATTTTTGAGTACATACTCCACGCGGTAGTATCTACTCTTATGTAAGGTGAGTAGAAACTCATCACATCAACATATTTTTATTCATATGAAATGTAGTATAAACTTATACCTTATGCTCATACTCATGAAAAAGTACTTGGAGCTTATAGTCCGTTTTTATTCATACCATCCAAAATGTTGTGTTTCCTTTGCAAACATTTTCAATTGAAAGCTTTAGCTAAATAATAGTAACTTATAGTTAAGTAATATAGCAACTAAATTAGTAAACTATATTAATTTTCAGTTGAAAATGTTTTTTTGGTTGATTTTTAAAATTTTGTTGGCGTATTTTTTGAAGATACATAGATTTTTTGTTTTTCCAGTATTTGCTACTGTTTTCTCTGAAGAAAAAACAGTTTAGATCTGATACTAATAGTAATACTTAAATAAATGTGAAGTTAGTTGATTAATTTATTGATTTATTTGCCTTATACCTATAAATATGACTATTTCCAATACCCGCAAATACTCAGGCTGCAGGATTGGAAGCCCTAATATGATACTATTTGTGTTGAGGAGTGGGCTACAGTTTCTTTAATTCCGCTGGCCTTGACTGTTCTTTCTACTGCTAAGATGAATAGTGTGGTTAACAGGGGATCGCCTTGTCGAACTCCTGTTTATATTGCAATTGATTTTGTGCTACCTTCTTCTGCTGTTACTGTAGTTCACGATTTATCCATAGCCATTTTGGTTAATCTGACTAGCTTTGTGATTTTACTTGATTTTCCATTTCAATTAGTTTCACGAGTTTTTCAATTTCTCTTTGCTATCGACGTCTGCGTGCATATCTTCTTCTTGTGGTGCTATCTCCTTTAGTGCAGGTTAACAGCTGCACAAGCAAATCTGTCCTCGTCCAACGTGGCTCAACAAAGATATTGAATCAAGGCCGCTTCAGCCTCTGATATTTTTATGCCATAAAATCTGACGCCTACTGAGACCCCGTTTCCCTTCAATCTTCCCCTCGATGATCAGTTGCGCAAGGTGGTACTTTTCGATTCTCATTAGGTGTCCTGAGTAGCTAACTTTTATTTTCTTTTTTATGCGTGCGTATGCTTTCAAGAAAGCGAAGGAACACACCACTCGGGTATTTTCAGGAGAATGAGCGCGGAATGCAGTGCAGAGTTCAAAATTTTAGCCGATAGCGCGAAGGGAAGTGCGCACTAGATCACGAAACTCCTGCTAGAATAGTGGGAGACGAGAACAACAATCAACAAGGTCCAGACGCTACACCAGAGGTGCCTTATTTTTAGGGTTATTAGGCCAAATCGTAGGCCCTATTTTTATTGTTTCTTTTGTAAAATTATGGGCGTAAAGATATTTATTTCGTTTTTATTATGCTTGTTAAACTTCCGGTTTTATTCAGTCGCGTCAAGAAAGATTTGAAAAATAAATTTCTATAGAGGCATAAAAAAGCTCGCCGATCGAATGAAACATTTACAGGCTTCTTGGTTATCGTCCTGAATGTCGCAACATGTGGATTTAAATTGTCTGTACACTTTGTTTAGATCTTATTTTGGATTTGTTTTTTTGCTATAAACATAAAAGTTTTCAAGGTGTTTTTAAGAATAAATTAAAACAGTATTAAAAATCCACAAGGAAAATGTTTTCCTGTAGTTCGCTGTATGTCATGTGATACAAAAAACAATAAATCCTGTATAAAAGGTATATTTAAAAAACCCTCAAAAGGGCCATATCAAATTCACATAACTAGTTTTCGACTGGTTTACCAGTCATCATCAGTGCTTACGTGCAATGTACATGCTTAACCACCAAGAGAGTATTACAAAAAAATATGTGGGTCAAAGCCCAGTAAGAGTAGTCCGTCAAGGAAACATTGGTATAAAATGCTACCTTAAGCCTGGATGTTTAAAATATTATGTAATTTGCCTTAGGTAACATCTAAGAGCTAGGTAAGCTAGATACCTAGATATTTTATACCTTTATATTTTAAACATCCAGGCTTAAGGTAGCATTTTATACCAATGTTTCCTTGACGGACTACTCTTACTGGGCTTTGACCCACATATTTTTGTGTAATACTATCTTCGTGGTTAAGCATGTACATTGCACGTAAACACTGATGATGACTAGTAAACCAGTCGAAAACTAGTTATGTGAATTTGATGTGGCCCTTTTGAGCGTTTTTTAAATATACCTTTTATACAGGATTTATTGTTTTTTTTTTAATATTAAAAATGAATAAACATTTTCAATTTCTTTGCAACACGAAAATGCAGCAGCTCTAGTTCATCCGTGACATTTCTTTCTTTGCAATACGGAAAGGTCCAAAATGTGATGCCTGGGTAAATCGAAGAGAAGAGGATATGGGACTACTGATGAGGGGGAAAAGACCTCCGAAACCGGTATAGACTCTTCCTGCACTCTCCGATTTAACCAGAGCCTTATGCAGCTGCCGCATTTTCGTGTTGCAAAGAAATTGAAAATGTTGATACATTTTTAATTCATTTATTCTTTTGTAGGAGTATTAAGGAATCTTTCTTGTTGGAACTTTTACCACGCTGAGCAGATGAGTTGTGAATTATTTAAAATTCTCTCATCTTAATTTCCTCGGCATCCTGTATGATTTATAAATTTTGAAAATCTCGGGAGGTTGTAACCAAATAAAGTATTCCACCTGTTGTCAATCTGGTGGTATGGGAACGATATTTATTGCCGTTTTCTCTGCTACTTCCATTGATAACTTACTTTGTTAAAACAATATTTTCAAAAGAAGACAAAAAGCAAAAATTATCGAATGTGCTTTAGGCGTACATTTGAGATATTGAACGACCAATGACAGTATTCAAATCCGAAATATAATATCACTATCATCATCAAGCCTTTTCACTCCGGATGTAATGTTTTCTGCAATTAGAGCTATCTGTTTGGCTTATTGCGGTGAATCACTCTACATTCTTCTTGTGTATTGTTAAAGTTTGTCGTATGATTTAGCTTTTATCACAATTTTCTTCCAATAATTTCGATATGTGCATAGTTCCCCCCCATTTTTCACTTTCAGGATTTTGATGTTCCTCATGACATGGTTCTCCAATCTCTCTCTGGGTCTTCTTCTTGGTCATTCAGTTTTTGGCCGCTGGCCATCTATGTCTCTGCGGTTTAATAAATCCAATTATATCTTCTCCCTTTATTATGTCTCCTAGTTCATGGTTCAGTCGTCTTCTCATTTCTCTGTTTTCCATTTTAATAGGAGTTTCTTATAATTTTCCTTTCGAATATCCTTAAAAATTTCTTCATCTTTATCTGTGAGACACATTGTCTTGGCTGTATGTGTAACTACTAGTCTGATCGCAACTCTGTATACATTCTCAATTTTGTATTTCTGAACAAGATCTTTTCCTTAATTTAACCTATGATATCTCCAGTAGGTATGTTTTGTTGCCTGCTAGTATTCGCTCGGTTACCTACTTCTTCCCTTCTCTTATTCTTGTCATTCACAATTATTACTCCCAAATATTTAAATTCTTGAACTCTTTTAAAAGTTTAGTTTTCTATCTTGATTTCTCTCGTGTTGTTATCTTCTTTTCTAGAGCAGAGTAGATATCTTGTTTTTCCTTCATTAATTGCTAGACCTCTTTTCTCTTGCCAGGGTTGTTACTGCTTCTTTTAAGCTTTCCTTGTCTTTTCCCATAAGAACCATTTCATTTGCATATGCTACATATTTGTGTTGAGGAGTGGGCTACAGTTTCTTTAATTCCGCTGGAATTGACTGTTCTTTCTACTGCTATGATGAATAGTGTGGTTGACAGGGTATCGCCTTGCCGCACTCCTGTTGATATTGCAATTGATTTTGTGCTCCCTTCTTCTGTTGTTACTCTAGCTTAAGATTTATCCTTAGTCATTTTTGTTAATCTGACTAGCTTTGCGATTATACTTGATTTTCCATTTCAATTAGTTTCACGAGTTTTTCAATTTTTTTTTTGCTATCGACGTCTGCATCCATATCTTCTTCTTGTGGTGCTGTCAGCTTTAGTGGAGGTTAAAACAGCTGCACAAGCAATTCTGTCCTCGTCCAATGAGACTCTACACAAAGATATTAAATCAAGGCCGCTTCAACCTCTGATATTTTTAAGCCATAAAATCTGACGCCTACTGAGACCCCGTTTCCCTTCAATCTTCCCCTCGATGATCAGTTGCGCAAGGTGGTACTTTTCGATTCTCATTAGGTGTCCTGAGTAGCTAACTTTTATTTTCTTTTTTATGCGTGCGTATGCTTTCAAGAAAGCGAAGGAACACACCACTCGGGTATTTTCAGGAGAATGAGCGCGGAATGCAGTGCAGAGTTCAAAATTTTAGCCGATAGCGCGAAGGGAAGTGCGCACTAGATCACGAAACTCCTGCTAGAATAGTGGGAGACGAGAACAACAATCAACAAGGTCCAGACGCTACACCAGAGGTGCCTTATTTTTAGGGTTATTAGGCCAAATCGTAGGCCCTATTTTTATTGTTTCTTTTGTAAAATTATGGGCGTAAAGATATTTATTTCGTTTTTATTATGCTTGTTAAACTTCCGGTTTTATTCAGTCGCGTCAAGAAAGATTTGAAAAATAAATTTCTATAGAGGCATAAAAAAGCTCGCCGATCGAATGAAACATTTACAGGCTTCTTGGTTATCGTCCTGAATGTCGCAACATGTGGATTTAAATTGTCTGTACACTTTGTTTAGATCTTATTTTGGATTTGTTTTTTTGCTATAAACATAAAAGTTTTCAAGGTGTTTTTAAGAATAAATTAAAACAGTATTAAAAATCCACAAGGAAAATGTTTTCCTGTAGTTGGCTGTATGTCATGTGATACAAAAAACAATAAATCCTGTATAAAAGGTATATTTAAAAAACCCTCAAAAGGGCCATATCAAATTCACATAACTAGTTTTCGACTGGTTTACCAGTCATCATCAGTGCTTACGTGCAATGTACATGCTTAACCACCAAGAGAGTATTACAAAAAAATATGTGGGTCAAAGCCCAGTAAGAGTAGTCCGTCAAGGAAACATTGGTATAAAATGCTACCTTAAGCCTGGATGTTTAAAATATTATGTAATTTGCCTTAGGTAACATCTAAGAGCTAGGTAAGCTAGATACCTAGATATTTTATACCTTTATATTTTAAACATCCAGGCTTAAGGTAGCATTTTATACCAATGTTTCCTTGACGGACTACTCTTACTGGGCTTTGACCCACATATTTTTGTGTAATACTATCTTCGTGGTTAAGCATGTACATTGCACGTAAACACTGATGATGACTAGTAAACCAGTCGAAAACTAGTTATGTGAATTTGATGTGGCCCTTTTGAGCGTTTTTTAAATATACCTTTTATACAGGATTTATTGTTTTTTTTTAATATTAAAAATGAATAAACATTTTCAATTTCTTTGCAACACGAAAATGCAGCAGCTCTAGTTCATCCGTGACATTTCTTTCTTTGCAATACGGAAAGGTCCAAAATGTGATGCCTGGGTAAATCGAAGAGAAGAGGATATGGGACTACTGATGAGGGGGAAAAGACCTCCGAAACCGGTATAGACTCTTCCTGCACTCTCCGATTTAACCAGAGCCTTATGCAGCTGCTGCATTTTCGTGTTGCAAAGAAATTGAAAATGTTGATACATTTTTAATTCATTTATTCTTTTGTAGGAGTATTAAGGAATCTTTCTTGTTGGAACTTTTACCACGCTGAGCAGATGAGTTGTGAATTATTTAAAATTCTCTCATCTTAATTTCCTCGGCATCCTGTATGATTTATAAATTTTGAAAATCTCGGGAGGTTGTAACCAAATAAAGTATTCCACCTGTTGTCAATCTGGTGGTATGGGAACGATATTTATTGCCGTTTTCTCTGCTACTTCCATTGATAACTTACTTTGTTAAAACAATATTTTCAAAAGAAGACAAAAAGCAAAAATTATCGAATGTGCTTTAGGCGTACATTTGAGATATTGAACGACCAATGACAGTATTCAAATCCCAAATATAATATCACTATCATCATCAAGCCTTTTCACTCCGGATGTAATGTTTTCTGCTATTAGAGCTATCTGTTTGGCTTATTGCGGTGAATCACTCTACATTCTTCTTGTGTATTGTTAAAGTTTGTCGTATGATTTAGCTTTTATCACAATTTTCTTCCAATAATTTCGATATGTGCATAGTTCCCCCCCATTTTTCACTTTCAGGATTTTGATGTTCCTCATGACATGGTTCTCCAATCTCTCTCTGGGTCTTCTTCTTGGTCATTCAGTTTTTGGCCGCTGGCCATCTATGTCTCTGCGGTTTAATAAATCCAATTATATCTTCTCCCTTTATTATGTCTCCTAGTTCATGGTTCAGTCGTCTTCTCATTTCTCTGTTTTCCATTTTAATAGGAGTTTCTTATAATTTTCCTTTCGAATATCCTTAAAAATTTCTTCATCTTTATCTGTGAAACACATTGTCTTGGCTGTATGTGTAACTACTAGTCTGATCGCAACTCTGTATACATTCTCAATTTTGTATTTCTGAACAAGATCTTTTCCTTAATTTAACCTATGATATCTCCAGTAGGTATGTTTTGTTGCCTGCTAGTATTCGCTCGGTTACCTACTTCTTCCCTTCTCTTATTCTTGTCATTCACAATTATTACTCCCAAATATTTAAATTCTTGAACTCTTTTAAAAGTTTAGTTTTCTATCTTGATTTCTCTCGTGTTGTTATCTTCTTTTCTAGAGCAGAGTAGATATCTTGTTTTTCCTTCATTAATTGCTAGACCTCTTTTCTCTTGCCAGGGTTGTTACTGCTTCTTTTAAGCTTTCCTTGTCTTTTCCCATAAGAACCATTTCATTTGCATATGCTACATATTTGTGTTGAGGAGTGGGCTACAGTTTCTTTAATTCCGCTGGAATTGACTGTTCTTTCTACTGCTATGATGAATAGTGTGGTTGACAGGGTATCGCCTTGCCGCACTCCTGTTGATATTGCAATTGATTTTGTGCTCCCTTCTTCTGTTGTTACTCTAGCTTAAGATTTATCCATAGTCATTTTTGTTAATCTGACTAGCTTTGCGATTATACTTGATTTTCCATTTCAATTAGTTTCACGAGTTTTTCAATTTTTTTTTTGCTATCGACGTCTGCATCCATATCTTCTTCTTGTGGTGCTGTCAGCTTTAGTGGAGGTTAAAACAGCTGCACAAGCAATTCTGTCCTCGTCCAATGAGACTCTACACAAAGATATTAAATCAAGGCCGCTTCAACCTCTGATATTTTTAAGCCATAAAATCTGACGCCTACTGAGACCCCGTTTCCCTTCAATCTTCCCCTCGATGATCAGTTGCGCAAGGCGGTACTTTTCGATTCTCATTAGATGTCCTGAGTAGCTTACTTTTCTTTTGTATGGTGCGTATGCTTTCCATAAAGCGAAGAAACACACCACTCAAGTATTTTCAGGAGAATGAGCGCGGAATGCAGTGCAGAGTTTAAAATTTTATCCAATAGCACGAAGGGAAGAGCGCACTAGATCAACAAACTCCTGCGGGAATAGTGGAAGACGAGAACAATAATCAACAGGTCCAGACGCTATTAAATCATAGGCCCTATTTTTATTGTTCCTTTTGTAAAATTATGGGCGTAAAGATATTTATTTCGTTTTTATTATGCTTGTTAAACTTCCGGTTTTATTCAGTCGCGTCAAGAAAGATTTGAAAAATAAATTTCTATAGAGGCATATAAAAAAGCTCGCCGCTCGAATAAAACTTTTGCAGGCTTCTTGGTTATCGTCCTGAATGTCGCAGCATGTGGATATAAATTGTCAGTACACTTTGTTTAGATTTTATTTTGGATTTGTTTTTTTTTTCTATAAATATAAAAGCTTTCAAGGTGTTTTTAAGAATAAATTAAAACAATATTGTTCAAAAGAGGGCAAAAAGCAAAAATGATCGAATGTGCTTTAGGTGTACAGATGAGATACTGAACGGCCAATGACAGTCTTCAATTCCGAAATATATATCACTATCATCATCAAGGCATTTCATTCCCGATGTAATGTTTTCTGCTCTTAGGCAGGCCGCACATCAAAGAAACATGAAACGTAAATCACGTTTCATGGTAATAAAACACTGCTAAACAAATAGACGTTCGGCCATTTATGAAACTCTCCGAAAATAAATATGTTTTATGAGCATGAATCACACTCGTTTGATTGGTAGGCGGACTTCAAGATTTGTTTACCTGTGTTTTATTTTCATGAAACGTGTTTTACGTTTCATGTTTCATGTTTTACGTTTCATGTTTCTTTGATGTGCGGCTTGCCTTAGAGCTATCTGTTTGGCTTATTGCAGTGAATGACTCCGCATTTTTCTTGTGTATTTTTAGGCAGGCCGCACATCAAAGAAACATGAAACATAAAACGTGAATGAAAATGAAACAATGCTAAACAAATAGAAGTCCACATACCAATGAAACGAGTGTGATTCATGCGCGTGAAACCTTTTTATCTTTCGAAGGCGCACACCAAAGAAACATGAAAAGTGAAACAAGTTTCATGGAAATAAAACACTGTTAAACAAATAGACGTCCGCATATCTATGAAACGAGTGTGATTCATGCCCATGAAACATTTTTATCTTCTTGAAACCTGTTTCATGAAATAGGACGTGTTCTATTTTTCGATATCAGTTTCATTGTTTTAAATAATTAATTACGTGCGTAAAATAAATAATGCCGACCAAGCATTTAATATTGCATTGGTTTCTGTGGTGGAGCAGAACGAAGAGTTGTACAATTATAATCTGGAGTGGTACTCGAATAGACAATAACAAGAAAATGTCGTTTTTTTAAACCAAGATCCACAATAAAACAATGTAAATGTTTGAATACTTATTCTATTTATTGAAATTTAGCAAAATGATTATTTAAATCGTTTGCAACCAAATACTTATTATGTACTATGGTTATGATTTTTCGACAGTAATAAAAGAGTTTCCACGACAGCACCGACCTCGTCATCATCACTTTCTATTAGTTTCTATACAAATTTTATTTTTGTTTCTTTGATTAGTGTATTAGTGTAGGTAACAGAGGTTAAACTTCGCAAACTCGACACAAATCCGGTTTTACTTTTTTTCTGGTATATCAAGGGGTGCTTATTATGAGACTAACGTTTTCTTAAAAGATTTGCCCCGGAACACCTATTTTCATTCCTTTAAAGGGGTAGGGAAAATCCTACTCCATCAGTAGGGTTTTTTATAAATATATATTATGGTTATTGCAACATCCCTGCGGAAACTACCCTTATCCCTGAAAATATGTTTGGCGAGCATGTTTTTACGATTTTTTCATTAACTATATATTTTTTTGAAACAAAGCTTATACAGAATTAAAGACCACTATTTGCTCTACAAATAAGGTCCTACGCATTTTTTTCGTATAAGCAACCGTTACGGCACAGTGGCGCCGCAAACCTCAGAAATGCTTTGGCGGGCTCCAGTTTTTGCTTTTTTTCGTCACCTATTCATTTTATTAATAACATACTTATGACAAATAAAAGAACACACTGTCTGCTACATATTATGACCTATACATATTTTACTTTCTTTGCACCCCAAAGCCACAGTGGTGGTCCAGAATAAATTATTGCCTATTTTCTTTATTCATTTTCCTTTTTTTTGGGGTGGTTTCGGGGAAAATATGGGGATGAATTATACAAATTTGTAAATAAGTCTTGTACATGGGTAATCGCCGAAAGTTTTTTTACCCTAGCAAAAGCGGTTCAGATGGTATAAAAAGGGACTTTTTAAAATTTAACACCCTGTAATTAAAAAATGGACAATGCCATTAAATGAAACCTATACCACAAAATCAGACATTTATTTGTGATTAATTGCCGCTGGGTTGCTTCTTGAATCCCATTACGGTTATATATATAAACGGTTTCGTTCTTCACAATTTATTTGTTTCATGTTTCACGTTTCTTTAATATTAAAAAGCAATTAAAGAACGGCGCCGACAGCAACGACCACGTCACTATCCATTGCCGACTATACAAATTTTGAAGCTATTTTCTTGTGGCATTTTTATAATCAAGTATATTCAAATGGGAAATAAACCACAATTTTACCTAAAAATGATTTTATTAACGGTTCGACGCCCAAGTCGGGTGTCGTTGTCAAAATACAAAATAATACTAAATAAACAAAAATGTTGTTGCTTAGTAAAATATTCTTCTAATAATTTATTTAATCTGACTCATTTATATCGGCAATTCAGACACGTATTATACATTTTAAAGTAGACGACTTTAAAATGATATTGCCAATATTGATGAGTTGCGTTCCTGGGACGACTTTATTAAAAGACAGTTCATTCGATTACATGAAATCAATCCCAACTCAAGAATATCCGCCACAAAAAATCATAGCATGTGATCTGTCTTTAAAAAGACAACCAAGTGCAACGGTGGCACCGAAATTCTCGCGTTAGAGATTCCATAGTAAATCACGAGGGAAAACCAGGAAAAACCTCGTGATACTATCCCGACATCGTAAGTATTTGAGTCTACATTTAGTTTACTCTCAAAACTAATACCAAATTCTGACTTGATATTTTAAATTTTAAATAATACTAAAATACTAAATATGTACTATCTCGATATGTTACTGATTTACTAATTGTGGTATTTTCTTTCTATTGACTTCTTCCTTTAATATGGGTAACCACATCCTACTGCATTCTACCGAGGAATTTGCGACACAATTGGTTTCATTTAGCATAATTAGAGCCGCTACTTTGATTTTTCTCTTTTTACTATCTGCTTCTTTTAGGACTATACTTGAATCTCTCCACGGAACTCTATGTTCATTATCCCATGCGTGTTGACATATTTGAGATCTATCAAATTCTCTATTTTTTTATATAAGACTGATGTTCATTTACTCTAACGTCTAATGGTCTTGACGTTTCACCTATATAAAATTGTTCGCATTCACAAGGTATTTTATAAATACAATTCTTTGTTCTTTCTTGTTCACTGTTAGGTTTAGTTTTAGATAGAATAGATCTCAATGTGTTTGTTGTTTTGAATGTTGTTGATATGTTGAATTTATTTCCTATGGTTTTAAGTTTCTCGGATAGTCCTTTTATATATGGTATTGATATTTTCCTCGTATTATTTCTTGTGAATGTTGTAGGATCCCGTTCTAAGTTGTTCTGTTCCATTCGATCCAATCTTGACAATTCCTTATTTATAAACGATATGGGATAATCATTTTTTAATAAAACAGATGTTAACAATTGTTTTCCTTCTAAAAATGAATTTTCGTTAGAACAAGTAATTTTGGCTCTATCATATAAGAATAAACCAGGAACGCAACTCATCAATATTTGCAATATCATTTTAAAGTCGTCTACTTTAAAATGTATAATACGTGTCTGAATTGCCGATATAAATGAGTCAGATTAAATAAATTATTAGAAGAATTTTTTACTAAGCAACAACATTTTTGTTTATTTAGTATTATTTTGTATTTTGACAACGACACCCGACTTGGGCGTCGAAACGTTAATAAAATCATTTTTAGGTAAAATTGTGGCTTATTTCCCATTTGAATATACTTGATTATACAAATTTTATTTTTGTTTCATCGATTAGCATATCACATGAAACGGTTACTTTTTTTACAATTTATTTATTTCATGTTTCACGTTTCATATTTCTTTGATGTGCGGCCTGACTAAAAGTTTGTTGTATGACAGCTTTTGTCACAATTTTCTTCCAATAATTTCGATATGTGTAAAGTGCCCTCCAATTTCCCACTTTCAGGATTTTGGTGTCCCTCATGACCTGGTCCTCCTATCTCTCTAATAAATCTAACTATATCTTCTCCATTCATTATACCTCTTAGTCCATGGTTCAAGAATTTTTCTTTCGAATATTCTTAATTTTTCTCCATCTTTATCTTTGAGGCACAAAGTCTCGGCTGCGTACATATATACCTACTAGTCTGATGACAACTCTGTATATTCTTAATAATTGAGATTTTGTAATAATGTAGAGTTTCCATAAAGCGAAGAAACACACCACTCGGGTATTTCAGGAGAATGAGCGCGGAATGCAGTGCAGAGTTCAAAATTTTAGCCAATAGCGCGAAGGGAAGAGCGCACTCGATCACGAATATAGATCACAACCTGACGATTTATTTATTGCTCTAAACCCGGTTGAGATTTGCAAATTATATTTGGTGGGTTTTAAGAGGTAGTTATTGTGCATTTTTTGACATACAATTAGCAATTTTGTATTCACCATTGGTGCACATACGGGTCATATTACCCGTGTGCGTGCAAATGGTGAATATTAAATTCCTAATTGTATATTAAAAAAAGAATGTGTGTACTTTGTACGCACGTAAGAAGTTATACTTCTATTATATGATTTCAACGAAATCAATATACTTTAAAATTTCTCTACTACTTTCCAAAAATTTTTATTAAAACAATACCAAAATTAAAAAATAAAAGATTAAAACACACACAAACACATTGAAAAATGCCACAAATGATTTCTGAACAATAATTGTTGCCAAAAATTTTAATTAAATACGTATTTTGTGAAAAAAATTATATAATAATATACTTACAATCATAAAATTTATAAAAAAAAAATAAAAAAAATGATATAACTTGGATTGGGCTTGAACCTACTTCCCGTCTATCCCGCCGTACGAGAGTCGAAGCGATTTCAAACTGCACCACCTTCGCGTGTACGACATGTGGGAATATACACAAACTGAACAACTTTTTGACATTTTGTTTATATGAATTTTTATTAGTTTGATTTTTGTCGATTAAAATACAACAATATAAAAAGTAAGAAAACGATACATTAGATGAAAATTTGTAAAAAGTTTGTTCGTAATCAGATTATGTAAATTAAAGCATTGCCTACTAGGGGTATAGCATAGCAAGTACTAGGTAAGTACATTATTTTTTTTACATTTTCCAAATAGGTATGAAGATAATTTTTCATTGGAATACAACTGAAACATTTAGAATTACGTACCTGTGGCTTTTCAAAACTATTTAAAAAGTCGCTATAATTATAAATTTGATTTTATTTCTGTCCTCACAACAATAAAAACTAATATATTATACAACATTTTTGTTTACCGATAACCTCCATATTGAACAATTATTGACAGATCATTTCAACACCCAATCAGAGCCCGTATAAAGACTAATACCAAACTGTCGGTGTGCGCATGCGCGCAGATCAATATAAATTTACCCTCAATCTCAATCGCGCCTAAAGAAGTATAACTTCAAAAATGCGCACCAACTACCTCTTAAAGCCCACCAAAGTTCAGTTGCACATCTTAACCGGTTTTAGAGCAATAAATAAATCGTCAGTTTATAAGAATAATTTCAACACTCACAATCTCGGAAACGAAGCATTTGAGGACATATGTTTATAAGGCAAACTGTCATTATTTTTTCATGCAGAATTACCCGTTAAAGTTTGCCATACTTATTTAAAAGCACCCTGTGTTCATCAAAAACAAGTTGGGTTTTAATTGCATTATCTTATGAATGCTAGAATATTCCACAGAGGCACGCGAACTTTGAGAAAAAATCACAGTTTGATTGGTACACCTGGTATACAATGACAATCTACCTGTCTAGCATTATTACAACGATATTGCTAATGGTAGGGGAGCCCAAGCGGGGATTTTTGCAGTTACTCGAGCGCGTCAAATTATCATATGGGGAGAAACCTGGTACCCTGCAGATATACCTCTACCATATATTGGCTCTTAACACAGGCCCTTTGGCTCTTAACATTAAGGGGGGCCCGAAAAAAAATGTATTCTTAAAAAAACTCGAAATTGTCAGATTATGATAAGGTAAGTTAAGTACATGCAAAAGAGTGTATATTTCAAAAATCTGACGATTTGAGCCGGGCGTAAGGAAATGGGTGAGTCCCAAAATTTCACAGGAAAAAAGCGATTATTTATAAGTGAATATTTAAATGAACGGCAGATCGAAAAACTAAAAAAATACGTGCTCAATATTTTTTAAAAATCTATCGAATGATACCAAACACGACTTCACTCGGAGAGGGGTGGGGGCTAAATTTAATATTTTAAATACGAATCCCGCGATATTTCGCAAAATGAACATCAGATCGAAAAACTGTAAAATACACTTATTCAATACTTTTGAAAAATCTATCGAATGGCACCAAACACGACCCCCCACGGAGGTAGGGTGGGGGGTTACTTTAAAATCTTAAATAGGAGTCCTCATTTTTTATTGCCTATTTGGATTCCTTACGTAAAAATAAGTAACTTTTATTCGAAACATTTTTTCGAATTATGGATAGATGGCGTTATAATCGGAAAAACGATTGTTGGAAATGGAAAATTAAATTAAAAAATGTCAAGCGCCCACTAAAATGGAAAACTTTACTTAACTTTTTTTTGGTTTTAGGACCTACTCTTCTCAACCCAATAGGTCCCCAAAGCGCTGGAGTGACTGCACATTTAGCATACTTTGCTCCTCTACCATAAAGAGTAAGGCTATAACATATTAAAAAAATCACTTAAATCGGATAACAGGTTTAGGAAATTGGAAAAATTAAATATGACCCATTTTTAAGATAGTATGTTAATTTTTTGGAGAAGTGTATAATAAAATTTTCTTTATTTGTCATTTCTTTAACTGTACATAATCTACACACTTATACTGTATACATTTTTTAAACATTTTAAGAGAAAAATTTGGGTTAAAAATGAAAAGCCATGGGGTCTATTGAATAAAAAGAAGTATTTGCTTTTACTTACACGTATTAAAGTATTTACTAAATTATTAAAGTATTTAAAGCAATAAGTAAATACTTAAATACGAGGAAGTAAAAGCAAATACTTCTTTTTATTCAATAGACCCAATGAAGGAAAAGAAACTTTCGCCTTAAAATGTCTTTTCCTTTTAACAACAAAACATCAGTTTAATTCCTCTGTAACGGTATACCCTCGTCATTCTTTGAATAATTTATTATATTTATAAAGGAAAATGAGAGTTTTCTATCTTTGTTTATATTTCGATTACTGACTCATTTAACAGGATCGTGTTTAATAAATAAAGATCCCTGGCTTAGAAATGGCAGCTTTTGTTTTCAATGGAAATGTTAGACCACGTACAAAACGAATTCTAAATGTTTATTTTTAATTTACTTTATTAAAATATATTTCTGCGCCCTTTGCTAATGAAGTAAAGCAAAATGTTTTTGAATATTTTATTCTAGAAACAATTAATTTTGTAAGGAGGTAAAATTATCGTATATAATATCACAAGAGAGAACATTTTGCCGGCAATATTTTCGACTGGTATGGAAGTTTGTTGCCTTAAAATTTTGACTTAAATCACGAGACGTCAGTCGAGTGATTTTGTCAAAACTTCATAAGCGAAAATTACCAAAAGGCAACGAACTTGAATGAAACCAGGAGAAAATTTTGCCGGAAATAATTTTCTCTCGAATGATATTCGACAAGACTATTTCACGAGACAATTAATGCACCATATCAACGAAATATAATCTTTATTTCTTTATTTATTTATTTATCTTTATTTATTATCTGTCATAATTTTGTCGCTGAGATTTCACGTCGTTAAGGAGTTTTGTCAGTAGGAAACAAAGCGTTGCTGTGCCGTTTTATCAGTTAAAAACAGTCGAGTGAAATAGTCTAAATTATATGGAACTTTGCGAACAAATTAAGTCGGTGAATTCAAAAACAGTACAATTCACAGTAATTATGATTTTTGAGGGGATTGATTTACAGATATCATTATTATTTTCATCTCGGATACATCTAATCTGATTAAAATCTTTTGCAAACAGAGAGCAAAGAAAGCAAAAGATTTTAATCAGATTAGATGTATTCGAGATGAAAATAATAAAATACTAGTTCACGAAAGGGATGTCAAAAAGAGATGAAGTAAGTACTTGGACAGCTTATTAAATGAAGAATTCGACAGACAGCTTGTAGAATCAACGGATACAGTAGCAGCAATTGCCACCAAAATAACAAACGGGGAAGTGGCTCAAGCGCTTCAAAAAATAAAGAAAGGAAAAGCGGTAGGACCAGATGATATTCCTGGGGAAGTCTGGAGAGCATTGGGAGAGACAGGAACAAGGTGGCTAGCAGTTCTATTTAATAGAAATATGGAAGTTAGACAAATGCCAGACGAATGGAGAAGCAGTATACTGGTACCTGTTTACAAAAACAAGGGACATATACAACAATGTACAAACTACAGGACTATAAAACTGCTTAGCCACACCATGAAAATATGGGAAAGAGTAATTGATAGACGGATACGTGAAGAGACCGAAATATCCGAGAATCAATTTGGCTTTATGCAGGGCAGATTAACAACAGATGCAATTTTCATTATAAGGCAGTTGATGGAAAAATACAGGAGTAAAGAGACAAACGCTCATATGGTATTCATTGATCTTCAGAAAGCATATGATAGAGTTCCTCGAGAGATTCTGTGTTGGGCACTCAATAAGAAAGGAGTCCCTGGTGAATATGTTAAGATTGTGCGGGATATGTATGAGGGAGTAACGACTAGTGTTAGGACAGGTGTGGGAGAGACTGATAAATTGTATGTGAAAGTAGGCTTGCACCAAGGCTCTGTGCTTAGTCCGTATTTATTCTCATTAGTTTTGGACCAGATAACAGCGAAACAACAGGGTAACATTCCATGGTGCTTAATGTATGCTGATGATGTCGTGTTTGTAGGAAATAGTGAAAGAGACTTAGAACAAAACCTAGAACAGTAGAGGCAAGCTCTGGAGGAAAAAGGTTTATACCCTAGCAGGACATAAACAGAGTATATGGAATGTTCATTTAAAGATGGAGTTACTACAAATGGAATGGTATCTTTGAATGGTGAACTGATTGTAAAAAGCAATAGTTTTAAGTACCTGGAATCGGTATTACAGAGTAATGGAGAAATATATGGAGATGCATGCAGTAGAATTAGGGCCGGATAGATGAAGTGGAAAGAAGCGAGTGGTGTGTTGTGTGACAGAAAAATTCCAATGAAGCTGAAGGGAAAATTCTATATAACAGCCATAAGACCGGCTATGATGTACGGAACTGAATGTTTGGCAGTAAAGAAGAAAGAAGAACAACGAATGCATGTGGCGGAAATGAGAATGCTTAGGTGGATGAGTGGAGTGACAAAGAAGGATAAAATTAGAAACGAGTATATTAGGGGAAGACTAGGTGTGGCACCAATTGATGCCAAAATGAGAGAGCATAGGTTAAGATGGTTTGGTCATGTTCAACGTCGAGACGTTAATCACCCAATACGAAGAATAGCTGAAGTTCGGATTCCTGGAAGGAGTAGGAGAGGAAGACAAAAGAAGACCTGGGTGGAGACGATAAGGCAGGGCATGTTGGTAAAGGGGATTGATATTGATATGACCCAAGATAGAATTGTGTGGAGAAATGCAATTAGAGAAGCCGACCCCGCATAGGGATAAGGCAAAGAGAATAATGATGATGATGATTTACAGATATCAGATAACCGATAACAGATAACAGATAACAGATAACAGATAACAGATAACAGATAACAGATAACAGATAACAGATAACAGATAACAGATAACAGATAACAGATAACAGATAACAGATAACAGATAACAGATAACAGATAACAGATAACAGATAACAGATGATAACAGATAACAGATAACAGGTAACAGATAACAAATAACAGATAACAGATAACAGATAACAGATAACAGATAACAGATAACAGATAACAGATAACAGATAACAGATAACAGATAACAGATAACAGATAACAGATAACAGATAACAGATAACAGATAACAGATAACAGATAACAGATAACAGATAACAGATAACAGATAACAGATAACAGA
This sequence comes from Diabrotica virgifera virgifera, assembly GCF_917563875.1. Taxonomy (NCBI): domain Eukaryota; kingdom Metazoa; phylum Arthropoda; class Insecta; order Coleoptera; family Chrysomelidae; genus Diabrotica; species Diabrotica virgifera. Next base: position 211,046,289 of record NC_065448.1, on the reverse strand, counting down.
TAACAGATAACAGATAACAGATAACAGAGAACAGAAAACAGATAACAGATAATAGAGCAAGTGATGGAGTTTAACTATCTAGGCATCACACTATCTAGCTACGGAAAGCTCGAAACATAAGAGAAAGATCAGGTGAATAAAGCAAACAGAGCCGCGGGTTGCCTGAATAAAACAATATGGAGAAATAAAAACATCGGAAAAAAAATGAAAGGCAGAATTTACAAATCAGTTATCAAACCAATAATGACATATACGGCGGAAACATGGCTTGACACAGAGCGAACAAAAAATGCTAGAAACAGGTAATTTTACTTACCGAACCATGAGAAGCTTGAGTCATTTCAACAATCCTTTGGCTTGGAAATGGAGCTTGATTTTCCATTATAAAACGCAAGTGAAACATACCTCTGCACCGAATTTATAGTAATGATTCAGAGCTAATATTAAACTCTACTAGCTTATTTACCTAACTGATTTATTATGTCCCTTCAAGATAACTTCAATAAAAAGGTAAAACCACAATAAAATAACTTTACTATGAAGATTGGTGAAAAGACAAAGGGTTCTACCATAGTATGCGGTCTACCGTCGCGTTTATAAATGCATAAATAAGACGAATTATTATTATTTTAATCTTACAAATCGCCGGTCCGGAATTAGAATGGCGTAACTGCAAAAAGCCAAAGGGCCTAGCCGGGTAAGATGATGAAAAGTGCCCCCAACTCGATTCGAATTCCATATAGATCACCGTTTAGCATATATAGTGAAACTAAGTTTCTGAAATTTTTAGCACCCTAGGTGGTCATGTGACCCACCTAGAGCCTAATTAGGGATTTTATGCTTTTACTTTTTATCTCAGCCGCATCGAGAAATAGCGAAAAACTTTAAATAAAAAAGTTGTAAGCTTTAAAAAGTTCTGCCCGAAATTTTTTTTTTTATTTTTGGCGGGAAATTTTTTAATTTTAGATAGATTTTAAAATTTTAAATGAGTATAAACAAAATAACTAAGACATTCGTTTTCACGAAAAAAATATATAACGTGTATTTTTGCACAATGTTTCTTTTACTTTAAAAATAAAAAACCGCATTTTCTCGGTTTTTTTTTTTTTCGTTTTTCGATACAATTTTATACATATTTTTTAAAAAAGGTAACACCGTCACTAGAATATGTTAAAAACTGAAAAATAATTGGGGTTTGCTTAATAAAAATTTTTTGTAACGCCATCCCTGGCGTTGAAGAAAACAAAATTTTAAACATTTTTTACGATTTTGCCGAAACTACTGGCAACATTGTAATAAAACTTGGCGGGTTTTAAGAGGTAGTTATTGTGCTTGGTTTGACATACAGTTAAGGATTTGATATTCATCATTGGCGCGCATAGGGGTACTGGTCTGAAATTTTCAAAGAAAAAAATATATTACGCCACTGACATATTTCAAATTAACAATAATTTTTGAATTCCTCGTTCAATTTGCGATAAAAAAGCTATCTTCTCATTTTTTTATACGACGCGCTTTTTGCTGCAAAAAATAAAATATCTTAACGCTTCCAAAGTATTCGAATTATTTTTTATAATGGATGTACGAGTTTATGTATGTATGTGTTCGAATACTTTGTAAGGGTTAAGATGTTTTATCTTTTGAATAAAAATTGCGTGTCGTATGAAAAAATAGGAAGATGATTTTTTGTCACAAATTGAACGAGAAATTCAAAAACGGTTGTTAATTTGAAATATGTCAGTGGCGTACATCTTTTTTCTTTGAAAAGTTCAGACCATTACCCCTATGCGCACCAATGACGAATATAAAATCCTTAATTGTATGTCAAAACATGCACAATAACTACCTCTTGAAACCCGCCAAGTTTTATTACAATGTTGCCAGTAGTTTCGGCAAAATCGTAAAAATTGTGTAAAATTTGGTTTTCTTCAACGCCCTGTATATTGAAAATGGATGGCGTTACAATAAATTTTTATAAAGCAAACCCCAATTATTTTTCAGTTTTTTACCTATTCTAGTGACGGTGTTACCTTTTTTGAAAAATATATATAAAATTGTATCAAAAAACAAAAAAAAAACCGAAAAAATGCGGTTTTTTATTTTTAAAGGTGCGTTTCACCAATTTTAAAAACTTGAAAAAATTCAGGGTAAAACATTGTGCAAAAATACACGTTATATATTTTTTTCGTGAAAATAGATGTCTTAGTTATTTTTTATATTCATTTAAAATTTTAAAATCGTTCTAAAATTTAAATTTTCTCGCCAAAAATTAAAAAAAAATATTTTTCGGATAGAACTTTTTAAAGATTACAACCAACTCGCTAGTTCTCGATGCGGCTGAGATAAAAAATAAAAACCTAAAAACCTTAATTAGGCTCTAGGTGGGTCACATGACCACCTAGGGGGCTAAAAGTTTCAGAAAGTTAGTTTCACTATATATGCTAAACGGTGACCTATATGGAATTCGAATCGAGTTGGGGGCACTTTTCATCATCCTACCCAGCTAGGCCCTTTCTCAGGAAAGCAAAAAAACGATTTTTATATATTTAAAATTGGGATTAAATGAGGAGAAATCGTCCAGGAGCATCGGTATGGCGTTTATTGTTACAATGATGGCTTTTATTTTTATCCCTAATGGTACGAATTTCATTATCTTAATTTAGTCCCCCCATTTTCAACCCTATCTACAGTTGGGTCATCCTTGATCTGAAAATTTGTCTGTACAAAAAAACTATTTTTAAATATTTATTATGCCGTATATTCTTACGGCGATGGCTATTATTTTTATCCCTATTGGTCCGAATTTCATTATCTTAATTTAGTGCCCCCATTTTCAACCCAATTTACAGTTGCGTCATTCTTCATCTGAAACAAAGTCAAAAATGGCGCGTATTTCAATAACGACGAAACTTCCCTGTGGTGTCTCAGCACATAGTTACAGTTCTGCGGCTTTTGTATCATCTGTATCTGTATACAGTATTTTAGAAGTTAATTACGCAATAAACAAGAACTGACAAAATTTGCAGTTACGTCATTCTTTTCCGGACCAGCGAAATGATCCTTTGTTATAATTCTATTTACCATTTTAGTTAGAAATATGCCAATTTTGTGGCTTATTTCCAATTAAAATAATAAATTGATATGACAAATTATTAACTTGTAAAACTAAAATATTAATTCCTCTGGTTTATGTGTTTTATTCACTTTGTTGAGATTTTTTCACTATTGGGACCGGGCAAGTTCGGCAAAGCGACCCCTATTTCTACGCTCTGCAACTTTATTCGCACTTTTAATTATATTGTCCAATTATATTAGTCCTGGTTACTGGATAATTGTCAAGGCCATAGCCCAAAAAAATAATAAGAAGAAAAATAAGAATTAGGTTATGTTATCAAAACGTAAAAAATTGTATGTAGTAAATAAAATTAGTTATTAAAATGCAGTACTGCAAGCAAAATACAATTAATTAAATTTACCTTTATATAATAATTGCATATCATATCAATATTGTGGAGCAATATATAATTTTTCTGCTTCAATGACAGAAGGTATGAAATATACGTCAATTTGACAATTTCAATTGACAATATGAATTATTTAAGATAGTTGCAATATTTCTCCGCGACTCGCGCACGGTCGTTTCTCGTTTCCCTTCCAAGTACTTGCACACCGCGAATAGTGTGCAAACCTTCTGAGAAAAGATTATGGTAATGTTTAACCATACAGGTAGTTATACAGTGCCAGCAAAAAAATCTTTACAAATTGAATAAAACGCATAAATTAGAAGAAATGTTACTACAATTTTAAAATTAATACTTTGTCATATAAATTTACTATTTTAGTTTTAAATAAGCAACAAAATTGGCTTATTTTGCACATTATAATAATATATACGAGGTATCAAAAGATACTACCTTAAAAAAGGCAGATCTGAACGAATATGGTAACAATATAAATGGAGAGAAGCTCAGTCATTTGAGATTCGCAGATGACATCTTCCTTATAGCCCATCGTATGGAGGATGCAATAATAATATTGAACAAGCTATATCACGCTTCCTTAGATGTCGGACTAAAGATTAATGTCAACAAGACGCAAATAATGACTAATCTGGTGCTAAATCGTAATATTGTTGTTGATGGAATGGATATTAAGCAGACTGCATCTTATAAGTACTTGGGACATAAAATCCGGTTGGAAAGAGATAACCAGACGTGCGAGCTCCCACGTCGCACAGGATTAGCCTGGGCAGCGTTTGGTAAACTGAGCTATGTATTTAAATCGGACTTACCCATATGCCTGAAAAGGAAAATCTTTGACCAGTGTGTATTACCTGTACACACTTATGGAGCGGAAACATTAACACTCACAAAAAAGGTAGTGAACAAGATTCTCATAACTCAGAGTGCTATGGAGCGCCAGATGTTGGGTATCTCTCTGAGGGACCGAATCCCAAACGAAGAAATACGTCGTAGAACAAAAACAACGGACGCCGTCGAAAGAATCGCGTCGCTCAAGTGGAATTGGGCACGATACGTCGCCAGATTGTCAGACAACCGATGGACAAAACCTATTGTCGAGTGGAGGCCACGATAAGAAGCACTACGGAGCAGAGGACGACCGCCAACCAGATGGGCTGACGATCTGAAGCGTATTGTCGGCAAATGGATGCAGACCGCACAAAACAGAGAAAGTTGGAAAGAGCTGAGGGAGACCTATGTCCAGCAGTGGACGAGTACGGGTTGATGATGATGATGATGATGAATAGATAGGGACAGGTAGACCCCATACTATAGTAGCCCCAGTCAAATACTATTATCTGGGATATGTTCTGAGACAAAAAGATACAAAAATAACAAGGAAGACGAAAACAGGAAGGCCTAGGACTAGATGGTTGAATGACGTGGTAGACGACCTGAAAATTATGAATGTAAGACAATGGAGGAGAAGAACACAAGATAGACCTGAATGGAAGGCCATAGCCAGACAGGCCAAGACCCATACTGGGTTATGATGCCAAAGCAAGAAGAAGAAGAAGAAGTATATTTGTAATAGCCAATGATTGGTAAAACATAGCACTTACAAAAAATAATAATAGTTGAAAGACTGATAAGTTTTGTACATACTTGAATGAACGAGGAAAGTGAAAAAAGTATTTTAAAGTGTGTAAATATATTTTAGCTAAGGAAATTAAATATATTTACACAAAAAATAATAAGTAGGACTACGTCATTCATATATATAGTTCAAACCAAACCCTTTTTTCAATGCGTCATTAATTTTGACGTCATATATGATTTACGGAATGTCGCGAATCATTGCATGACATTTTAGTTAAATCTGACAGTTAACGGTATAACACTTTTATTGCAATTTGGTATAAAAACAAATTAATAGTGTTAATTGTATTTATAAAAAGTTCTGTTCTTTGATTTGTACAGTCGTAAATATTGTATATGTTACAGTTCAAGTTGATTATCCAGTTGGAGTTGACTCCAACTAGTTGGAGTCGACTCTAACGGCTGGTTTCAGTAAAAGTTGATTATAAATATAAAATGAAGATTTATATTCAACATTTACTAGTAAAAGTAGACTCCAACTAGGAAAAGTATACTCTTCCCAATGCCATTTAGTAAAAGTTGATTCTGATTAACATAAACAGCCGATTCTAAAAATTAAATTAATGTTACTGAATATGTTCAAATTAGTCTAGGCTGTATCGTCGTCCCCGTTAGTGAAATTACTCCGATTCGAATTTTTTGCACACTTACTCAAAAAGAGGTCCTTATAACAAATCTACTGGGTGCCAGGCAGTACCTTGATCATTAAATTGTTTAAACAATTTTTTTTTAGACAAATTCACAAAAATAATTTTTTCACTTCGAACAATTTTTTCACTTCGAACAATTTTTTCACTTCGAACAATTTTTTTTTAGATCATTTGAGTTAGTCTGAGCAAAAAAAGGTATTTTGTGATTTTTCTCTAAAATTGATTGTTGTCGAGTTATACGCGATTTAAAATTTGAAAAATGCAAAAAAAAATGCCATTTTCAAGGCTTAATAACTCGGTTAAAATCCATTATTATGAAAGTCAGAAAGTGACCAAATCAAAGTTTATAGCCCCCTGTACAAGATCCAGCAGAAATTTTTGTCACTATTTTATTACTAAGCTTTATCTTTAATTATTAACAATGAGCGCTGTGCGTATTAGGCGGCCGTCAATGGTGAGTGCTCAAGAGATGCACCATTTGGGCCGTCCAATGGTGAATCTCACTCGCACTCACATTGACGGCCGCCTCAATACGCGCTTAGCGCTCATTGTTGATAATTAGAAATAATATCTTATTAATGAAATAATGACAAAAATTTCTTCAGGATCTTATAGAGGTAGCTTTAATCTTTGATTTTTTTTAGTTTCTGACTTTCATAATATACAGTGAGCACGTAAAGGTTGGAATAAATTCATTTTCTCGAGAATGGACGATTTTAGAAAGAAATCCCGAAACAGGTCAATTTTTATTTTTAAATTACGACTTCTTGGCATATATACCATAGTAGTGACGTCACCCATCTGGGCGTGATGACGTCATTGATGATTTTTTAAATGGGAATAGGGGTCTTGTGATAGCTCATTTGAAAGGTAATTCAATTCTCTATTCAATAATATAACTAATAACATAATTTTTTATACAGGGTGCCCAAATTTTTTTGATTAAATTTACTGACAAAAAGAAGAATGCAAGTAATTTATTTAATTCAAAATACATTTTACTGCTCTCATAAAACAGAATAAAATGTTTATTTGAAAAATAGTCATTGCTTTTCGCTTAAATTAAATGTTCAAACTGTCAAGAGGAAGGTGGGTGGCTGCTTTAATACTGAATTGAAGCAAAAAACAATATTTTTATTTGTCAAATACACATTATTTCCTATTTTCTGATAGGAGTAAAATGTATTATGAGTTAAATAAATTACACACATTCTTCTTTTTGTCAAAAAATTTAATTCAAAAAAAATATTTTTTGGACACCCTGTATAAATAATAATGTTAATGTTTATATTACTGAATAGAAAATTGAATTACCTTTCAAATGAGCTATCACATGACCCCTATTCTCATTTAAAAAAACGTAGATGACGTCATCATTCTAGAAATTAAATGTTACTGGAAATAATTATGTTCAAATTGTGATATTTATATTCTAGGCTGTATCGTTTAACCAAAATTTTATGAGAGTCAAATTTTAAATTACCTTATCCAAATGAAGCACGTGCACAAAACTGCTATTTGCAACTATCGGAGGATGGCTGGCTAGACTGTGTCATTTGCAGGGCGATAAGAGAATAAGATTGAGTCAGCTAAATTAGTTAAAAATGGTCAAATAACCTATGAAAAAGTCGTGTTACTACTTACCCCTGTTACAACAAGCCCCTTGTTCCCCTACTCTCTTTTTCTGTCACTTCCAACTGAATGTGTTAGAGAGAACTCAATAAACTATCACGCGCTGAAAGAAGGGTTTGGTTTGAACTAAAATTATTTAAATGTTATCAAATATCACGAGTACGCGCCTGTGTTAAACAGTAATAATTAATATTTTCAAGTCCTTCCATTAGATTGAGACTAATTTAAAAACGAATTTTGTTAAAATTAAATTTGTTTAAAAGCTAATTAGCTCTTGGGAGGTGTCTTGTGTGTTACATAATTTACTTTGAAAGATCCCATAGACGTTTTTTATTCATTATCCTAAACAGAAAAGACGTGATCTTATCTCATTATTCACTAAATAAAAAGGTCAAAACATCTACCCGAGTGTTGTTATGTATAACAAAAAGTTAATCGGATAAGCAGGTAAAGAAAAAGTCCTTTATGGCGTGCTCCTGGCACTACCCTGCATTAATTAAAGTTGTTGAGGGCATCGCTGTAATGGCGTTCACAACTTTATATAAAATTACAATATCTACCTCAACGCGCTTTAAATAATCGGGTTGCTTTGTCTAGCAGAGCATGCCCATTGGAAGAAAAAACATCCACAAATTAAGAAAGAAACAGGGGCAAATCATTGACGATAGAGATCAAATTATGAACACTATAGAGAGTTTTATAGACAACTATACAAAGAATAGCAATGTATCCGGAGTGGATCATTACAAAAGATAAATAAAAATAAGGTTTTGCGATGAATTTCTGAGTCCTGCAATATCCGTAGAATGACAGGATACTATCGATTTTATGAAGAAAATTTTTTTGGCAGGAGGGCTGTAAACGGGCTAACAGAGTTTGTATATGTATACAAACATGTAAGGAAAATAAGATTTTCATGATTTTCTGGGTCCTGCCAACTAAATAAATTAAAAATATTTATTTCAAAATGACCAAAAAAATGTTGGCATGACGTCTCCTAATGTTTAACTGCACTTGTCCCTTGAAAAATTGTGCAGAATATTTTCACCCTGGGGCCTGATTCTAATTCATTTCGACAGTCGCAATTTCATTTCGACACCGCCATGACAGCCGCAGAGTATAGCGATTCTTATTCATTTCGATATTAGTTACAACTGGGGATATTAACCTTATTATGTTGGCACTGCTCAGAATTTGGGTTGGCGCTCCGGTTTATTGGAATTTGTTGATAGTCTGGGAAAATTATCGAAAAAATGATATTTTTGGGAAAAATTATTTACCAGCAATTTTATAGCTAAAATCGAATCTTAAGATTGCATATATTAGTAATATGGGTATGACAAGTCCGCAGAAAGTGTGTTATTTTATTTATAAACAAATTAGCATCCCTTAATCTTCTTTTCTTTTTCAATTAGTGCATGCTCTGTAACTCCTAAGATTTTTCCTTTGAGCCAAAAACACTCAAATAAAAATTCACCGTAATTTAGTTCTGCACAAAGTTTTTTTTTTGATTTCCTTCAACAAAAATTTTATTCAGAAAATCCGAGGTTTCCCAAAAAATCTGCAATTTTCAATTAAAATTTTAGGGAAGTACCTAATTATTTATCAATAATTAAATAATTAGTTGCATAGTCATGCAACTAATCATGCCTATGCAACTAATTGTCAATGATGAATCAATAACAAAAGTTAACCATTTTAATGTTGTTCTGAAGCTATTTCCTTGTGGCATTTTTCCCTTGTGATTTACTATGAAGTCTCTAACGCGAGAATTTTACTGTCGTTGCATTTGGTTGTCTTTTTAAAGACAGATCACATGCTATAATTTTTTTGTGACGGATATTCTTGAGTTGGGGTTGATTTCATGTAATCGAATGAACTATCTTTCAGTAAGTCGTCCCAGGAACGCAACTCATAAATATTGGCAATATCATTTTAAAGTCTTCTACTTTAAAATGTATAATATACGTCTAAATTGCCAATATAAATGAGTCAGATTAAATAAATTATTAGAAGAATTTTTTTGCTTAGCAACAACATTTTTGTTTATTTAGTAATATTTTGTATTTTGACAACGGCACCCGATTTGGGCGTCGAAACGTTAATAAAATTATTTTTTTCATTTTAATTGTGGCTTATTTCCCATATAAATAATTAATTAACCATTTTAAATACCTAGGATGTTGGATAAACGAGACACTAAATCCGGATGAAGAAATTAAAACTCGTATAGAAATTGCAAGAGGAGCATTTATGAAACTTAGATCTATTCTGAGCAACTCTCAGCTGAACTTACAACTAAGAATCAAGTTCCTAAAATGTTATGTGTATCCTGTATTACTATATGGATGTGAAACCTGGATCATGAAGGTTAACATGATGAACAAATTAGAAGCCTTTGAGATGTGGTCGTATCGTAGAATGCTCAGAATATCTTGGGTTCAACGCATTTTAAACAGACAAATCTTAAACAGAGTAGGTCAAGGCGAAGGTGACTTAATGAAGATGATAAAAAAGAGAAAACTTGAATATCTGGGGCATATAATGAGAGGTAGGAGATACAGGATGCTACAGTTAATACTCAATGGAAATATCGACGGAAAAAGAGGAATTGGTCGAAAGAAATATTCATGGCTCCGAAACCTTCGTCAATGGACTGGCTTATCAGCAGATCAATTGTTACATGCCGCACAAGATCGAGAACGATATCGGCAAATTGTTATGGAAGCTACCCACGCCTAAAAATTTGGGCACGGTACTTAAAGAAGAAGAAGAATTAAATAATTGATGACATGAAAGATTTATTATAGTAGATTATACAGATGGGCTAAATTAAGAAATAAATTAATTTCTTTAGAAAGGACGATTTTGGAGCAAAATCCCGATAGAGGTCGATTTTTATTTTTAAACTACAATTTTTTGGCATATATTTCATACTAGTGACGTCGTCCATCTGAGCGTGATGACGTAATCGATAATTTTGTTAATGGGAATAGGGGTTGTGTGGTAGGTCATTTGAAAGGCCGTTCAATTCTCTATTCAGTAATATAAACATTAATATCATTAGGTATTTATACAGGGTTGCCAAAAAATAATTTTGAATTAAATTAATTGGCGCAAAAAGAAGAATGTATGTAATTTATTTATCTCAAAATACATTGTACTGCTGTCGGAAAATAGAAACAAAGGTTTATTTCACAAATAAACATTTCTTTTCGCTTAAATTAAATCACAAACAGCCTCCCTCCTACCTATTGGCAGTTTGAACATTTAATTTAAGCTAAAAGCAATGTTTATTTGCAAAATAAACATTGTTTTCTATTTCCTGACAGCAATAGAATGTATTTTGAGTTAAATAAATTACATGCATTGTTCTTCTTGCGTCAATTAATTTAATTCAAAAATTTTTTTGGCCTCCCTGTATAAATAATGATATTACTGTTTATAATACTGAATAGAGAATTGAACGCCTTTGTAAATGAGCTACAACACGAACCCCTATTCCTATTTAAAAAATAATCGATTATGTCATCACGCTCGGATTATTGACGTCACTAGTTTGAAATACATGCCAAAAAAATTTAATTTAAAAATAAAAATCGACCATTTTAGAGAAAATGAATTTGTTCCATAATTTAGCCCCTCTCTGTATATCAGGAGACCGGCGACAATCTAACCAATAGTTTAGCAATAATTAAAATGTTAATTAAAAAATTTCGGTCGAAATAATAACCAGAAAGATTATGATACACCAGAATAACTATGATTTTCGTATAAAAAAGCACTATACCTCTTCAACGTACCTTACAGGATTGAAATTGGACCATTTGAGCGGTCTCAGGAATGTTATAAAGAAACAGTTTTTTGGCTTATAAACAAATAGAACCTCTCAGAAAATATTAGATTAAATTAAATTAAGTTAACACTGTTGAAAAGGGCACGGCTTCTGTGCCCTTTTCGAAGAAAAAAAAATTCAATTGCGAGGAGTGATTCCAGGTATAACCGGTCAAATTTGACCGGCATTTGTGACAGAGTTATAAACAACAGGATTTTAATGTTTGAACGATTAGATACCTTTTAATTCCCGTCCTCTTTGTACATACAAATTTTCATATCTTCAAGACACTCATAACAAAAAAGATTTATGTCACTGTCACCAAATTATTTAATTATTGATAAATAATTACTTCTCTCAAATTTTAGTGGAAAATTAAAGATTTTCTTTGGAAAACCCGAATTTTCCGAGGAAAATTTCCGTCGAAGGAAATTGTAATAAATTATCAATGTGCAGAATTAAATTACTGTCAATTTTTATGTGAGTGTTTTAGTTTAAAGTTAAAATTTTCGGAGTTATAGAGCAATAATTAAAAAAAAAAAGATTTCGGAGCGCTAATTTGTTTATAAACAAAATAGCACACTTTCTGTGGACTTTGCACAGCTATATTACTAATATAGGAAATCTTAAGATTTGATTTCAGCAGGTCCAGCAATAAAATAGCTGGTAATTAATTTTCCTTGTTTTTTACTAATTTTCCCAGATTATTACCTTACATCTTTCATTGAGTTGATGATTTATGTTGTGGACATTCTCAATTATTATATTTCAAATTCAATACTATTCTATCTAATTCCTCAAAACAAGCAAATTTCAATTAAACCCAGCCACATTAATACCTTTTGCTTTAGTTTTCCTTGCAAGAAATAAACAAAACACATCTAAACTAAACCTCGCTTTTGGCCATTCATTCATCTCCGTGTCAAATAATTTCGACATCGAAATTATAATATCAACCACTTTTTTGGAGTCGCTGTTAATTTCGATAGTCGCTATTTCGTGACGTCATTTCGTTAGTTTTACTAAAATCCACAAGGCTCGCACAGTCGCATTTCGACGTCGCCATATTGAAAGCGACTTATTTAGTGTCGAAATTTGATTTAGAATCAGGGCCCTGATTCCGTGATTTTCTGAGCCCAGCCTTTAAAAAGTTATAATACTCAAGTGCAATCAATACTTTTTCGGTACTCGACAGGAAGGTTAAAGGGTTTTAGTAAGACGGCAGGAGTCCTAGATTTGTTAGAAAATTCGTGAAAATTTTCACGATTTTCTGAGTCAAGCCATTTTGCATATTATGTTTTAAAAATCTTAATACAAGTCTATTTACAAAGCGGCAGGATGGTTTTATAGTTATTTCGTATACAGGGTGGGGCATTAGTGTGACAAAGTCTAATTACTCGTTTGTCGTAAGAGATACGAAAAAAAGTTATTTAGGTAAAACGTGGGGCACAGATAGGACCATAATTTAAAAATATTTTCTAATATACAGGGCTACCCGTATTGACAGGGTGACACAAACTTATGTTTTTTTAATGGAACACCCTGTATACGATTTTAAGGTTCCTCAGATAATTTTAAGACAATTTAACACAATTCACCTAATCCGATAATGCTTCCTAAGGAGCTAGGGCTCTTTGAAGGTGGCGCCTTGTAATTAGATGTTTTTATATCTCCAGAACGCTTCCATTTCGAAAGACAAAAACTGGTCCGCCTTTTTATCTTCCAGAGATAAATCGATTCCATCAATTGAAAATCTCTAGTACCGGTCAAAGGAGTCTGTTTTGGGTAGGGCAACGGTTATTTTATCGCATAACTTTTAAGCATTATTGACACTAGATTATTAAATTGTGAGGTATTTCAGTACTAAAACCGTTAAGTCGGTAGGATGTACCGTTTTCTAAAAAAAAAACGTTTTTAAAATTTCTCGTTTTTGGAATTTGAAAAAAATTTGAAAAAAAATTAAAAAAAAAACAGTTTATTTAGCGACTTACGGCAAGAATAGATAACTTTTAGTAAGTACTAGAATACCTCATAATTTAATACCCTACTGTTAAAATTGCTTAAAAAGTAAAGACTAATAAGTAAAGCTCGGATTATAGGCAAAATGCCTTTTTTTGCCTATTTTTCCTATTATAATTGTTTTTTGCACATTTTGCCTTTTTTCGTAAATTCCGCCTATTTGTGCCTTTTTTAAAATTTCATGGTACTACTCATGATATTATTCTATTACTAAACCATTCTATAATAAAATTTTGGGTCAATAATAAAATATCAATGGTTTGTTTATATAACAGATTTCTAAGAAAATGTACCTGATCGAGACTTGAGGGTTAACTATTAGGAAATCCCTAAGCTTTATTAGTTTATTATCAGTTGTACAGTCGGTTACTGTATCAGAGTTTAGTCACAAATTGCTATATCCTAGTTTAGTTTTGTTGCGTATACCGAAAAGCAAAGAACACGTTTTAAAACGTTTTAGACATTTGTGTGAAAAGATGACATCTAAATTAAGGCTATGGATCGCACCTTATTCGGAACTTTCTCTAGAAGGAGATGGAGCATTTTGTAAACCATGCGGCAAATCGGTAAGTTTTATTTTTTCTCTTTTTTTCTCGTCCCACAACATAACTAAATTCTAAAGCGGTTTTATAATTCTAATTATTTTTTTTTAATTCTCAGATTTCAAGTAGAAAAAAGTACTTTATTGACCAGCATTGTGGAACCCCACTTCATAAACGTAATTTGAAAAATTAAATTCCTCTAAGTTAGCCCAAATATCTCTGCGGGATAGTTTAAGCAGTTCAAAAAAAAGGAGGAAGACGCATTTAAATTTGATTTATGCCAGATGATGATTGCATCCAACATTCCTCTATATAAAGTTAATAACCCTAGTTTTAAATGCTTTTTCCAAAAATGTCTTAATAAATCCTTACCGGACGAGAGTACATTGAGAAAACATACTCTGGAAAAATGTTATGTGGTATGTATTTCAAAAATTAAGCGGGAGTTAGAGGGCAATTTTTTGTATATTATCGTGGATGAAACGACAGATGTATGCGGCAGGTATATAGCTAATTTAATGATTAGAATTTTGAACGAAAACTTTGCGAGCAAACCTTATTTAGTTGCCGTTAAAGAATTGGAAAAAACAAACAATTTAACAATAAGTCGATTTATACAAGATAGTTTAACAAACCTCTTTTTACCCAACCCTATACCAGTGAATAAAATAGTTTTAATGCTTTCAGATGCTGCGGCATATATGTTAAAAGCTGCTGTTAATTTAAAGATTTTTTATCCTAATTTAATTCATTGCACTTGTGTAGCCCACGGGGTAAATAGAATTGCTGAAGAAATAAGAAATCTGTTTCCGTTGGTAAATAATTTTATAAATTTTATGAAAAAAGTTTTTGTAAGGGCTCCGTTGAGGGTGCAAATATATAAAGAAAGACTTCCCGGTGTCCCTTTGCCACCTAAACCAGTAATTACAAGGTGGGGAACCTGGCTCGAAGCAGTTTTTTTTTACTTTGAACACTGCAATTAAATATAATTAGTTATGTCAGAATTTGATGATGATATTTCCGAAGCCATTCGAGAAGCAAAAAAAAAATATTAAAAAATCCCAAATTGAAACAGGAACTCGCTTATATAAATGACAATTATAAATTAATAGTTACCACAATTACCTTATTAGAAGAACAAGAGATAAATTTATGTGAGTCAGTAAAATTAATAGATAATTTAACGACGAAAATTAAATCGGCACCTGGAAGTAACGGTCAATTAATTAAAAAAAAATGAAATATGTTTTCGACAAGAATGAAGGTTTTTCGTTTTTATCTAATGTTGCTAAAGTTTTGAATGGGACATTTTCTGAGGAATTACAAATTATGCCAGATTTATTATCCGCTCTGAAATATGCTCCAATTACATCTGTCGATGTCGAACGTTCGTTTTCAATGTACAAATTAATTTTAAGTAATCGAAGACATAGTTTTAAGACCGAAAATATTGAAAAACATTTAGTTGTTTCTATTAATGATAAAATTTTAAGTGGTTACAATGTCTAATTATTAATTAACAGTTATGTAGTTACTAGTTTATTTATACTAATGTGTAAATATACCTGCCTTAAGTTAATATTACGTTAATTCACTTTGTACAATAAATAATAAGTTATATTCCTTTACTGCCTATATTTTGCCTAAATGTTAATATTCCTGCCCTTTTTAATAAAAATCTTTGCCGATATAGGCGCCTTTTTCTTCAATTTTTGTTGCCTATAATTCCGAGCTTTACTAATAAGTTATGAGATAAAATATCCATTGATCTAACCAAGACGGAGGTCTATGACTGATACTAGAAATTCACAATTGATAAAATCGATTCATCTCTGGGAGAGAAATAAACGTACCAGTTTTCGTTTTTCTAAATAACCTTTTTTTTAATTTTTTTTTTCAAATTCAAAGAACGAAAAAATTTTCAAATCGATTTTTCTAGAACACGGCGTATCCTACCAACTTAAAGCAAGAGTACCTTTTAGTACAAGAATACTCCAGAATTTAATATTCCAGTGTCAAAAATGCTTAGAAATTAAGCCGATGCCGCACTGCACGATGCTAGATGGTCGCTTGGAGGGTGGATTTGGAGGGTGGATGCAGTGAAAGAGTGGAATGAAATCAGAAGTCAGTATCTAACTGACTGCTGAAGAATCGTTTGTTTTAGTTGTTACGTTACATTTGGTTTGTTTTTTAGCGTATCGTCCTATTAGAGGTAAAACTCACTAACTACACTTTTCAGAAAGTGTAGAAAAATCGACTTAAAGGTACAAATTGTTTTTTAATGCAACTGCAAAAAATAAATAAAACAGATATTTTAAGCCATATTTCGTCACATAGTGGGTCTTCTGGGTCCCAAATTGCCCTTCTTTTATACACAGCACTTATTACGCTTTCCTCCATAGCCAGGCTAACCGGATGGAATATCAAACACGACTGATTTAGGTGGATAGACGCCTGGGAAACCACCGGATGGTTAGATGGTAGTGGGAAGCCACTACGGCTACCGTCGTTTTGTTATTCGTGGTATCAGTAGCTGAATGGTAACCAGGCAGGTATCTACCATTCCTTATCCTACCAAACTTCATACAGTGCAGCATCGGCTTTAAAGACGGAAAAGTTATGCGATAAAGTATCCGTTTCCCTACCCAAAACGGACGCCTATGACCGGTACTAAAAATTGGCAATTGACGAAATCGATTTATCTATGGAAGATAAATAGGTGTACCAGTGTGTATTTAAAAAAACTAATTACAAGACGCCATCTTTAAAAAACTCTAGCTTCCTTAGTAAGCATTTTCGGACTAGGTGAATTGAGTTAAATTTTCTTAAAATTATCTTAGGAATCTCCGGTATTCGTTTGTTAGGAGAGTTTCTGAACACACTGTATAATATAATAGGTATATTCCCTACTATAATCAATAAATTGTAAACATTATTGATTTTCTTCCTAATTACTTTCATTGCGTTTACTTAGATAAAAATAAATATGATCTAATCACATAAAATAAAGATGTTGCAGTTTGGTATTAGATTTAAAAGGTATGTAAAAATCCGAGACGTTACTCAGGAAAATAATATTTAATACCTTACGATTGATTTAACGATATAAAAATTAATTTTTATGTATTAAATATCTTGAAGGTTATTCTGCCACGTTGTAAACTGTTTTAAATTATTTTTTTTAAGTATACTCGACATGGTGCGACTAAGAAAATTGTGGTGATATGAGTATGTCTGTATAAACAACCTGCAATAATTTTACAGAAAAATTTTTTTTAATTTTATTTTTATATACGAAATAACTATGTAACCGTCCTGCCTCTTTGTAAATAGATTTATATTAACATTCTTGAGATATGTACAAAATGGCATGACTCAGAAAATCGTGTAACTTTATACGAATTTTCTTACACATTTTTTAACCGTGTATTGTAAAAACGTGTAACTTAATATCCTGCCATTTTGAATAATGTTTATTTAAATTATTTATTTTATAATAAAATTTATTTTATGACTCAGAAAATCACGGAACCAGGGTAAAAATTTTCCTCCGAGTTTTCCAAGGGACAAGTGCAGTTAAACGTCGGAAGACGCCATGCCAATATTTTTTTGATCATTTTGAAATAAATATTTTTAATTTATTAAGTTGGCAGGACTCAGGATGAAAATTTCATTATTTTTATTACATGTTTGTATATCTATATATACTCCCTTAGTCCTTTTGCAACCCACCTGCCCAAAAAGTTTTATTCATAAAATCGATAGTATCCTCTCATTATATGGATATGGCAGGACTCAAAAATTCATCGCAACTCTCCTATTTTTTTTTCATGAAAAATCTAATTTTCACAGGAAAATGTCACAGGAAACCCGTGGTTTTTTTTACAAATTGTAATTACCTTCTCTAACCTCCCAGTATTGCAAAGGGCAGGACTCAGAAAATCGTGGTTGAACTTTTGTCAATATCTACCGGTCTAGTTGGACTGATGATCTAAAACGTTGTCAGAGGAATTTAATGTGAGTGGCACATGATCGAAATAGATGGAAAATTATGAGGGAGATCTATATCCAGCAGTGGACCAGCAAAGATTAAATGATGATGATTTGTCTAGCTGATACTTTCAACACACCATTGATAGTACCTACATTTAAATCATATTCTAACTCGCTTTCTTATGACATCTTAAACGGAATCTCCTCATAAACGGAACCAATGTCGAACGAGTAGACCAATATGCATATCTTGAAACAAAGAACAACTTCACAAATGATTACTTCCAGGAGATTAAAATTAGAACAGAAAAGGCTAGAGCGAATTTTAAGGCCTTGGTTTGTAATATGTTACGCATAACTGCGTACTGTTAAGGTGGCTGAAGTGCTGAATAGTAATAGCCATGACAGTGACAAGTCAGCATGGCTGGCACCAGGATGCCGTTAGCCTTTTTTTTTGATGAATGATTTTTTCATATTTTTATATTTATTTCATTTTATATTTTATAAATATTTCATATTTTCATATAAAATGAATGATTTTTTCATATTTGCCTTTTCTAACTTTTTCTAACTTTTTTAGTAAGTAACAATCTCATTGCTGCACAAATAATCATAACTTTATATTACTATAAATTTAATTTCATATACAGTTACCTTTACACTTGACTTTAATTCTGAATTATTTATTAATGATTTTATTGTTTGACACTTTTAATATTAAAAAATTTTAGCAAATTTTACCTAATTACTATTGTTCAATTTAATTTCAATATCTCCAATAAAACAAATTAAAATATTTTCACAATCACACCACAACTAATACACAACTGACCAATTCTGGTTTAGGAAAATTGCACAACCAATCTTACATCTATTAGTTCTTGAACATCCAGAACAACATCTAATAATCCCAACTAAATTAAAATATACACTATTAATTAAAAATATAAAAATAACATCATCTTATATATAACTAACAATTTTTTTGGTTTCACGGTTTAAT
This sequence comes from Diabrotica virgifera virgifera, assembly GCF_917563875.1. Lineage (NCBI taxonomy): Eukaryota > Metazoa > Arthropoda > Insecta > Coleoptera > Chrysomelidae > Diabrotica > Diabrotica virgifera. The sequence goes on along the minus strand of NC_065448.1, from coordinate 211,027,495 downwards.
GTCGTGTTTCCTTACTAATCCCCTCAAGATCCTGCCAATTATTTTGGTTTTGTTAATGCATTACATTCAAATCTGTCCCTCTACCGTCTCTCCCTTTAGCATAATATAGAGAAAAAGTATGATATTGAATACTACTATATTCTTCCCTTATACCGGAAAGTAAGTGTATATTTTATACTTATACTTAACATAATTTTGTTGCCACTACATTTGAATGCGTGCATGTATGTGAGTGTGAGGGTTGTAAACCATATTTACGTACATGTTAGTATTTATATGTATGCATAAATATATACTTTAATATTGGCTTGATCATTACCCTTTTGATTTCAACCAGACCACTTAACTAACTCTGGTTTTTTGTTATTTGTATCATTTAATTTTACTTTTACCGTGACCTGAAGATGCTGTGAATATTGTAGACAGCGAAACCGGTCGTCAGTTGTAAAATAAATTGTTTGTGAGAACGTCTCTCTTTTCTTTACTACAATAGTATGGACTCACACATGCAGCCCATTCATTTTTTGAATAATGCAAGACTAGCAACTTTGCTACACCGGTATAAGGAATTACAACATCAAGAAAATGTTAAAAAAATCATCGATCTACTTTAACAACCAATGTCTAAGGCTCAACCTACTACCAAGTTATGCTAAGGGTAGACTACGAGACATCAATCTTAACACTGCAAAAACTAAGCATATACGGATCTTGGGCAGGTCCATCATCACGAAAGAGATAAGGAAATTATACGAGCAAATATACACCATCGACATACAATTGAAAACAATATACGACAACCTACACAGTAAACTAACAACATGGGAGTTCGATGATTGGATGTGCGATCTTCATGGTACCACAGATTTTCTCAAGAACAGACAGTATCGTAAGCTAAACAATTGTTACTCTTCGCCGATGTTACCGGTTTTTATTGAAGGTATGCGAAGGTAAATAACTAGTTTTATTTTCTACCAAACAAAAAAAATAATAATAAGAAATCAAAAAAATCGGAGAATTCACAAACTATTTATTCTTATTAACCAAAACTAAAAAAATTCATATTAATCTTAATTGAAAGTATAAAAAAAAACCAAAAGGAAAAGGTAAAAAGCTCAACTAAAGGTTATATTTGCCTCTAAGAATATTCTTTTCAGCGTACACCCATATTATAATTCTTAAAACTATGTAATATTATATTTAGGTACTATTTACAAGAAAAAAAATACAAAACCGAGATATTTGTCAGACTGCTGTATGGTGTGGTGGCTTAGACAGGCAAAACAACGTTCTTTTAAGAGAAGTATTGGTTTGATCCTACCTTATGTTTTTTTCGTCGATGTTATACACGTGGATGATGTCGTACTGCATTTATATACTTGGATACTTCACAGATATACAGGTTATATAAATATCGACCCTGGACAAGGGTGTTTCAAAAAAACTCACAACATCAAAATGAATTGGAGAGAAAGAAAAATTGTTGGCCTGAAATGAATAGATACATCAGCATGCAAGCAGAGCAAAAGGTATAAATTAAAATTACTAAAGGTTTCCCTTTAGACAACGAATCAGGTGTTAAAAAAACAAAGCTTACCTTAAAGATAGCGTATGGCCAAAAAGAAAGGTCTTGGGGACCTAAATATCCAGATATTTTAAATCCTTGCTGAGCAAGACAATCGTCAACTTCATCAAATTGAATATTTCTTAATTAGTTATCTGGATTACTTCTGATTAAATATCCTCAAGGAGTTTCATAGAACAATACTAACTTGTCCTCATGAAGTGTAAATCAAAAGTGAGCAAGATATGACACTAGACAGGTAAAGACAAAGAGATGACCCTTACTAGACAGGTAGCAATGTATACCTAAAGCCTACTTCATGCCTGATTTTCTATATGATTTCGGACTTAAAAATGGCTTGATAGCAGCTAATGTTCAAGACAATATAGAAGCCTGATTTTTATAATTGTTTAGGCCAGTACTTGTGACAATAAAGCAAAAATTATGACAATCTTATTTATAAGAATCGTTTCTAGTTGCTTAGCGACTTTTAACCCGTAACAACCCCACCCTTACTTGCAAAAAGTTTCAAAGAAACTTTTAAGTCCTAACGGTACAAAACAAAATAAAAATAAAACAAAAATAAAAAAAAACAAAACCAAAAAAAATAAAACAAAAACTTGTAAAGATAACAAAATCTTACAATAAAATTTTCAACACATTGTAACTCTATACTTCCACATCAGGAGGTTTAGACTTAATGTCCTTAACCTCACTGTCCTGAGTAACCGGTTTCAAATCTTTTGCATTCCAGGTTCCTGCATGAGAGCCATTTTCATCAACAAGTTCATAACTCCATGGGGAGACCACTTTCTTAATACTAAATGGTCCTACAAACTTTTGGGCCAATTTTGCGCTGAAATATCTTGTAGCATCAGACTGAACGAAATTTCTTCTCCAAACCATGTCCCCTACTTTATATGTTTCTGTCCTTCTTCGCAGGTTATATGGAACTTTACTTTTCTCATACGCTGACTTAAGTTTCTTCCGAACATCAGAAAACAGTTTATCCAGAGATTCCTTCCTTGTTCCGATATTATACTGACCTTGTTCAGACTCATGTCTATTTCTATTGCCATTCAGATTGATTTCCCTACCAAAATTAATAAGGTTCGGTGAGACTCCGGTGACTTCATGAACCGAACATCGCAAGGCACATGTAATCTTTGGCAAAAGAAGATCCCAGTGTCTTTGATTTTGAGAGACATAGGCCGTCAACATAGTTTTTATTACTCTATGAACTCTTTCCACGGGATTAGCTTGTGGATGGTATAGTGCTGTAAACTTTAATTCAATACCATAGTTTGAGACAAGTTGTTGGAATGTATGGCTACGAAATTGTGCTCCATTATCCAACAAAATTCTCTCTGGTACACCATAGACTAGAAACACCTCATTTTCTAGCAACTTAACTATGTTGGCTGATGTCGCTGCTCTAATTGGGAAAGCTAAAATAAATTTGGAAAAGCAATCTAACACGGTGAAAATATACGAAAATCCTGAAGTGGTCCTAGGTAAAGGTCCAACTAAGTCTATACTGATGAGAGTCCATGGATGAGTGGCAGTCGGCTGCTGAGATAACAATTGACCTCTAGGACGTTGCTGTTCTGGTTTTATCCGTTGACATGTTGTACAGTTCTTTATATAGCGTCCTATATCTGATCGCATCTTTGGCCAATAATATTTTTGACTAAGTCTTCCAAATGTTTTTGAAACGCCAAGGTGTCCATACGTTGGAGGATCATGATGATCTCTTATAAGGTTTAGTCTTTGTTCCCTTGGAACAACCGTTACCCACTCTGATAAAGCTAGTTCAGGGTATCGCGGTTTTATATTCTTCAAAAGTTTTCCTCCCTCTATCCTCCAAAGTGGATAGTTTCTAGGAAATTTGTTGACCTTGGAAATCATACCCAAGTACCATCGGTCTAGACTGACCTGTGTAGAAGTAGAACAGTCTATATCCAAAGAATTTATGCAAGGAACTGCACGAGATAGTGCGTCAGGCACTAGACGATCTTTTCCTTTCCGGTGTATGACTTCAAAGTCATATGCCTGCAAACGCAGAGCCCAACGAGCAATTCTGCCTATGGGGTCTTTAATGGAAAACAACCACTTTAAACTAAAATGGTCTGTAATAACTACAAATTTAGTAGCTTCTAAGTATGGTCTTAGTTTCTCTACAGCAAATAGAACGGCGAGACATTCTTTCTCTGTAGTAGAATACTTCCTTTCGGTTTTTGTCAGTGATCGACTCAAGTAAGCTATAACGTGTTCTTCATCTCCATGTTTTTGAGAAAGAACAGCCCCCAATCCATAGTCACTTGCATCTGTCTCTACTATAAATGGTAAAGAAAAATCTGGACACGCCAAAATGGGTGCCGAAACTAAATATTCTTTAACCTTATTCAGGGCGTCCTCGCATGTCTTATTCCAAACGAATTGTACATTTTTTCGAGTAAGTTGAGTAAGCGGTGAGACAACAGTACTAAATGATGGAATAAATCTCCTATACCATGATGCCATACCTACAATCCGACGAACATCCTGAACAGTTCTCGGTGTCGGTATTCCCAGTATTGCTTCTACCTTTTCTGGATCGACAAGTAATCCAGATTTATTTACTACGTAGCCTAAATACTTCAATTCTGAACGACATATTAAACACTTCTCCCTATTAAGAGTAAAACCAGCGTCGGTTAAACGCTGAAATACTGTCTCTAAAACTTTTAAATGCTGCTCAAACGTTGATGTACAAATAATTATATCATCAAGATATACAAAAACATAACTGTCTAATTCGGAACCTAAAATATTGTCAATTGCACGCTGCCATGTAGCAGGAGCTGAATGTAGCCCAAAAGGCATACGACGAAACTGAAATAAACCTCTATTAGGCACTGTGAAAGCAGTTAAAGGTCTAGATTCCATAGCTACATTTATTTGCCAATATGCTGATTTGACATCCAAGGTAGTTAAATATCGTGCATCTCGAAGTTTATCTAGAATAGATGACACATAAGGAATTGGATATGCATCCGGAACGCTTACCGCATTTAACTTTCTATAGTTAACACAAAATCTCCATTTGTCATTCTTTTGTACCATGACTATGGGCGACGACCACGGTGAGGTTGAAGGTTCTACTATGCCTTTTTCTAACATTTGGTCCAGTTCGGTATTAACTACCTTTTGTAGAGCTGGTGACAATGGGTAGTACCTTTGTTTAATGGGTGGTGAATTGGTATGTATCACATGCTCCACGCCCTTTATACATCCTGTCTCTTGAGATGTCATTCCTAAAAACGCTTTATCTACAATCTTTTGTAATTGATCACATTGTTCTTTATTTAATGAATCAAAGTCCTGGATTCCAGAAATTAATACACTATTTAACTCTTCTTCACGGTTAAAAAACCATTCTCCCTTAAAAAGGTCTGGGACTATCCCCATAGCTGACCAAAAGTCAATACCTAAAATAAGCGAAGAAACAAGGGATGGGATAACTAGAATATTCAAAACACGAACCCGATCTCTTAACCGTACTGGTACAGTAATAGATCCTATACTTTCACATGAATCACCTGAAGCAACTATACATGATTTCTTGTTATCTTCATTTAATGGGCAAATGTCTTTAAACACATCCCAACCAGATTTTCCAAGAATGGTTCGTGATGCTCCACTATCCAATAATCCAAGTATATCCTTTCCAAGAATTGAGACACTCAAGTATGGTCGTTGATCACCTTCAGCATGGGCTAAAATGTATTCAAGGACCGCTGTATTATCAGTTGTCGAAGTTGATTTACATTCCACTCCACTCGTCCGACTTACCGAGGGAGAGAAGCTGCGTTTTTTTGAACATCTGGGACAGTTTTTCGTTGTCACATTGTTGCATCCACATTTATAACAGAAGAACTTCTTAGGCTGGTTACAATTTTTAAACTTGTGTCCCTCAGATCCACAATTAAAGCATGTACCCTTATTCAAATGTTCAGATTTATCGCTATTTGCAACTTCTTCTGTAAACACAGGTGTTGTAACCGGACTCGTAAAAATAGGAGTTGACGGCTTTCTATAAGCTAATTCAGGTTCTACCAAAAGTCTGGTGCTTGAAGGAGGAGGGCAAAATTGTCGAATCCTTGTTTCCATTGCTTCCATAGCCTTGGCTAATGAACAAAGATCACTGATGTTGCTAATTTTTGTTAAAGCCAAGCCCTGCTGAATATAAGGAAGCATATTCCTACGAATGATATTCAGTCTTTCTTCTTCGTTAGGGGGGATCAATAGTTTCTTGAATAGATTTTCCATGACTGAAATATAGTTTATAACTCGTTCCTGTGAGCCCTGTGTTCTTCTTCGGATTTCCTCCCATAAGGAATTCTCATAGTCATGGGGCTGGAAAGCAGACCTAAGTTCCTGGACCAGATTATCCCACGATGTAAAATTTCCCATTCTGTACCAGAGTAAGGCGTCTTTGGTAAAAAGTTCTGGAGCCGAACGAAGTAGTCTCTCTTTAGATACTCCTCTTGAAACTCTGAGTTCCTCCACTCTTTCTAGAAAACTAGTAACGCTCGAGATTCCATCATATTGTAATCTCCATCTACTTATATCAACGTTCTGAACATCATGCTTTAAGAAATCTAGCGAATCCATTATTTTACTGTTGAAGTTAGATGAAGGTGTTTCCAGATTAAAATGTCGAGCTAAAGTATTATCAATCTCCCTTGTAGGTACTGTTGCACTACTTCCATTATTAAAATTGTGCCTTGATAATCTTGTATCAGTTTGTGGTTCCGTATGCCTATTGTGATTTTCAGAAGAATTCATTTCTCTACTTGAATTAAGTGGTCTATTTATAGCACTGGACATATACTCTTGATTCCCATCTGATATTCTGCTTGAAACCCTCAGAGAACTAGAACATCTTTGAGAATGTACTTGTGGTTGTATCGTGCTATCATGTTGATTTTCTTCAAAAACCTGCCTTAAGAATGAAACTCTATTGCCTGCAGTTGGTGAACTGTTAGTAGCTCCAAACAGCGCAGCTTCAATAGCATGCTCTTCAGCTAATGATTCTGAGTTTACCAAACCACATTCCTGAGACCCGGAATGAACAATTTCAGGCAATAATGGAACTGAAGTATCCAAAAGTGAGATGTGCTCTACTTGATTATCTTTCCCAAAGTTCTCATAAATCCTGTTGACTTCTAATAGTAACCGTTTGTGCCAATCTAATAGTTGATTCCTTTGAGCTTCCTGTTTTTCGTTGCATTGAAGTCTGTTAAGTCTAAGTTTAACATGTGTTAGACGAGAATTAATTCTTTTAAATTCATTAGTTCTGTTCTGTTCATTAAAATGTTCTATACCTTCTTCCAGATCGCTAAGTTTCCCTGAGCACAACGAAAACTCAAAAGATGGGTCTATATCAACCACCTTAGGAGAATCTCTTTGTCCCTCTCTTTCTGCTTTAAGAGCTTCTCTCAACGTAGCCCTTTTCGTGTGTACATTTGCATCAATTGGTAAACTTCTTATTGATAACTCATAACTGAGTTCATCACCCAAAAGTCTATTAACCTCCATATTAAGTAAACCGAAAAAGAATAAAATAAAACCCTATCTCGGTTAGAGATAAAAAATATGATAAAATAAGAGATGAAGTATAAAGTAAAGACAAAAAAAAAATCTCAACAATATATTATAGTATCCTATTCTTAATATTTTTGCGTGAAATGGCAACACGCAACCCTTACCCAATGTTACAAAAAACAAAAAAAAATAACTTCAACTACTACTTTAAGTTATGCGAGCTTACAAAAAACAAAAAAAATAACTTCAACTACTACTTTAAGTTATGCGAGCTAGTAGTAAGTCAATACACAATAATTGGGTTAAATCCGAACACTAAAACCGATAAAATACTATGCAATATATATTTTATGAGGTGCAATAATTTTGAGCCACCCTGTATATTGGAAATAAAGGAATAAAATTAACTATTTATTTGCAAGAAATCAAGAAAGTGTCCACAAAGCACAAAAATCAAAAATATTGTGCCTAATAATATTTGTGTACAGCAGTGTATATCAAAATATCTGTGTAATATGTAATAATAATTAATATTAAGCCACTATGCCATATCAAAAATCAAAAATTTTATGCCTAATAATATTTATGTACAGCAGTGTGTATCAAAATATCTGTGAAATATGTACCTAACAATAATTACTATTATGCCACTATGCCATATCAAAAATCAGAAATTTTATGCCTAATAATAGTTATGTACAGCAGTGTATATCTTTATATCTGTTAAATAATAATATGTAATAATACTCAATGCTTTATAAAATAAATAATAACAAAAAATTTTACGTTGGAGCGCCAAATGTTACTCTTCGCCGATGTTACCGGTTTTTATTGAAGGTATGCGAAGGTAAATAACTAGTTTTATTTTCTACCAAACAAAAAAAATAATAATAAGAAATCAAAAAAATCGGAGAATTCACAAACTATTTATTCTTATTAACCAAAACTAAAAAAATTCATATTAATCTTAATTGAAAGTATAAAAAAAAACCAAAAGGAAAAGGTAAAAAGCTCAACTAAAGGTTATATTTGCCTCTAAGAATATTCTTTTCAGCGTACACCCATATTATAATTCTTAAAACTATGTAATATTATATTTAGGTACTATTTACAAGAAAAAAAATACAAAACCGAGATATTTGTCAGACTGCTGTATGGTGTGGTGGCTTAGACAGGCAAAACAACGTTCTTTTAAGAGAAGTATTGGTTTGATCCTACCTTATGTTTTTTTCGTCGATGTTATACACGTGGATGATGTCGTACTGCATTTATATACTTGGATACTTCACAGATATACAGGTTATATAAATATCGACCCTGGACAAGGGTGTTTCAAAAAAACTCACAACATCAAAATGAATTGGAGAGAAAGAAAAATTGTTGGCCTGAAATGAATAGATACATCAGCATGCAAGCAGAGCAAAAGGTATAAATTAAAATTACTAAAGGTTTCCCTTTAGACAACGAATCAGGTGTTAAAAAAACAAAGCTTACCTTAAAGATAGCGTATGGCCAAAAAGAAAGGTCTTGGGGACCTAAATATCCAGATATTTTAAATCCTTGCTGAGCAAGACAATCGTCAACTTCATCAAATTGAATATTTCTTAATTAGTTATCTGGATTACTTCTGATTAAATATCCTCAAGGAGTTTCATAGAACAATACTAACTTGTCCTCATGAAGTGTAAATCAAAAGTGAGCAAGATATGACACTAGACAGGTAAAGACAAAGAGATGACCCTTACTAGACAGGTAGCAATGTATACCTAAAGCCTACTTCATGCCTGATTTTCTATATGATTTCGGACTTAAAAATGGCTTGATAGCAGCTAATGTTCAAGACAATATAGAAGCCTGATTTTTATAATTGTTTAGGCCAGTACTTGTGACAATAAAGCAAAAATTATGACAATCTTATTTATAAGAATCGTTTCTAGTTGCTTAGCGACTTTTAACCCGTAACACAATAGAATCAGTAATTTAAAATTTAATACACATAGGGACAGTGATAACAGACTTTTAGGTACACTAAATCATAGTAATTTACTTTCATCTAGTAACAATGAAACTGATTTAGAAATAGTTAATGTTTCTTCTAATAGTATTACAAATTCTGTTTTGTATATTAATGAACATTTAGATAACGATCCAGTTAACAGTCTGAATGAAACATCTGATCAAACTCGTAGCATTAACTCATCTTTCTCTAATGACCCAGACGAGATCCTCAATAGCGCCACACAACATGATTTTTATAACCCTTTTAAAAATTATTCAACTACCGTTTTCTCAAATAATGAAATTTCTCTACTCCAAAAGGGATTCAAATATAAACCCCTCTAAATTCTGGAAAACAACACCTAAAAAATCTAGGGTTACTTGGAGTAGAATGTGAAAGTTTATTACAGTCACTTCCATTAGATAATAGCGAAGAGATTAGGAATGGTGTTAAGGTCTTACTTAAAAAAGAAAAAAGAAAACTAAATCTCAATCACAGATTTGGTAGTAATTACAGAAATCGTATAGATTTTAAGGATACGATTAAATCAATAGAACAGAAAATAAATGAGAACAACCTGACAGTCACCAAAGCTGATAAGGGTAGCACAGTAGTAATACTAGAGACCAGAGACTATATTCAAAAAGTGACTAAATTTATTAATGACAACAATTTTCTAACTAAATCCATTAATATCAATTCTTTTACTACCAAAGTTAAAACCTCTATCAACAACGTAACTGAAATCTTTGATAATAACACAAAGAAGAAACTGTTACCGACCAAAAACATCATTCCTAGACTCTACGGTCTCCTTAAAATACACAAAACTGATATTTTCGAGAATATACCGATTAGACCAGTGGTCTCTTTTTCTGATTCACCAACATACGCTTTAGCTAGTTACTTAAACAATTTTTTAAAATCAATATATACTAATAAGCTCAATTATGTCGTGTCAAACAATTTAAATTTATCTAAGAAAATAACAACACTAACCCTCAATAATGGGGACATGCTAACTTCATTAGATGTAACTAATCTGTTTACTAATATCCCTATACAAGAAGTAATTAACATCATAGCCGTAGACCTTTGGAATGACGGCTACACCCCAGGTCAGATTATTGAATACACGGAGCTTTTGGGTGTCTGTCTTAGTCAAAATTTTTTCAATTTTAACAACATCACATATGTTCAACCAGATGGGGCCGCAATGGGCTCTCCACTATCACCAATATTAGCCGACATTTTTTTGAACGATCTTGAATCTGATAAAATAATGAAAAATAACCCATTTACGGATTATATTAAATTCTACACCAGATATGTAGATGATACTTTAATAATTTGGAGTGGAACAACTGATATTTTACATAACTTCTTGGAGTATCTTAACACTCCCCATCACTCAATTAAATTCACATTGGAGATTGAAGATTGTTCAAAAAGACTAAATTTTCTAGATTTATCTTTGACCATAAAAAATAACACGATTGACTTTGAGATTTATAGAAAACCAACCCACACTGGTACTGTCATCCCTACTGATTCACATCATACTATACAACATAAGTTGTCTGCTTTTTACAGCTATATCAACCGTCTTATTTCAGTCCCATTAACACCAACTTCATTTAATAAAGAACTTAAAGTAATTCAACAGATTGCAGTAAATAATGGGTATCCTATTAATTTGATTAATAAAATTTTACACAAAAAACAAATATACTACTAGAATACCAAGTCTATACGCAACCTACTGCCGAACAAAGTTGTGAGAAACCATATAGATCTCTCACATACATAGGTGATTTCTCATATAAATTAGCTAATCTTTTCAAAAACTATTGCCACATTGCATTTAAAACTAAAATGAACTTAGGGTTGGTTTTCCTTAATAACAAGGACAATCGTGATAGACTCGAATTTAGCGGTGTGTACAGATTAAGTTGCCGTACCTGTAACGCAAATTATATAGGAAGAACTTTTAGGTCCTTTAACATCAGACTAAAGGAACACCTTCGTTATATAGATCGCTCAACAGCAGGTCAATCACATTTTTCCCAGCATATCCTTCGTTCAAACCATATTTTCGATCCACAGACAGGTTTCTCCATACTCCATATTTGCAATAAAGGTTTCAAACTTAATAACCTGGAACATTTAGAAATTTTAAGATCAAATAATAACCCTCAAGTACAAACTCTAAATGCACAGTTAGAACTGGATTATATCCCAGCATATTCAGTTCTGATATAAACTATAACAACCCCACAACTCCATAGCTTTTTACCAACTCAATCTTGTGAAATATTTTTTATTTTTATTATTTTTTCTTGGTTATTACATTTCAATAACTTATACCAGTTCACCCAAAAATAATTTATACACTTTAATTCAATTTAATAAATTTACGCTCCAAAAAAATCTCTTAACTCACCACTTACTTCATATCTTCGTCCACACAATAGATTGATTTTTAAAAAAATGAACTCCACCCCATATGTAAATGTTATTGTAACCGCTACATTATGCTTATGACCACGTGGTTAACCAATTTGGATATGCAAAGGGGTTTTTTCTGAAAATTCTAAGTTTTGTACATCAAATTTTCTTCGTAGACCATCGGATAGGACACACGTGCTGAGCTATTTGACATATAACTGAATTATCCATCATTATCTACAAACTAAAATTAAATTAGACTCAAAGCCTTGGTACGGAAACTTGATCTGTATCGACCGAATTGCGTGCCAAATGGTTCAATTAACAGAATTTGTGATTACAGAATTTGATCAGACTTAGATGTCATTGGTAACTGCATGAATTAAAGCTGCACATGTTTTTTGAATCCCATTTAAATACAAAATATTCCCATTCAGACTGTACTAAATTGTTGAACACGTGTTTTATTATGAACTCAAATATTTTCTAAGATCTACTACAATTTGGTTTATTTCACATACCGTAAAAATCGATAAGATTTAAATTTCAACTTACCGGTTTTGTTTTCGTTATAATAGGGACTCACTCGCTAGGGGATTTTTCAAAGGAGGAACAAAATCTAACAACCGATTTTTAAATAAGTTTTTCCCCACCCTCCCACCCTTCATATCCGGCTGTAAAACAGATGATTTAACACTCTACCAACTTTATAATATAAAATATTTTTGACAGTTAAACGATACCAACAGAATTTGCTTGAAAATTTTTAAAAATATATATAAAAAAAAATTATTCATTTACATTTATTTAGAGTAAATTTCCAGTTATACAGGTCACAATTTAACTTGATTTTCAAATAAATCCTTCTGATTTTAATAAGTATTAAAACCAAAACATTGCACCCTGGATTTTGCTCCTCATTTGAATACAACCCCCCCCCCAGTATTGTTAATTATCTGTAATTCATCTTTTGTAACCACAAGTAATTTCCAAATATGTTAATTTAGATTGATTTCTACCATAGTATTGCACAAAATTGTATTAGATCTAGCCAATATTATTCATTAACAATATTGTCAAAAAAATATATATTTTATCGCAAACTGACAAGGCCTGCAACTATTACTACATCATAACAGAAGAAGAATTTGACATTGACTGAACCTCTCACTCTCAGTGACATTTGAGTTTTCTTTGTAAATAAACCCAAATTAGAGGAATTTTTACAGCTCTTAAAAATCGAAAAGAAATAAGATGTAGTAGTACACAGATTGCTTTCCTCATCAAAGAATTCCCAAACTCCTGTTATGTCCATCTCCTTTGTGTGCGTTCGAGAATCTGTTATGTGTTATTTATCGACATTAAAACAAAAAAAAATTTCAAAACTTTTTTAACTTTACAAAGAAACCATATAATTCAGCTCAACCAGATAACTTTTTCAAAGATCTTTTGAGATTAACTTTCAATCTACTCAACTATTTATTACATTCAACAGATATTAACATAAATGAACGATTTTTTCATATTTGCCTTTTCTAACTTTTTCTAACTTTTTTAGTAAGTAATATCTCATACAATCTCATTGCTGCACAAATAATCATAACTTTATATTACTATAAATTTAATTTCATGTACAGAGTTACCTTTACGCTTGACTTTAATTCTGAATTATTTATTAATGATTTTATTGTTTGACACTTTTAATATTAAAAATTTTTAGCAAATTTTACCTAATTACTATTGTTCAATTTAATTTCAATATCTCCAACAAAACAAATTAAAATATTTTCACAATCACACCACAACTAATACACAACTGACCAATTCTGGTTTAGGAAAATTGCACAACCAATCTTACATCTATTAGTTCTTGAACGTCCAGAACAACATTTAATAATCCCAACTAAATTAAAATATACACTATTAATTAAAAATATAAAAATAACATCACTTTATATATAACTAACAATTTTTTTGGTTTCACGGTTTAATGTCGTGTTTCCTTACTAATCCCCTCAAGATCCTGCCAATTATTTTGGTTTTGTTAATGCATTACATTCAAATCTGTCCCTCTACCGTCTCTCCCTTTAGCATAATATAGAGAAAAAGTATGATATTGAATACTACTATATTCTTCCCTTATACCGGAAAGTAAGTGTATATTTTATACTTATACTTAACATACTTTTGTTGCCACTACATTTGAATGCGTGCATGTATGTGAGTGTGAGGGTTGTAAACCATATTTACGTACATGTTAGTATTTATATGTATGCATAAATATATACTTTAATATTGGCTTGATCATTACCCTTTTGATTTCAACCAGACCACTTAACTAACTCTGGTTTTTTGTTATTTGTAGCATTTAATTTTACTTTTACCGTGACCTGAAGATGCTGTGAATATTGTAGACAGCGAAACCGGTCGTGAGTTGTAAAATAAATTGTTTGTGAGAACGTCTCTCTTTTCTTTACTACAATAATAATAAATAATTAAAAATAAAATAAAAAAAATAAAAAAAAAGAATACAAAAAAAAATAAAAAAAAGAATACAAAAAAATAAATAAATAGATAAATAAATAAAAAAAATTATAATAAAATAAAAAAAATGAAAAAAAAATAATAATAAACAACAAAAAATAATAATTATATATATGATTAAATAGCACAGAGTAATTAAAAATAAATACAAATGTAAAAAAAATATTAAAGTGTAAATCATTGTTATCACGGTAGATAGTATGATATGATACATAGTCAATGCTTGTAAACATATGTCTCTAGATCAAAATAAGTTCGGCTAATGGATTAAGTCCACAGTCAAGAAGACCAAGGACACACACACACATATTTGACTAATACCATTTGGTATTAATATAATATATAATATTAATATATCTCACAATAAGCCCATGAGGCTGCAGTGCCATCGGAGACATATGTCAGACGACCTCCAAAAAAAAAAAAAAAAAAATACCATTTGGTTCACATATTCGAGTGCAACGATTTAATATTAACAGGACAAGTTGTTTCTATCATTTGCCAACAAATAGCAATTTGGACATAACAACTTTTGCCATAACGCCACAGATCGCAATGTGTAAATATCAAATCAAAAACTGGCTGTAGCGTGGTGGGGATTCATTATGAATCCCCATTACGCTACTGCGATCTTATATTATTTTTTCTCTTTATTTGTTCGAAAAAACTGATATTTCTATAATCCAAACTTTATTAAATGATTTGTTTTTAGTGTTATAAAAAGCAAATGGACATGTTATCCCTTATAACAAAAGTTGGGCCATTTTGTAAATCATTTTCATTCTTCGTTTTATCTTTCCAACAAACAAATATTTATTTCCGCCGAAATTGCGAAATAAAGGCACTGGTTACGGTCCCAAACTTCCAGAGCCACCTACGTTTATGTATCACAGATGTCCTTTAAATCGTTATAAGAAACCATCCAACTGGATAAAAAATACCTATATATCGTATTGTTACCTAAACTACCGACCATTCGAGAGCAATCATAAGGAAAGACGAGGACAAAGGACAGCCGAGAACTAGCTATTGTCAAAGAAAGCGGAATATTCGAAACGATAACGGTCCTCAATAAAAGTAAGACCAGTAAGGAAACTTCTTTCTCTTTAAATATTAAAGCCAGTCAGAAATTTACGGTAAGTACGAAAAAAGATAGAAAATTATATTAAAGAATTTAATTGTATTCAAAATACAGGGTGTTCCATTAATAATTGGAAATATTTTAACCTCAGATTTCCTGTACATTTTTTTTCCGAGTCACATTCTCTGAGTTTTTACGTATTGAGAATTTATAAACACGGCATTGATGCAATGTGTGGATTGTTAGTAACGTGTTTTTCGTCACATCCGTGGACGTCACGTCCGTGGATTCTTGTTTTTAACGGACATGGCAGAATATCCACGTGCGTAATTTATTTTACAAGTAACATTATATATTTTATTTTAAAACAGACAAACCAAAAATGTGATGTATAGATTGTTAGTAACGTGTTTTTCGTCACATCCGTGGACGTCACGTCCGTGGATTCAGGTTTTCCATGGACGTAGCAAAATATGTACGGACGTGATTTATTTTATGAGTAACATTATATTTTATTAAAACTAAATAAAAAAGGAAAGGTTTAACTTAGTTTATTGCTAACTTAATATAAAATTAGATATTGCACATTTCTTTAACTAATGGTTATATCCCAATCAAGTTACGAAAGAAAAAACATATTTAATGAATCTTAATTATTTTAAAACTTAGTGGTAAAATCTGCCAATTTATTAAGAATGACCCATTTACAAAATATCCAGATTTTTTATTGTATGTATTTTTTAATGAACGCTTCTTATGAGGGTATTTGGACTACGCAACATTATTTATGTATATGCGACGTTATGAACTAACAAAATAGTTTATAACGTCGCATTAACAATCTGTCACTGGCATACTTCTAAAGTTCTTTCACCTTTCAGTTCAGTTGACACTCAATTTTCAATATGTGAGTATATGTCAAAAAATGTAGTATCATTTAAGATTTTGAAACTTTTAAAAGGTTCTTACCCATAACTTTTTGGTGGCTCACGCATGCATGCTATTGTAAGTATGGCCTTTGTCAATTCTTAACCTTAGTCAACTTTTGTAACATGGTCTATTATTAATTAGGTTATACTTATTATTTTAGGGCTTAACACTGATGATGGATTAACTATTAATCCGAAAACGTTTTGTTTTGTGATGTAACCCTTATTGGGGTCTTTTAAATATACCTTTTACAAAGGATCTTGTACTTTTTTTTAATAATAATAAGTTCCTTAAACGTACCTCGAGCAAAGTCCATCTCCATCTATTAAAAGTTTTGAGAGCCGACACAGGAAACATGGAAAGACTTATTATCCAAGGAAATGTAGTAGGCCGAAGATCACAAGAGCGATCCCCAACAAGATGGATCGACCAAATTACACGAATATGCAAAATGCAAAAGGTCCATACTTACATGAGTTAAAAAAAATAACCAGAGACAGAGATCTTTTAAGACGGACAGTACACGATATCACAATCACCACCACACTCCCTCCGGGGGGTCGGAACTGAGGAAAGGAGAGAAATAGAGAGATGGAGAGAGAAAAAAGAGGGAGAGAACGAGAGACAGAGAGACTATTACTGTAGCATCACTACATGAAAGAATTTGTATATCCCACATTTACACACACTCAAACTTATATGGAATCATCTGATATTTCTTATTATTTCGTGCGAATTTAAAAAAAACGAACACACGAAGTCAAACAATATTTATTTTAAAGCAATTTAATAACAATTAAATAAAACAATAAGTATTTAACAAACAAATTGAAAGTAGTTGTTTTAAAGTAAATAGCATACAAAATTTCAATGTAAAACGAATAATGTTTAAATTGTTTCTATTTATTTCTTTTTGTATTTTTGTGGTAGTCAGTGTTATCACCTCTAGTCCTTATGAAATCTTCAGTTTGCGTGGGCACGCTCCTAACCAAATTATGAACATTTTGTTGTGGTAGGTTGCTCCATCCTTTAAGAGCAGCTTGTACTAGCCGTGCGGTGTTTTGTGGATTATCCCGGCGAGCTCTAATTTTTCTTTTAAGCACATACCACAAATACTCTATGGGATTACGTTCGGGTGAGCAAGTAGGCCACTCCAAATAAAGGATACCTTCTGCTTCAATGATATCTGTGGTCACTCTAATGGTATATAGAGGTCTATTATCATGCAATAAAATTAAATTTTCTCCTGTTTCACCTCTCCAGAGCCTGACTTCAGGTTATCAACATACCTGTGAGCAGTTAAAGTTGAATAAGGGAAAATGAAAATGTAGTATGTCAAAGTGTGTAAATAATTTATTTCCTTAGCTGAGCGCTTTCGACATAAACGTCATCATCGGAGCTAATGCTAAAATAAAAAAAGAGGGAAAAGAGATCTTGTAAGAAAAAGAAGTACAAAACTCTTTTTTTACTTACGTCAAATACTAAAAAAGTACCGCTACATAGAGGTGTAAACAAGTGCATCTTAGGAATGTAAATTTTTTTTTTTTTTTGATAATAGACAACATTATAAGAAAGAAATTGCTCAAAATAAAATTAAATCAATCCTTTAACACAGAAGAACACACTTCCAAAAACTGCATTTACAGATCTATTTCCTATTTGGGACCAATTTCAGATAAACTGTCAAGTGTAATATCAAATAAAGTTGAGAACCTCAAAATTTCATTTAAAACTAAAAATTCAATCAAATCACTGTTTAGTAAAACCAAAGACAAATTAGATAAATTAAATAAGAGTGGCATATACAAGCTATCATGTGGTGAGTGTAGTACCACCTATGTAGGAAGGACAATGAGAACCCTTTCTCAGAGAATTAAGGAGCATGTCAGAACTCCAGAAAAATCAAACTTTGGCTATCATGTTAAATCTACCAATCATTCCTTCTCTCCTACTAAAGACAGCCAAATTTTGCATAACATCCCATCTAAAAACTATAGATTAATGAATTTGTTGGAGGACCTGGAGATTTCTAGAGAGATGAAGTCTAATCCTGATTTTTGTGTTAATACTCAGATCAATTTAAATTGTAAATATAAACCTCTCTTCAAGTATCTGTGGGAGACAGTTGAGTAGTGACCTCTTGCAATCTTTTATGTATATAAAAACTATTGTATTTTTATTCAAAATTTAATTTTATAACTTTATATAAAACAAAAAAAAAGGAAAACATTTGACTATTGGCCAGATTTATATATACATTATTAATACAGATTCTACCAACAAGTAATGAGAGCCTTAGAAATAAAACACCTAACAACAAAAGTGTTCGAAACTATTTTGTTAAAAATTGAATTCCACCGAACACTATATCCTCGTCTTACAACATTATATCCTGTCATCAACGTCTTACAACAATACACACTGAATATACCCATTTTAACATCATGGCATTTAATAAAATCATTTAATATTTCTACATAAACATTAGGGTTTCAACTTAATAAAATATCCATACACCAAGTCAAGGTCATTGCAATGACTTACATAAATGACAAAAAGAGATAAATAACAACAATATAATATTATCTCAATCTTTAACTTCAACAAGCTAACATCTTCTGAATATTGAATTTGAGAATTCACAATCAAAATTGATCTTTCTCATTACTTTCTGTTTAATAATTTTTTTGGTTTTTTAATTTTTTAACTTAACACAGTGTATGTAAGTTGGGCCAATTAGTCTCAAAATCAAGCATGTCATCAATTAATTTAATAGTTGATTAGTACAAACATCTAATGTACATTTCCTTATCAATTTCATTGTAAAAAATTTTCAATTTTCCTTTCAATATGTTTAAAATATTCATGTTTCAACGTCAGCTGTCAACGTCAACGCAGAACAGATAAAAGCAGATTTGAATATCCGACCTTGTCAGTCAGCTGTTGTTACTAGGCCAAGGATGAACGGGTGATATCGACACCCGGACCATGAAAAAAGTTTATATGTTTTTTGTGCAACGTGTATGTGGCCGTTTCTTTCTGTTTTTTTTGCTGTTTGCTGTTGTACGGAGGACTAAGTTAGCATTCACAATTTAAAAATCAAATTTACATTCCTAAGATGCACTTGTTTACACCTCTATGTAGCGGTACTTTTTTAGTATTTGACGTAAGTAAAAAAAGGGTTTTGTACTTCTTTTTCTTACAAGATCTCTTTTTTTATTTTAGCATTAGCTCCGATGATGACGTTTATGTCGAAAGCGCTCAGCTAAGGAAATAAATTATTTACACACTTTGACATACTACATTTTCATTTTCCCTTATTCATTCAAGTGTGTACAAACTTATCAGTCTTTCAACTATAGTTAAAGTTGATTTGATGAAAATTAAAATAGTTTTTTTACGGATCACAATTCCTCTCCAGAACATTACACTTCCCCTTGTATATTTGTGAACAGATCTGGCAGTTTTCGTTCTTGCTTCTCTTCCTCGACCTCTAAGTACACGATTTCATGGGTCATCTGATTTTACACAAATCCTGACTTTTTTTGAAAATAGCACATTTTGTCAATTCCCAATGTTCCAGTTTTGGAGGTGAAGACACCAATTTATGCGATCAATCTTGTGCTGCCTGGATAATTCGGCAACCCATAACTGTCACCTGCTATATACTTCTTGGTACGAACTCATCTTATCGTTTCAACTGAAACAGTTACACCTGTAGCTTCCAAGAGCTGCTTTTGGAGCTGCAGGTGAGAAATGGTTGGGTGTCTTCCAGCTGATTGAGCTGTTATGACTGAGCTGATTCCAGAGCCGTTATTACTTTTGGCGACTTTCTCTTGCTTAATTTTTGAGCTTTCATAGTTCCTGTTAACTAGCATAGGTTTGTACAGAACGCCCTGTATTACGCCTAGCTGTACAGCTATGTCCTTCTGAGAACATTACTGTCTCCACAAGATCAATAATAATCTTTCCTCATTCCCACATCAGGCTTGTTTTCGTTTTTGAACGCAAAAGTTATTTTATTTATTTTCGTTCAATTTGCACCTCAAGCAAATAACCTATACCGTACCGATCTGTACCATCCGATTGTCTTATGTATTTGTTTATGTTTAATAAAAACCTTTATTCTTCGCAACAATAACAAGGTTTTTCAAAAGAAATAAATATTACTTTAAAATACATGGTGATTCCATATAAGTTTGAGTGTGTCTATATAAATACCTGCTTACTATCTTTCTCCAAAACAAAAAGGAGAAGAAGGATGACAATACATAGTAGGGTGGGCCGAAAAAATATTTTTTTATCCGATCAAAACGGGGTAGGTTTTAAAAGTTGCATTTGGGGTCCTAAAAGAAAACTGCAAAATATTTTTGCTGAAAAAAAATACCTTCAGTCTGCGCATTTAACTTAAAATTTCAGTTTTTTTGGTAAAAAGTAACTTTTTGGAAATAATTTTGTACACATTAAGAAATGAGATAGAATGACCGGGTAGCGTTATATATGTTTGTTAACACTAATAGAATAACCCCAAACAGTTTCATTTGTCTTATGCAACATTTTCAGTGTGCGCAAGAACCACCAATTTACGTGATTTTAAGGTTAAATGCCATATTTTTATACCACTTACCTTTTCTAATATTTGAAGTCTAGTTGTTTTGAAAAGTCTACAGTCAGCTTTTTTCTGTACATTTATCGAGGAAAATATATCATCATGTATGCAACTCTTCGCTAGTTCATAATGAACTACCCAGGACTCACCACGAGGAGGTGGTTGCATGTCGAGTCCCACCCGTGCCCTCCCTTCCACCCAACCATGAGAGCACGTTGTTCTTTTTGCTTAGGCTTTGAACTCTTTCTTAGAGTCAAACTTGACCGTATTGCTCTGTCAAATAGTCTAGTTCTGATTATTTCATCCCTTTTCTTTTCATCGCACATTTGTAGTGCTGATCGTGTGACTTCTTTTACTGCTCTTTCGACAGCTTCCAGATTTAAACAAAGTAGATTTGAGTATGGATCAGAAATATTTATACGACAT
The DNA here is from genome assembly GCF_917563875.1 of Diabrotica virgifera virgifera. Lineage (NCBI taxonomy): Eukaryota > Metazoa > Arthropoda > Insecta > Coleoptera > Chrysomelidae > Diabrotica > Diabrotica virgifera. Next base: position 211,006,305 of record NC_065448.1, on the reverse strand, counting down.
ATGCAGAATAGTTACTAACGGAGAATCACCACCAGGATTTGGGGATAGAAGTCCTGGAAAGTTGAGTCATGCACGGTGGGTGACAACTGCCAATCGTGTACTCCGATTGTACATTGCATCTAGTTCACCATCAGATCAGTTGAAAGATTTAGCCAAATATGTTGCCTTAGTTTATGCTCCAAGCTGGTTCACTATCAAATGCAATCACAAACTGAAGGACGGGCAAAGCAACCTTTGGAAAATGCTGGACTTTTTATCATATATGTCACACGAACAAAAGAAAGTGATTCATAAGTGCATTAAAAATAATGCATACTTCGCACACCCCGAAAATATGCTTGTGGCAATGCTCTCCGATGACAGGGAACACATTCGTCAGCTTGCGATCAGACGAATATTAAAAGCCAGAAGAAATAACGAAAGAGAAAGAGTTCGACTTTTTGAAATTCCTAAAATAAATTTTTCTGCCAAAGAATACGTAGATTTAATTGAATGGCAGTTTATGGATATAACTGAGCCCCCTGTTACCATGCATCTATCAGAAGAGGACCTCAACAGAATATTGGTTGACGGCTTGTCAGATATTCTTGCAGAAGGTGTGCTGAGAAAATTACCGACACATACTCAAGCTGTCGAAAGAGCAGTAAAAGAAGTCACACGATCAGCACTACAAGTGTGCGATGAAAAGAAAAGGGATGAAATAATCAGAACTAGACTATTTGACAGAGCAATACGGCCTAAGTTTGACTCTAAGAAAGAGTTCAAAGCCTAAGCAAAAGAACAACGTGCTCTCATGGTTGGGTGGAAGGGAGGGCACGGGTGGGACTAGACATGCAACCACCTCCTCGTGGTGAGTCCTGGGTAGTTCATTATGAACTAGCGAAGAGTTGCATAAATGATGATATATTTTCGTCGATAAATGTACAGAAAAAAGCTGACTGTAGACTTTTCAAAACAACTAGACTTCAAATATTAGAAAAGATAAGTGGTATAAAAATATTGTATTTAACCTTAAAATCACGTAAATTGGTGGTTCTTGCGCACACTGAAGATGCTGCATAAGACAAATGAAACTGTTTGGGGTTATTTTATTAGTGTTAACAAACATGTATAACGCTACCCGGTCATTCTATCTCATTTCTTAATGTGTACAAAATTATTTCCAAAAAGTTACTTTTTACCAAAAAAACTGAAATTTTAAGTCAAATGCGCAGACTGAAGATATTTTTTTTCAGCAAAAATATTTTGCAGTTTTCTTTTAGGACCCCAAATGCAACTTTTAAAACCTACCCCGTTTCGATCGGATAAAAAAATATTTTTTCGGCCCACACTAAATAGCCTTATCTTAAGCACTAATTAAATACAAAGAATGTTGACATTTAATTTTTTGTTTTCTTACGATTTTTCCCAAATACATTTTACCCAAAACCAAAGATATTTTTATTGATAAATTTTTCATATTTTGCTCTAAAAGCCCAGCTTTATAAAACTGCAACTAATGAACAGAAAGTCGTTTAAGAATCTTCTAGGAACTAATAAATTACCAACGTTGTGATCATTTTTCAAGCTGAAAGTTTCACGACATTTTTATAACCCTATTTTAAAGACTCTATTGTGATTTCAGGGGCTTAAAAACAGTTAAAACGTATATTTGTTATTGTGAGGTATTTTTAGATGTTTTTATTTCTGATCGCGACGGTAAATGAACTCCTGATAATAAAAACAGAGGATGTTCGGATAAACGAGTCGACATTCTGACGTTCTATCGACATGTTTATTTTTCAGTGGCATGATGCAGTAATTAATCGGGAAACATGGACCACACATAATGTCCAATACAATGAAAACTGGGTAGTTAAAAACTAAGTTTTAACAACGTAACAGGTTAAACCGTTTCCTAACTATACAGGGTGTAACAAAAATACAGGTCATAAATTTAATCACATATTCTGGGACCAAAAATAATTCGATTGAACCTAACTTACCTTAGTACAAAAAATGTGCACATAAAAAAGTTACAGCCCTTTTAAGTTACAAAATGAAAATCGTTTTTTTCAAATGTATCGAAAACTATTGGAGAGTTTTTATTGAAAATGGACATGTAGCATTCTTATGGCAGTATTTTAAGGGGGTATTTTAAGGTATTTTAAGTATTTAATTTTATGGGGGTTTTGTTCCTTTAAACCCCCCAAACTTTTGTGTACGTTCCAATTAAATTATTATTGTAGTACCATTAGTTAAACACAATGTTTCTAAAACTTTCTTGCCTCTTAGTAATTTTTCCAAAAGTCAGTTTTTATCGAGATATTTCGAATATTTGTCAAATCCACCACATAATTGTATATGTTAAGTACGATTATGGAGACTTTGTAATAACATGAACATTTATTTATGATTTACATTTTTGGGGATATTTTGAACCATATTAAAAAAGAAGTAACATCTCGATAAAAGATGCCTTTTCGAAAAAATACAAAGAGGCAAAAAAGTTTTAAAAACACTGTGTTTAACTAATGGTACCGCAGTAATATTTTAATTGGAACGTACACAAATATTTGGGGGGTTTAAAAAACAAAACCCTCATAAAATTTTTATGTAAACATATTGAAAAATAAGCCTCAACTCGATAAAAACTGCCTTATCGAAAAAATACTAAGAGGCAAAAAATTTTAATAATATTGAATTTAACTAATGGTACCACAATAATAATTTAATTGAGACGTACACAAAAGTTTGAAGGGGGGGGGGGGTTTAAGGGAACAAAATCCCCATAAAATTTTTATGGGGTGCACAAATTTCACTATAATTTTTCTTTAAGATGTTCCTGCCATAAGAATGCCACATCTCCATTTTCAATAAAAAATCTCCAATAGTTTTCGATATATTCGAAAAAATCGATTTTCATTTTGTAACTTCAAAGGGCTGTAACTTTTTTATGTGCATATTTGTACTAAGGTAAGTTGGTTAATTCGAACTATTTTTGGTCTCAGAATATGTGATTAAATTTATGACCTGTATTTTTGTTACACCCTGTATATACGACACAATTTTCGCAGTACCGTTGAAATACCGTTGGCAAGGTTGAAAGTTTACGAAAAAAATACTACCAGTGAACAGAAATATAGAATATTTTAATTGGACATTGACAGACATATCGAGCAGCATAAAAAATGGTTTGTTCGCAGAGATGAGACCAGAATTTAATTATGGAAGTGATATTAACGAGACTTTGTCGACAGAAGAATTGGAGAACATTTCAAATGACAGGAATTATGTTGGTGATGAATAGCAGTATGATTTTTCAATGAGAGTTTAAAGAAAGGGTTACAAATCAATTGGAAGTTCTGTCCGACAAACTACATGGGAGGTTTTCGTAGTGTGACGTTCGAAACCTGTAACCTGTTTCACAATTAAAACTTCCCCTGTTTCAGTTTTTCCCATACATCAAAGTTTGTCCGACTAGACACCGTTAAGCTATTAAAAAATTTTCAGTTTGCTATTAATAAACTTTTTTTTGGTACGAGTGATCCAGGCTTGTAATTACTAATGACAGGAAAATAGACTGGGAAATAACAAATGGAGCAACGAAACCAAACAATTAATATTATGCGTTAGCCCAATACTTGTAAAAAGGGAACTTCAAGAACTTCAAAGAGATAGAAGTATAAAAATATGTAACACAATAGTGGTACCGACTGTGCAAGTGTCTAAGAAAACTGGACAATTCTGGAAAAAAATAAAAGCAGGATAATGCAATGGAGACGAAACACCGAAGAAGGATAGCAGGAAAAACAAAAGGGTTTACATAAATTAACCAACGGTACTATTAGGAGAACGGCCAACCAAGAACCAACAATGAATAAAATAGCAGAGCAAAAAAATAAGTGGTATGGGCATTTGATGAGGATGCAACAGAATTAGAAGAAAAACCCACGAAGCAAAGACCATCGTAAAAAGAAAAAGAGACAGAGCAAGAAAAAAATGGATAGGGCAAGTTGTAGAGGCAGGAAAAGTTAAATAAAAATCACTCGATGAGTTAAAAATTATGTGAGGAAAGACTCGAAGAGATGGGTAAATAGAAATTAAAGTTTTACCCTGATAAAAGGAAAGGGAGAAAAAAAGAAAAAAAGAAAGACCTTTTAACTCATTAATATTAGTATATTCTTATTGTGGACTACCCTGTATATATATTATTAAATATATTTGTACACAAATAAACTACCTATTACAACAATAGTTATTTTCCTAACAAGTGCATAAAGTCATTCTTTTCCGCACGCGACTGCAGTTTGCCGAACGACGCGAAGCGGGAGTTCGGCAAGCAGTCGAGTGCGGAAAAGAGACTTTCTGCAAGAGTTAGGAACAATATTTTTTCTAAAAGTCTTTAAAAAATTACCAAATTTTAATCAATTAATTTAATTAATATGAAAATACATACACAACTTAATTCTTTGACAAGGTTGTCAAAACCAAACTTTCAATATAATTAGTTAGCATGACGACGATCTTGGTTTCCATGACGATGATTCAAAACGACTGTTATTGTCTACCGATTTGACTTTCGAATATTATGTCAAAATAATTTTATTTCATCGAATTGTCGCGTTAATTTCATTAAAACAGGAACACAATAAGATATATTTGAAATAAATTAGTAAATAATATATAAATATTAGTTTATTGCATGTATTATAATTACTTTAAGGCCATATTAACATATTTAAATTAACACGCGTGCGGAAAAGTAAAAACCGCGTGCGGAAAAGTAAAAACCGCGTGCGGAAAAGTAAAAACCGCGTGCGGAAAACTAACACGCGTGCGGAAAAGTAACACGCGTGCGGAAAAGTGAAATTTTCTAAATTAAAATGCGTGCGCGAAAGTAGACATTTTTGCACGCTCGTAAAAAAATAATATGCAGTATTGTGGTTGTTTACATTAGTATTTTTGCAATTTTTTTCGAAAGTCTACAAAGATTATTATTGCCGTGAATCGAAATAGTATTATATGGTAATATGTACGCAATAATGTAAGTAACGGCTCCGTCTCCCAAATACTACCCATCGATCGAAGCAATATATTTTTGGAACAAGGCATTTGACTTGTTCCAGTCTGAATCCCTTTTCAGCGTTTTGTCAAAATGAAATCTAAGGAAAAACGCAAGGAAAAGATAGACTTCTACATGATGAATTACTCACGGTTTTATTGAATGTTGTTTTCCGTTTAAGGGGTGATGGATTTTTACATTTTTCTTTTTTATTCGCGGACAGAGGCTTGATGGATAGTTCCTTGCCATATTTTTAGCATTAACCTTAGCCAACATAATTTGTACGTGAAAGGTCGCAGAATTGGGAAATTATGTAAGGAATTTTTAACGGATTTTTGTACAATTCAATACGGTGACACGCAAAAGTTACCGAATTCTGTCGAATAGTACTGACTAGCTTTTACTATAAATACTTTACTTGAATTCACTTTTAAGTATTATGGTAGGGGAGCAAAGTATGCTAAATTCGCAGTCACTCGAGCGTTCTGCTTTAAAAGTTAAGTAAAATTTTTCATTTTAGTGGGGACTTTCCAATACTTACACTTTCTGTCAAGTATGACACGCATATGTCAAATAGTTTTAAAGTATTATTTTTTTTAAATAATTTATTCTTTATTTAAAACGTTTAAACGTTTTAAACTGTTTACACGGTACTGTAAAGCTATTTGACATATCCTTATCATACTTAGAGGAAAGTGTAGGCATTGCACACCCTATTAAATTGTGTTAAATAATAGTTTCTGGCTACTACCAGAGGCGTACGACACGGGATAGTGAATGGTTGACCCTTCCCAAATTCTGCGCCACTGACGAAACTGCTACTTTAGCATAATTGTTAGATTCTCCAATACTTTCTATGAAAACAAAATACACTTCATTAGTAAGCATAAAGTCATTAGTTTTCGAGATATTTTAAATTAAAAATGAAACGGCACAATTAATTTGATTAATGTTTTATGCCCCTTCGTTTTTAACTTCAAATATCTCTAAAACTGATGACTTTATCGTTACGAAAGAAGAGAATATTATTTGCATATAAAGTATTGGAGAATCCAAAAATTCCACTAATATAGCAATTCTGCCAGTGGCGTAGAATTTGGGAAGGATCAACCATTCACTTTTCCCCGTCGTACGCCTCTGGTAGTAGCCATAAACGTTTGTTTAATACAATTTAGTAGGGTATACAGTACTTACACTTGTCGCGAAGGATGACAAGGATATGTCAAATGGTTTTTAAAAACTACAATGAAATTCAAAAAATTGAATTTTGCATAGTAGATTTGAAATGCGTTTATCTCGAAAACGGTTGAGTTTAGCGAGATAAATGAAGTGTACCTTTTGTAAGTAAAAATAATAGAGGAATAAAATTTTTGATCTTAAAATTATAGTAGAGTGGGGGATAAAAAATTGAACGTATTAAATTAGCGCTGAAAGACGTATGTGGCGCCCTCTGGGTAATATATAATTTTTGGTAGGGAATTTAGGTTAACTTCTTAAAATACCCCCACTTACCAAATTTCGTGTTATTATCTCATGCCTGTCAGGAAATATTCAAACATAAATAAAATAAAATTTTAATTTTGACACCCTGTATTTCTGTTATTATCAACTTTCTACTAAGGTAAGTTGGCTTAAATCGACCTATTTTATCCTCAGGAATCTAAGATTAAGCTATGGCCCATTCTTTACCAAACACCCTGTAAATGTTTAAAAAATCATATATACAGGGTGTAACAAAAATACAGGTCATAGATTAAACCACATATCCTAGGACCAAAAATAATTCGATTGAACCTAACTTACCTTAGTACAAATGGGGCACATAAAAAAACAGCCCTTTGAAATTACAAAATAAAAATCGATTTTTCCAATATGTTGAAAACTATTTGAGTTTATAACAGGAAAATCTAAAAAAAATTATAGTGAAATTTGTGCACCCCATAAAAGTTTTATGGGGGTTTGTTCCTTTAAACCCCCCAAACTTTTTGTGTATATTCCAATTAAATTATCATTGTGGCACCATTAGTTAAATACAATGTTTTTAAAACTTTTTTGCCTCTTAGTACTTTTTCTAAACACTATTTTTTATCGAGATATTTTGAAATTTTGAATATTTGTCAAATCCACCAAATATTTGTATACTGTTAAGTACGATTATAGAGACCTGATAATAATATGAACATTTATTTGTAAATTACAGTTTGAGGTATATTTTGAACCATATTTAGAAAGAAACCACATCTCGATAAAAGGTGCCTTATCGGAAAAAAAGAGTTAAAAATTTTTAAAAAGACTGTGTTTAACTATTGGTACCGCAATAATAGTTTAATTGAAACGTTCACAAACATTTCGGGGGTTTAAAGGCACAAAATATCCATAAAATTTTTATGTAAACATATTTAAAAAAGCCGCATTTCGATTAAAACTGCTTTATCGAAAAAATACTAAGAAGCAAAAAAGTTTCAAAACATTGTGTTTAACTAACGGTACGTAATACAATAATTTAATTGGAACGTACATAAAAGTTTGGGGGGGGGGGTTCTGTTTAAGATGTTCCTGCCATAGTAATGCCACATGTCCATTTTCATTAAAAAATCTCCAATATCGGAAAAAATCTCATATATCGGAAAAAATCGATTTTCATTTTGTAACTTCAAAGGTCTGTAACTTTTTTTGTGTGCATATTTGTACTAGGATAAGTTAGGTTCAATTGAACTATTTTTGGTTTCAGATTATGTGATTTAATTTATGACCTGTATTTTTGTTACAACCTGTATATTTCAACCTCCAAGTCTTAAATTTTTATCTTTGCCAACAAAATCTCATGAGTGAAAAGGTTATGTTGAAGAGACTGCGGGATCGCACAGCACGCAACCGTCAGACGAAATTGACACAACCGAAACTGACTGAGTTTTTTACCAAGAAATGAACAATACTCTATATAACTATACGTAATTTAATGCATATATACGAGTATTTCATGTTATTTCAATTATAACAGAGTAAGTATACCGTATTTTATTAATTTTTACATAATTCTCCGGCTAACCCACATTTTCGATAACCCGGATCGGCCGCGGTCCCGATTAATCCGAGTTATCGAGGTTCCACTGTACCTACTCCTTTTCTGATGGTCTCATAATATGTTATATGAGGTCATTTCATGTGCTAAAAGCAACAGAGTTTGCTACACATTTTTCTTCGTCCAGTAGGATGAGGCTGCTTTTTTTTACTATTTTTCGTGTTTCTTTTACGATTATTCATGCATCTTTTCATTGTATTCTGTGCTCATAGTACTAAGAATGAGTATATTCTGGGAAGTCTAGGGATAGAACCAATTAAAGCCAAAATAAAGGAACGTAGATTAAGATGGCTTGGGCATGTTCAGCGTCAACATATTAATCACCCAATTCGACAAATATTGCTCATCTGCTCTACCTTGAAAGGGGTATAAGAGAAATATCAAAACACACCTAAGGAGAGGCCCTGGCAGGACATATCGATAAAAGGTTGTGTAGACAGGGCCGTGCGGTGCTATGATGCGGTGAGGCAGCCGCATCAGGCGGCATCACAAGGGGGCGGCATAATCAGTAAATCAAAATACAAATTGAGCCATTCAATAATTAAAAGTATATATAGGACTAAGTGTCAGCCGAAAATATTTAACTGGTAAACGTTTAACAGAACTTACATATTTTGAAAAATTTGGAAAAAATAGTTCTTGATTTAAAACGGCTCAGAGGACAAGGTTATGATCACGGGGTTAATATGAAAGGAATAAGAAAGAGTGTGCAAAACAGAATATTTGAAAAATATCTGAGGGCGTTTTACGTGCCCTGCGCATGCCACCTTAGTCATAATTGACGCAGCGTCTTCTTCTACAGAAATAACAAACTTTTTGTATTATACAAGAATTGTACACTTTATTTCTGGTTTTACAAAGCGTTGGGAAGTTCTGAAAAAAACATGTTTCACAACTAACACTAAAACCGTCGAGTACTACTAGATGGTTAAGTCGAACAGATGCATTGAAACCTCTAAGATTTCAATTTTGTGAAATACATAATGCCTTATTCGAAATAATAGAAGACGTCAACAATAATTCAGAAACTAAAGTCAAAGCACGAGGATTAGTAAAAAATATTAAAAATATTAAAAAATATAAATTTATATGCGGTGTAGTTCTTTGGCATGATATTTTATTTTATATAAATTCAGTGTCGAAGATGTTGCAACATGTAACTATAAATTTGTCAGATTGTTTAAAAATGTCAGAAACTATGGAAAAAATGAAAATTTACTGACAATTTGGCTATGACCAAATGAAAATTACTGATAATGAAATTGCAGAAAATTTTAAATCTAAATAAGTTCCGAATTTCCTGCTGAAAACGAATATTGAGGCAAGAGAAAAATGCGTCAATTTGATCTGTGGATTAGCTCTCAACAGAGAAAGACAAATTTAAAGTAAATTTTTTCAACTATATTTTAAACATTGCCTTTAATTTTAAAATTTAAAATTTTATATGATATTTTTAAATTGAGGGAAATATAAGAAAAGGGAAAGATGATAAAATACTAGAAAAATACTAGAAAATATTCAATCAATACTTTTCATAGAAAAAGAATCGGATATAGTCCGAAAACAATCGGATAATGATTTTCCAAAAACAATCGGATAATGATTTTCTAGAAGATTTATTGCATGATTTATCCCAAATGACACCATACTCCGTGAAACCTTTAGAGGTTTTGAACTATTTGTGCCAAAATAACCTAATTTCTTTATACCCAAATATAGTTACTAAGGGCCGGTATTATCTGTTCCGATTAAAACCAGGTTAGAGGAATTTTGTCATGCGAGGTGCAGAAAGTACCGGCCCTAAGAATTTTATTAACACTCTCTGTCTCGGTAGCTTGGGGAAAGAAGTTTTTCAAAATTAAAAATGATTAAAAACTATTTACGAAGCTCCATAAGACAAACAAAACTAAAAAAATTAGCACTTATTTCAATAGAGTCCTCACTAGCTGCTACTTTAGACTACACCAATCTGATTGACGAGTTTGCCAAAATTAAAATCAAAAGGATAAAATTGTAATTTTCATAAATGATATTTAATGTTAATACAGATTATTTCATTTAATTTAAAGTATGTTTTGTTTTTAAAATAAAAGTTTTCGTTAATTTTGTGTAATTTCATTTAATAAAAATAAATACTAGTATTAAGTTTCAATAATATTTAGGGGGCGTCATTTCGAAGACTTGCATCATATTGAAAAGATGTACCGCACGGCTCTGTGTGTAGACCTAGGCAAATAATGCAAATAAAAAGGTATAAAATATGTGCATAAATATGCAGTATTTTACGTAAAATTATGCATGTTTTTCTAGAAAATATGCATATAATAAAAAATAATTTGACAATATTTTTGAAATTATACTTCTTTAGGCACGAGTGTAAATTTTTATTTTACTGGGCGCATGCGCACACCGACAGTATGGTATAAACGATATACGAGATCTGATTGGGTGTTAAAATCATCTGTCAATAATTGTTCAATATGGAGATTTTGGATAAACAAATTAATGTTGTGTATATTAGATTCTATTGTTGTGATGGCAGAAAAAAAAAGAAAGTTTATAACATTGTAGTGACTTTTTAAATAGTTTTTAAAAGCGACAGGTACGTAATAATTGTAAATGTTTCAGTATCCTAATAAAAAATTTCATAGGTACCTACATATTTGGAAAATTCAAAGAGAACCTACCAAAATAGTGTGTAATGCTTTGATTTACATAATTTGATTACCATCAAAATTTCTATCAATATTCACCTAATATATTGTTTTCTTACTCTATGTTTTGTTGTATTTTAATATTTCTTTCAATTCTAAATAATTTCAATTCAAAATCAAAATAATTTGGTTAAATTCAGAACCGTCAAAAGTTTAATCCGTTTAGTTAGTTGATCGTCGCGCATGATGACACATGGTGTCCGTGGGTAAAAGTTTAAGGTGAATGAATTTTAATACTAACTGCGCTGATAAGCGGGTTCGAACCCCAATGGAAACTTTTATTTCTTTTATTTTTTTTTATACATTTTATAATTGTAAGTTTATTTATTATATAATTTTTTTTTTCAGAAAATACGTATTTAGTTAAAAATTTTTCCTACATTGTTCAGAAATCATTTGTGGCATTTTTCAACGTGTTTGTTTGTGTGTGTTTTATTCTTTTATTATTTTAATTTTTGGCACTGTTTTAATAAAAATTTTGAGAAGTACTAAGTATTAAAATTAGTTTAATATTTAAATAAAATATAAATAAACTGTTTAATGTATATTAATTTCGTTGAAATCATAGAAGTATAACTTCTTACGTGCATACAAAGTAAAAACACATTCTTTTTTTATTTACAAAAATATTTATATATTATGAAATATATTCACATGTTATATTAGTTGACATGAATGTATGTATTTTACAAACTAAGTTTACGTAATTAAATATTTAAGTATTTTAACAAATAAATATTATTTAGAATTGTGGTAGCAATAAATTTTCAAATGCTTTTGAAAATTTTCTAACAAAAATTTATGGTTTCTATCTCAGTACATGTTGCGACAAAATGAGCAATAAACTTTATCTATATCCACAGAGAGCTCTTTGAAAGAAGGTTTTATCCAAGTTGAAACACAGTTTATTTTCGGCAGTTTCAAAGCAAAATAATTATTCACAAATTACAAAGACACGTGTTCAGGCCTTTAATTTTACAATAGCAAAACTGACCCTCAAAATAAAAATTTTTACCTTCTGTATTAACTGCAGATTTTGGAACCCTTATATTCATGGAAAAAACGTGAGAAAACTATAGGCCGCTATCTTTCATTAGTTTGGTACTACATTTCGATACCAAAAATTTGAATGCCAAGATATAAAACAAAAATAAATATTGGGATTACCAAACTATTTGTTACATGAATGCGTGTGTTTGTGTTTTATTGGCACTGGTTTTCACAACCAACTGGCCAGTCAATTTCATAATGATTTTTTATTTATAACTTATCACTAACTCAGGGGAGCAATGTGTAGTGTGTGTGTTGAGTAAGTGTCTTGTTACTTTGCAAAGTCGACGTCATTGTCTTTGCAAAGAGATGCTAATTGTATCCGAACGTCTGCGGTCCCTCCGGCGATAGCGCAGTCAATGAGAGCAAGAACAGGTTATTACCTCCGAATTCTATCCTACTGCATGGATTTTAATGAAATTTTAGGAATAGCCTGAAAATATCTCCTTATTCAAAGTCTACCTATGCCGATGTGTGCTTTTGTCTTGGGGCGGTTCCCGCCCCTTCTCGGGGGTGGAAAATTTTTTGGTTAAACAACTACGGAAGTTGCTAGAGAACCTAATTCTAAGCAAAAACTGTTCTATAATTTTTTTTCGAAAACTCAATACTTTTTGAGTTATTCGTGGTTGAAAGTTGGCCATTTTCATTGGCCAATATAACACCTTTTCAAAGGGTTTTTGCGAACACATTAAAAACAATGCATCTAACTAAAAAATTATATAAAACATTTTTGTAGCTCATAAAAAAACAAAGATTCGTTCCTTCTTCAATCTTCTAGTTAACACAAAAAGATATGGTAGGTAAAAGAGTTTTTTTTTTTGGTGCATGGTCAAATCAGTGTATTCAACTTGAAATAACAGAGAAACGGTCGATTTTAGGTGTATAATGCTCTTAATACCTTTTATTGTGCTTGAAAAGTCCTTTCAAATAAGCAATATTAAATGTCGATTACATTCAAACTAAGCTAAATATGCTGCAAAAAATTGATGACTAACGAATTTTAAGAAAAAAATTAAGAACTATATTTAACCCCTCATCCACAAAAATGTAAATGCATCGTTTTTCTTCTACAATACATTTTACTACAATGTTATTTTTATGTTCAAAAAGTTGAGCGGGTTTAAAATGAATGGTTTTTGATCAAAATAAGATCAAATTATAGAGCGCATATTTAAATTTTCTTAAAAATCTTCCTTTTTCTCCATGTAACTTGAAAATGATAAGAGATACTGTTATAAAAAATAAAATCAAAATGTTTATTTAGAAAAAACCTACATTTTTGTATGCCATCTTTTTTTGGTATCTGTTTTTTTGGCATTTTTTATTATTTTCGAGTTACATGGAGAAATAGGAAGATTTTTAAGAAAATTTAAAAATGCACTCAATAATTTGATCTCATTTTTTTCAAAAATCATTCATTTTAAATTCGCCCAACATTTTAAACATAAAAAGAACACTATAGTAAAACGTATTGTAGAAGGAAAACGATGCATTTAAATTCTTGTGGATGAGGGGTTAAATAAACTCATTTTTTTCTTAAAATACGTTAGTCATCAAATTTTTACAGTTTATCTCGCATAGTTTGAATGTAATCGACATTTAATATTGCTTATCTTAAAGGTCTTTTCACGCACAACAAAAGGTATTGGTAGCATTATACACCTAAAATCGACCGTTTCTCTGTTATTTCAAGTTAAATACACTGATTTGAGCATGCACCAAGAAAACAAGTTTTTTCACTTACCATATCTCTTTTTGTGTTATAACTAGACGATTCATAAAGCAAAGAATCTCTTTATTTCATAAGCTACAAAAATGTTTTATATGGTTTTTTTAGTTAGATGCATAGTTTTTAAGGTATTCGCAAAAAACCGTTTGAAAAGGTGTTATGTTTCAATGAAAATGGCCAATTTTCAACCAGGAATAACTCAAAAAGTATTGAGTTTTCGAAAAAATTTATAGAACAGTTTTTGCTTAGTATTAGGTTCTATAGCAACTTCCGTAGTTATTTAAGCAAAAAATGTTCCACCCTTGAGAAGGGGTGGGAACCGCCCCCAAGACAAAAGCACACATCGGCATAGGGTAGACTTTGTTTCTTGGGATATTCCCTACTTACTGTATTCGGAGCCACATACCCTCATTGACTGCCCGAGTACCGATCCCACAAGGACAGAAACTATTTTCATTTATTAATTTATAATAAACGAAAAATTCCTGACCCTGGTGAGATTCGAACTCGCGACCATTCGGACCTTTCGATCCAAAGGTAGGCGCTCTTACCATTGAGCCACAGAGGGGGTCATTACATGAATGTAAAATTGGGTATATACAACCAAAATTTCAAATTATATGCACTTTACGCACACTTATAAAAACTTGGAAACTTTGACATTTTTGCATTTTTTATGCATAATATGCAAAATATGCAATTTGCATATTTGCCTAAGTCTAGTTATGACCCAAGACAGAAATGCAGATAGGTAATTATTGAAGTAAACTTCATATAGGATAAAGCCAGAGAGACAAATCAAACATAAAATAGCAAATTATTAGCGTACATACTAATTTTTATAGAAATGAATTTTGAGCCTGTTGGTTATGTTATTTAGTATTAAATTCTATATAATAAATTCAATCAGCAAATTATATATTATCTTGATTTTATTTTTGAAATGTTTGGGAGTGACCCACGTTTCGTTTTAATCAAAACATGAAAATATCAAACACATCTATAAACTGAACTAAACAAGTTAAAGTTAGATAATATCGACTGACAGGTTATAAATAATATGCAGTTATATTTTAATTAGTAATTTAAAAGCTAGAACCAAAGGTATAGGTATATTTGCCAAAGGAAAAAACTCTACATCTATACAAAAACATTTACAACAAACAATCAATCAGTTAGAATCATGGTCTAAGTCTATCGGATTACAATTCTCACCGACAAAAACCAAATGAATGTGTAAACACTCGAACTCCACATCTGAAGCTATATAACCAAACCCTCAATTTCACAAATAATGTCCCATTTTTAGGTATGATTTTCGACCAAAAGTTATCATGGAAAAAACATACAGAAGAACTTAAAAAATCATGCCAAGCAGGATTAAATTTTATGAAAACTATTTCCAGCAAAAACTGGGGAGCAGATCAAAATACACTATTACATGTATATACATATTAAGTTAGATCCAAACTCGACTATGGTGCGATAGTTTATTCATCAAGCAAAGTATCAGTATTGAAAACCTTAGAAACTGTTCAAAGCACAGCTCTACGAATAGCTACAGGTGCGTTTCGAACGACACCAGTTGAAAGTTTACAATGCTTAACAGGAGAACCACCTATAAGTTTACGATGCAAATATCTTTCTCTCTCATATGCTTCAAAATAGACAGTAATAAGGAATACCCTACTTATACCAATACGTTCACAGATCGATTTCAAGAGACTTTCTCTGCAACAAGATTAGATCCAACATTTTATGAAGGAGTTAGAAGAAACCTTCATGACCTACATCTTCAGTTTTCTGAAATTCTCCCAACAAATTTCACAACTCCTCCACCTTGGTTAATACCAATTCCCAAAATTAATACTAACTTTAGTATATACAAAAACAAAAAGTGAAACTGTAACTGACCTGATCAAATAATCACTCTTAATACAAATGGAACCTTATAAAAATCAGTATAAGGTATACACTGACGCATCCAAATCATCAGACGGTGTTGGTGCAGCCATCCTCACACCCAATACATCATTAAAATTTAAATTTAATCCTTTAACTTCGTCAGTCACTGCAGAGTTGTATGCAATATTACAAGCACTTATCCACATAAAAGAGTCGAAACAGTCCGGGGGGTTCCCTCATAATAACCGACTCACTAAGCTCCCCTCACACTATCAAACGTCTATACACCATTAATCCAATTTCCACAAATATCCAATCAAAAATAACTATCTTAAACAAAAATAAGATCACCGTCGACTTTATGTTTGTCCCATCGCATTCAGGTATACAAGGAAATGAAGAAGCAGATCTACTAGCCCACTTAGCATCCTTCAGCCAGGGCTCCTTTCTTATTAACGAGGTTTCTTCCGATGACTTGAGGTCAGAATTAAAAAATAAAGTGTTAAGTGCGTGGCAAAATAAGCGAAGTGCATTGCAAAATAAACTCAAGGAAATCAAGCAATTAGTGAAACCGTGGCTCCAACCAACAGCAAACAGACCCGACCAAGTGAGAATAACACGTTTGCGTCTGGGACACAGCAACCTAACACATAAACACCTCTTTACACGAACTGTGCCGCCTATGTGTGAAAACTGTGAAACAACACTCTCAGTAAGGCATACAGTAACTAAGTGCAAAACATATGAAGCAACAAGAAAGAAGTACACTATCCCAAAGAATATAATGGAAGGCTTAGGAGTAAACATGAACGTTAAAAACACAAGTTTTCTCAAAAACTCTGGACTGTATCAATTATTGTAATTTTTACTAACTTTACCTTTGTTATATTTTTTTAGATCGCCAATAACCCTTTTGGTTGCAGCGTAAATAAATAAAAAAAGGTATAGGTATTAAAATGTGTTGATAATGTTTTCATAAACCGGATATCAACCTTTATCGAATATTAATTAAATATTATGGTAGGGGAGCCCAAGCGGGGATTTTTGCAGTTACTCGAGTGCGTCAGACAATTACATGGGGAGAGACCTTTTACCCTGTGAATGTACCCCTACCATATTGGGCTCTTAATACAGCGTAGTTCGTTAAGGGGAGCCCGAAAAAAAATATATTCTTAAAAACACTCGAAATCGTCAGATTATAATGTAAGTTAAGTAAGTACATGCAGAACAGTGTATTCGCAAAATTAAATTCCAACAGAGGGCGCTCAAAATTTCAAAGATGGACGACAACAGATCGAAAACAATTCATTTTGTCATTTGAATTCACAGTTCTAAAACGTTAAATTAAAATCATTTACAGGAGTGTTTTGCCAAAGTAACCACTAAGTTTTGCAACTAAGACATCTTATAAGTTGAAGACGACTCAAAATTATGTTTAATCTGTGTACATTCATTAAAATTTGATGTTAACTACTGATTTGTTTTTACCTTTTTTTCATAAAAAATCTGGCCCCCCGATAATCAAACAGCGATCTAAAAATTATTAATCTATCTTAGGATTTCTAATTTTGTTTTTAATTTAATTAATAGGTGCACTACAGCTTATTTTACACCAACAGATAACAATTTTTAATTAAATATAAACTGGAAACTTGGAAACTAAGTAGGTGAATTTATTTTATAATAATTGTGTTCTGGAAATTACGAAGTGGTCGGGATATTTTGCATAACAATGTACATTCTATGTACAGAATATATACTACATTATATTTATTTATTTAATTTTGCAGTCGCTTAAACTTTAAAAAATACTACGTTTAATACAAACGTTAAATTAAGAAAATGTGTGATTTGGCATTGGTTAATTTAGGTCATTACGTAGAGTATAATAGGAATGAATACTGAGGAACACTGCAATAGTTTTTTAAGTCGAAATTATTGTTAATTACAACATAACCTGACCGCAAATATTTACACAAATTAATGGCAAAGTCAATGTTTTCCTTGAGTTGATGCTTTTCAAATTCGCCACCAGGCGTCGCCCATTTTGCGGTTCCTTGCCAATATTTAAAAAATCTGACGATTTGAGAGGGGCGTAATAAAATGGACGAATCACAACATTTCACAAAAAACCGAATATTTTGCGAAATGAACGTCAGATCGAAAAATTGAAAAATACGTCTTCAATATTTTTCAAAAATTTATCGAATGATAATAAACACGACCCCCACGGAAACTTTAAAATTTTAAATAGGAACCCGGCGATATTACGCGAAATGAACGTCAGATAAAAAACTGAAAAATACTTATTCAATATTTTTAAAAAATGTATCGAATGACATCAAACACGACCCACGAAGGTGGGGTCGTCGCTCCACATTTGGATAAGATGGATCATGGACGAGATAAGAGGTGAAGGAAAGTTTTGGAATGAAGTGAAGGCCTAGTGTAAAGTGTAGCTTGATGGCGCCTTTTCATTAAAGCTCAATGCTCCACTTAGGAGTTCAACAACCTTACATGTATATCTATCTCTAGTGTCTAAGCTCGTTACAATTTTATATGATACCGTTACAAGTATTTACGTAAATGTAGCTGAAAAAATTTAGGAAATTTTGTATTGTTGATCTAAAATTGATTATTTGATCTAAAATATAATAGTTAGTAGTGATTAAACTATTTTAAACGCTTTAAAAAAAATTGTTAAATCTTTTGGGTCTAGTTTCCTCAAAGAACAAGTTTCTTTGTCCTATTATTGTCTCGATTTAGATAAATCCTATTTAACCTTTTCATTATAAAAACATGAACAAACTAATTTTTATTAAACGCTTTTATCGTTGCAGAATTTATATTAATATTAAAATTTGACAAACACTTTAAGTTCCTCTCTAGTTTAGTCCAATTAATACAAAAATCTACTGATAATACAGTTCGAACAGACTTTTGCTTCATTTACACTGCACAAATCTACAAAGTTATTTAAACAGTTGAAATACTCGTAGAATTTAGCCGGGAAGTGTAATTTCATTAGCCTAATTTCGAAGTGGAATTTCAGACAAACTTGGAAAATACTTTATTAACTCAATTATGGACTAAAATTATGGTTAGAGTAGCACTTCGACTCTCCAAACGATCGTTTTATGCTTTTGATGCATGTACCTATATACAAAGTGTTACAATTTAACGAACTACCTGCCCGTAATAGAACATTTTACACTTATACCCATAATCTAACTTAATTGGATTTGAAAGTAAAGAGGAACTGAGCTCAAGTTATGATGCTAGTTAAATAACAATAACAATAAACAAAGATTGCATGCAACCAACATAGGTACACTAGAATGCTTAGTGGGAATTGTACTCTTACTCGAATGTTGCTTTATTATTTATTCATCTTGTATAACCCCGAATATAGTATGATGTCTAGTGAATGCTAGCAACAGGTGTAAAACTTATTTAATTTAACTATAATTATTTTTTTGAAGTTATACTTCTTTACCGGCGATAGAGGGTAAATTTTTATATGGGAAAACCTAGCGACCGGGCGCATGCGCATTATAACTTTGTTCTGATTGGATGTTCAAATGACATGTCAAAAATTATTCAATATGGCGGCTGTGGCACAGCTGTAGTTAGATTATTTATGGTTGTTGCGTTTTAAAATTTGTGTGAAAAGAAACAACAAACAAAAGTTAGTTAATAGTTATACTGCCTTTTTAAATAGTTTTCATATCCTATATTTTTGGACTTTTGGACTATTTTGGACAAGAAAACTCATTCTAATTTGGTAAGTAGTTTTTATTATAATCATATTGTAATTATACATTTGGATTAGGTTGAAATACATACATTAATTTTCTCAAGATTGCGGATTTTAGAGAGAAATCCCAAATTAGGTTCGATTTTTATTTTTAAATTATGATTTTTTGGCGTAGATTTATTTATCTAGTAGGTATGTAATGCTTTGATTTACATACTTAATTTGATTACCAACAAAAGTTCTACCAATCTTCATCTAATATATTGTTTTCTTACTGTTTTGTTATATTTTTATATTTTCTTCCACAAAAAACTACATAATTTAATTTTCAAAACAACTGTCAAACAGTAAAACGTTCAGTTACCATATTTTTCCACATGATAAATAATGTGGGATTGGACCAGTGAGTCTACGCTTCGGTTACGAGTCAAAGCGGCACGAAATTCAAGGGTTCAATTCCCGATGCAAGTTTTATTTTTTTATTTTTTTATGCATGTTATGATTGTAAGTATCTTTGTTGTATAATTTTTTTTTCAGAAAATGCGTATTTAAAATTTTTGCCAACAATTATTATCGTTCAGAAATCATTTTTTCTTTGTGGCATTTTTCAATGTGTTTGTGTGCGTTTTATTCTTTTATTTTTTAAAATTTTTGGTATTGTCTTAAAAATCACATAATATGTAGTAGAAGTATAACTTCTTACGTGCGTACAAAGTACACACACATTCTTGTTATTTATTATGACAGAACGTTAACAAGTTACTGAGTACAGCATTGGTTTCAAGAATCTTATCCCATTAGTACCTAATTGTTTTAGATTACTCTCTCTTCTCTCTCTGTCTCTCTCTCTCTCTCTCTTTGTCTCTTTCTCTATCTCTCTCACTCTTTTCTATGGCGCTACAGCCCAAGTAGGGCCCTGGCCTTCCCCAGCATCCGCCTCCAAGTATCTCTGTCCATGGTTGCTTTCATCCAGTTGTCCATCCTCAAGACCTTTTTAGTATCGGTTCTAACTTCGTCCATCTACTCCTCCCTTGGTCTTCCTACTGATCGACGTCCCACCATAGTTCGCTAAGCGTTCTACTAGCCAACTAAACAAAGCTCTGTTCTCTCATAATTCATTCTTATAAGGTGATATGATCAGCTTTGTATTTTTGCACAAAGAAATATACGAGAAGTAAAGGATAAATAAGGAAATAGAATAAAAACTGAGAAAGAAATAATTCAAAGATGGAAGGAATACTTTGAAGAGATATATGCTAATCATGAAATAACTCAAATCATAGAAAATGAAGTAGAATCATCAGAGCTAGAAGTGAATATTGGAGAAATTACAAGGGAAGAAATTGGAAACACTTCTTCTAAAGGGAAGAGAAATTACAAGTCAAGTCAAGTCAAATTTATTCATGACATGCGACATTGTACAAAGTACATGTATGAGACAAGTCAAAGTTTATACGAAAAGTATATAAATTGTAAATACAAAAAGTATATAAAAAAGTATATAAATTAATAAATATGACAACACATACTTAAAAGATATTTTTAGAGTATGGCTCTAGCTCACAAATGTATTGATGTACACACCTCCGAAAGTTTGGCTGATGTAAATTCATGCGTATATCTATTGGCAATTTGTTAAAGAAACTTATGGCTGCATAATGTGTGCTACCTTCCAACAAAACAGAACGATGTTGTGGAAGCATAAAGTGATTGTCTCTGAATCTTGTTGAATAAACATGGTTAAATTGAAATTTATTGAATTCATTAATTTTGCAATGTAAATACATTATACACGAAAATATATACAGACCAGGAATTGTAAGAATATTGTTTTGTCTAAAGATGCCTCTACAAGAATCTCTAAATTTCATTTTATACATTATCCTAAGAGCTCTTTTCTGAAGTACAAATATCTGCTCTAATTCAGAGGTACAACCCCAGACTTCAATGCCATATTTGGCTATTGAGTAAAAATGGGCAAAGTATACTGTTTTTAATATTGATGTATTAAAGAGACGTGAAAGAATTCTCAGTGCATAACATGCGCTACTTAATCTGGATTTCAAATTAGAAATATGGTTTGACCATTTAAAATTACTGTCTAACAGAACCCCCAGCAACTTCGTGCAGTCTGTTTTATCTATTGCTGCTTGTATAGTGGCTTGATGGTTTAATAAATTATTTGACGTGAAAATCATATACTTTGATTTCTCTTCATTCAAAACTAGTTTGTTGGATAAGAAATAACTGTTGATGGAGGATAGTATCTGTGTAGTTTTATTTTGCAAATTTTGATCGGATGTTGCTGTGACTAGAATGTTGGTATCATCCGCATAACTGATGATGTTAACTCCACTCAGTGAATTACTTACCAAAGCTATATCATTAATATATACTATAAAAAGTAGAGGACCCAATACACTACCCTGAGGGACACCATAATGGGTATCCAATGTGTTTGATTCGTTTACATGTCCATTAGATGTTATCTTTACTTTTTGTCTTCTATTTTCTAGGTACGAAGTAAACCATTTTAGAACTACACCACGAATACCAATCCCCTCAAGTTTTATTAGCAACAAATTATGATCCAAAGTATCAAAAGCCTTGGACAAATCGAGAAACAAACCACATGCCTTCTCTCGTCTGTCCAAAGCATCCAACACTAAGCTGACGAAATTTGCAAGAGCTGTAGTTGTAGACTTAGAAGGTGTAAAACCATGTTGAAAATTATGCAAGATACTATGCTTTTTTAGGAATGCGTTTATTCTACTATAAACAAGAGTTTCAATTATCTTTGAAAACACAGATAAGAGACTTATGGGACGGTAGTTGTTAAGGTCATCTTTATCACCACTTTTGAATAAAGGGATTACAATAGATAGTTTAAACATACTAGGAAATATTCCTTGTTGAAAAGAGGCATTACAAATATCCGTCAGTGGATCTGCTAGAGCGTGAATGCATTGTTTTAATAACTTAGGGGAAATCTAAGGGAAGATATTGGAAACACACTTCTAAAAAGTGGCAAAGCCGCAGGAATCGACAATACCTTATTCTTCTTCTTCCTCTCCTTCTTCTTCTTCTTCTTCTTCTTCTTCTTCTTCTTCTTTTTGTATAGACATGACTCTGTCTGTTTTTTCAATGTGCCTCTAGTAAGTTGTCGTTCCATCGTTTTCGTGGTCTTCCCACTGATCGTCTTCCTATTGGGGAACCGTCTCTCGCTGTCCTGACTATCCTGTTTGTTGTCAGTCGGCTTATGCGGTCATTCCATTCTATTCTTTTGTGTATTACCCAATTATTAATGTTATACACCTTGCATCTCCGTCGTATATCTGTACTTCGAGCTCTGTCCCATAGACTTACCATCGGTTTTTCAAAGGGTTTTCATCTCCGCTGTTTCGAGCAACCTTTTTGTCCTCTCTGTGTCGGGTCGTGTTATTAACACGTAAAATTAACATGTTAAATTTTCTAGCGATTATGTTGAATTGGTGCAGCATACCTTGTAAATCATCTTCACTTTAAGAGATTAGTATTGCATCGTCCGCATAGCAGATTATTTTAAGTTGTTTTTCTCCCATTTGGTATCCTTCCTTAGTTCTTACTTTTTGAGGTAATACTTCTTTAGGCGCGATTTAGAGTAAAATTTCATAATACTGCGCGCATGCACACACAGACAGAATGGCGTTTAGTTGCTGAATCTTTCAAGTTATGTATAAATATATCAGTGCAAGAAAAGGTGTGAAAAGAATATATTAGTGTTTTTAGTCTTCTTCTCTTCTTCTTCTTCTGCTTCTTTTTATATAGACATTACTCTGTCTGTTTTTCAATGTGCCTCCAGTAAGTCTTCCCACTAATCGTCTTCCTATTGGGGAACCGTCTCTCGCCGTCCTTACTACTCTATTTGGTGCCATTCGGCTTATGTGGTCGTTCCATTCTACTCTTCTGCTTTTTACCCAGTTATTAATGTTGTCCACCTTGCATCTCCTTCGTATATTAGCACTTCTAGCTCTATCCCACAGCGTCTTACCATCGATTTTTCGCAATGTTTTCATCTCTGCTGCTTCTAGCATTCTTTTTGTCCTTTCTGTATCAGGTCATGTTTCTGCCGCGTATGTCACAATTGGTCTGATCACTGTTTTGTAAATTCTGCCTCTCACTTCTTTTCCGATGTTTTTATTTCTCCATATTGTTTCATTCAGGCAACCTGCGGCTCTGTTTGCTTTATTCACCTGATCTTCCACTTCTGTTTATAGCTTTCCGTAGCTGCATAGCGTGATGCCTAGATATTTAAACTTCATGACTTGTTCTCTTATTTGACCCTCCAGCTCTAAATTATTTAATTTTGAAGTTTGAAATCTTGACAAAAACACATCCATAGAAAAAGTACAGTGTACAACACGTGAGAAAACGACATATTTCTCCCTCGCTTGATTTGCGGCCCTCGCCTCGTGCCTCGGCTCGTGCCAACAAACTTCTGCGCTCGTGAGAAATATGTCTTTTTTCTCTCTTGTTGTACAATATACTATTTTCCCAATTATAGCGCCATTTAAGTCTTGAATAAAAGTTGCTTACTTTTAACTAACGAATCCAAATCTGCAAGAAAAACATTTTAGTTTCCATTTGAGATTTTAAAGTTACCCCCACCCCACCTCCAAGTGGTGTAGTGAGGGTTATTGTTTGATGTCATTGGATAGATTTTTGAAAATGATTGAACACGTATTTTTCAGTTTTTTGATCCGATGTTTAGTTCGCGAAATATTCGACCGTTCCGTTACTTTTCGGACACCTTGTATAATGTTAATTTAGGTTTTAACTTTGGACCCATTTTTTATAATTTTCTGTGATGCTCTGTAATTTCTCCGACGGTGAATTACTTTAGTAAACAGTGTACTTGTGTCTGTTGCCAACAGCGTTTGCCTAGCTATGCAATAAAATTTCGAACAGTGATGAATGAGAATAGATGGAGGTAGGTTATCGATAATACATCGAGGCAGGAGTTCCTTAGAGTACATAACAAAGAGTATATGATTAACTACAAAGTACATTGAGTTAGTAGCTATTCAATTACAGGTCTTATTGAACACAGCCTTAAACTAAACATGCTATCAATTTCGAATTGAGAAGCTGATAAAGCACATTCCCGTTTCAATGAGGCATACTCTAGTGAAGTGAGTGGTTGGTAAATAAAATTTGGTCGCTCTAAAATTGTTTTTCAAATGCATAACATAATATTTGAATATTGATTTGTCTATTAGGCCGACTGTAAATTGATGTTTCTTCTGTAATAAGAGATAGGAGTATGATATTTGTAAAAAAAATAATAGTTTATAGATTATGGCCCTAATACGCTATGTTTAAAAACGGAGAGTTTACATTGTGAAGACTGGCAACGTTTCATTGGTGGTAATATTTTGAGTCAAACTTAAAATTGTAAATCACAATTATACGATCTACGTATTCTAAACGACCTTAAAGTGATAGTGAGGGTCCAAGCTACTTTAGATGAGCAAGCGAATTTAACTAGAGACGAATTGAACGCATAACAAGCGATCAAACTGATTACAGAGATAGTCCAAAATGTAAAGGATAACCACTTAAAGGCAGATAATTAAACAAGAAAAAATCATGGATAACAGATGAGACCTTAAAACTACAACTACTGGATGAAAGAAAAAAAATATCAATGGAAAGGTAAACCCAAATAAGCGAAAGAAAACAAAGCAATGGAAACATGCGAGGGACTTGAGATTCTTTAGTCAAAGTACGATAGTAGCAATGTAGTACATAGGAAGTTAAAGAACTCACAGGTGGACTAAGATGGAGACAGAAATGAAATCTAACTAATTTTGAGGGAAACACCATCTTGAACAAAAAGAGTAACTCAAAAACGTGAAAAAAATTCCTAGAGAAACTACATATTTGAAGACCAAAGAGATTACATCTTTGAACTAGAGGAAGAAGTAAATGATGGACCAAGAATATTACAGCAGGAAGTTTATTCTGTAATAAGCAATAGGAGGGCAAAGCAACAGGCCCTGATAATATACAAATAGAAATACTCAAATTAATGGACAATTTACAAGCTGTGCAGCGAAAGTCAAATTTCCCTCAAACAGTGCGGCGTCAGAAATTATGCTAGTACCAGACAGGGTTTGTTCTTGATACAAGTCTTATTCCAGAGATGCAGAGGCGTCAATTACGATATATGGACCCTGTTCTGCAACAATGGTGTAACCCACAATTTGTTTACAAACTTGATTTATATATCAACAAGTTTATTACGAGTGGTTTGACAAAAAACAGAAATGGTGTAAGCCGTATCTGGTATTTTAGCGACACCCTTAACCAAAGTTCTAACCCACATTCGTCAAACTACCGACAATGCATAAATCTACAACAACCAGGTAATCAATCCACAGTGTGGGTTACATTGTTATTGAAAAATTTTCAATAGGTACCTATATGTGTAAACATAAACTACAATAATTCTCTTTCACAACAAAACACGTTGTACTTCGGCTGCAGTTTTCTGAGTTTTCAATAACATATAAAGTGGTTCGTGTAATAGATAGGGTATGCATAATAATATTTTTTTAACTAATACTCAGTAGGGTTTGCAAAAAGTACTATAAAATGGTGCTATAGAATATGGTGGGTTACGCCGTTGTTGTTTGTTGCTGCATTATACGCTAGGGTAAAAACTAAAACAAAATAATTTAATTGCGTTATACAGTACATGCCTTTTTATGCTTATTAATAACATTTCCTCTATTAACAGAAACAGGATGAGTACATCCAGAACAGAATTGTTATTAAAATTGGGGCTTCAAATATTTCAAGAACAACAAAACGAAACTCCAACGATATCTTGGGTACTCTGAATCTGAATTCTTTGGAAAATCCTGTTTACTGAGTGGTTCTTCCTATCAAATACCTTTGCCTCAATCAGAGCAAATGACATCTGCCGAACAAATAAATCTAAGTTCTTTCCACAGCAACGTTTCTTCATGTAACTCTGGTCTTTTTGGTGAGTCTGATATTGATGAACCGTATCAGTCGTCTGGCAGTGAATTTCTACCGGACCCAGAGGATCCAGAAAATACGGACCCGGAAATGGTAGACAGCTTTCTGTTGAAAAAATAAAATACCTGAGAATATTTTGGATTTAGTACCTACAGAAGCAAAAGGCTTTTATTATTTCTTAGACAAGTCGAAAGATGCCAGATTTTGCTATCGATGAGGAGCAATATGACGTTGTAGATGAATAATAATAATTACTACTGTAACTTCTTTTTCTCAACAAAAACAGTTTTTGATTAGCTTTTGTATTAAATTGTATTGTAAACTATTTTGTCACAATTAACTATGATCACTTACTCAATTTTACAACAATCATGCAACCCAGTTTTAGTTTTTATTGTTTTTTTATACCAAAAATTAAAAATTATTGTTTTATTTCGATATTTTCCGTTTATTTGTATTGTTGTAAAATAGGAAAACATATTTAAAGAAAAAAATCTCAAAAAGTGAATTTTCCATTATACCGAAATACAAAAAGCTAATTATCTCAGAACAACATGCCGGTGGCTTACACCATTGTTGCAGCAGAGGGGCCATATTTTAATCATACTGTTTTGATTACGAGAAAGTGTTTGATCTAATACAGCACGCCAAGATGATGTAAATGCTAAAAGAAGCAGAAATTATCAACCAAGATCTGAACATAATTAGAAACTTTTACTGGAATCTGACCGCAAATCTAAGTTGGATTGCATGAACACACCGAATATGTGGATATCATGCGTGGAGGGAGGCAAGCAGGGCCGCCGAGAGGGATGGGCGGGCCCCGGTAAAAAGTGAAGATCGGGACCCCATCAAAAAGTGAAGAGTGAAAAAAATTGTTTAACTTTCCTACAAACAAAATGATCAATAATAAATAATAAGAAACATTTCAAATATTAATATTATAAAATTTTGATTATACATATTGATAATAGTGAAAATATTTATACTTTTTCTGATTGGCAAAGATGTCTATAATTTTCGAAGAATCGCATGATTTTACCAAATCATTCTGAATGCACAAAGTTGCTAAGCTGGTTCCTGATCCTAAGATCCTGTTTCATTAAATATCTCATAACATTTTTTATGCGAGAAAGAAAACTGAAGAATCTTTCCGCTTCTGTGACTGTAACATTCAAAATATTCCTAACGCAATAACAACGTTAGGAAATAATGATTCCAATTTGAGATGTTTAATTTTACTAAGTAAATATATTGGAGAAAGTTGAGATTCACCAATATTATCCTTATATATCGCTCCCAAATGAAAAATTTCATCTATCAATTCTTCAATGATGTCTTCTTTATAAAACTCGTGCAACGTATCAATTTTTTTCTTAATATTGTCGTCATCTCCCTCTTGGAAAGTCCATTAAATGTTAAATAGCGAATGAGTTTCATTTTCCGCATTAAATCTTCTGGTGAAATAGCTTATTTTACAATCTATATTCTATGGCAATATTAAATATCTCACAGCGAAATATTGCGTCGGGCTCAAAATTATCAGTCGCGTGGTTACTAAGCCCAGGCAAATCATCAAAAACTCTCGCAGGCTTCTTGCGCCGTTTTTTTTTTATTAATTTGGTTTATTTTATTTGGTTTAAATTTGTTTTTAACTCCATTGTTATATTTAATTCCATTGTTTTATTTAACTTCTTCTACAGCTTTACTAATTTCAGGTAATTTCTTTGCTATTAGTGGTTTAATATAATGCTTTCAACACTAGCAGACTAACGAGTCACTAAACACCTATATTATTCATAATATCTCCCAGCGTTGTAAGCTGCTGCTAAATATATTGTAAAGTTTTTAAACAATTTAGAAAAAGTCGTAAGGTTGTACTCTTGCAGGGTAAAGGTTATATTATTAAATATAGCCGAGTATTAAGGTTCAAAAGTTAAGAGCAAAAAAACGTGAAAAATTACGTGTTTGGTCTGGTCGACGTCGGGCCCCTTACATCGCCGGGCCCCGGTAAAATGTAGCGGCTGTACCGCCCTCTCGGTGGGCCTGGAGGCAAGGCTGTATTTTGCCTCCTCCAATCTTCAATATCTACTGTGAATTAATATTGGTCGAAGCTTTGCACGAAGCTGAACAATATATCCTACCAAACGGGTACCGGCTAAACAACGTCAGATATGCAGATGACACCATAGTATTTGAAGACAACCTAATATGTCAATACAGTCAATAATATAGACTCAATATAAAGGTAAACAAGATCAATCTTATGATCATTAGCAAGAAAAAGATAACAGAAGGTCAACTCTACATCAACCAGACCTCTGTAGAAAGAGTGAGGCACTAAAACTATATCTACACCATGATAAATGGAGAATGAACCAACAACAATGAGATATGAGCACGTATCGGAAAAGCTAGATCCACCTTCAACCGGATGGAGCATAATTCAAGAGCCATAATCTCTCTCTTCTTATAAAATTAAGAAACCTGCGGTGCTGTCTTCTCTGTCCTTCTTTATGGTGTTAAATTGTGGATCTTGAACGAAGATATATGCAGAAAATTGGAAGCATTTGAGATGTGTCTATATAGAATACTAACCCCGTGGACTAACTGAGTCACAAATGACGAGGTCCCCAGAAGAATCAAGAAGAAACGAAAGGTAATAATCACCACGAAATCTCGAAAGTTACAATACTTCTTCGGACATATCATGCAAAACGAATTAGTGGTTTCAAAAGTCACTTCGGACATAAAGTGTGTGATCCAAAATTATTGTCACCATAGGTGGCTCTGAATGACAGAGATAGCTATACAGTGCATGTCTATTATTAGTTCAGATATACTTTCCAGTTTACGTCAACTTTGAAAGATACTTGTCAGTGTACGTACGTCAACTTAAAAAAAAATAGTTGAACATAAAAAGTAGCAGAAGAATCAAAATTTTAACTTTATACGAATTAAAAGGTCTTGAGATTGGGTATATTTTCAACGTGTTTTCAATCTTCATTCTTTGTTTGGAAAGTGATCATAACTACACTGAATATAGCCGCAGTTGGCCGTGACGTCACACTCCGACGGTCTTTCAGATTAAAACAAGACATACGTAATTTTTTGTACGGATAGCTTTGATCCCAATAATTGTGGATCGCTCGTTATCATGCAAAATGAATGTAGATAGCCATGCAATAAGGAAAAATATTTAAAAAGCGATATCCAGGAAGAAGAACACTCTGGCTGATGAACCTCACAACCTGGTTTAACACATCTGTACAGCTTTTCCCCGCTGCTGCAGATAAAATAAAGATTGCCATGATGATCGCTCACATTCCCCACCGGTAGGCATATAAAGAAGAAGAACAGTATGACATAAAATAAAAGAAATAATATGACTAAAAAGTATCGGAAATCAGAAAAGTTTTAATCCATCCTGTAAATACTCGTATAGTGATTCCTTTAGTTATCTTTTCTTAACTTTAATTTTTATTAACGTTGACATCAAATTTAAAAGAAAGACGAATTTACCCTCAGTTTCTGAACTTGGGTGTGTTTTCTACCCATGCGACTTTTGAAACCACTAATAAATTTAATTAGGTAGCTATCTCGATCTATTTTTATCGTTAAAAGCTAAATGCAATTACTGAAACGCGTGTTGTCTAGAAAAATAAAACCGAGTTGGCTTTTTGTTTACAAACAGCCAATACCAGAAATGTGGTTTCCATTAACTGAAATGTATTGTCTAATAAAGTTAAAGCAACTGGCAATATACTAAAAAAAGACTGTATAATATAGCTTTCACTCGTTGTAGAGTACGAAATAAAATAGTAAAATAAAATGATATGAAAAAATTTTTTTTAAGAAACGCTTTTCTTTAGTTACGAGTGACTAAGAAAAATATTATAAAAAAATCAACTAAAAATCGAAAAATAAAAAAGTTTCAAACTCGAAGGATTATTTGAAAAAAAAACTGTTAAGACAGATTAAATATACAAAAATCTCACACATTGGTTAAAAAATTTAAAAAATTTAACACATTTGTTAAAAAAAAACGTGGGGTGCGAAAAGTAAAAAAGAACCTATCCTCAAACCATTTATTCGATGAAGACACTTCCCACGCTTTTCTTTAACGAATGTGTTAGATTTTTTCAATTTTTTAACGAATGTGTGAGATTTTTGTATATCTAATCTGTCTAACAGTTTTTTTTTTCGAATTTTCTTTCGAGTTGGAATTTTTTTGTTTGCTTTTTAGTTCATTTTTTATAATATTTTTAATTTTAGTCACTCCTAACTAAAGAAAAGCGTTTCTTCAAAATTTTTTTTCACATTTTTTTTATTTTTTACTTTTTAGCCTTTCAAACATTAAAATATGTTTAAAATAAGGATGTATAATGATAGACACATTTTTTGCATTTTTTTCAACATTTGATACGTACGTACATTGTACATTTTCTGTAATTTCTCCATTCTGCAACATTCACAGCACTTAGGTAGGTCACATAAACACACTTGTTTATAAATGATCGTTTAATATGTTTAAGGGTTCGTAACAAACTTTGAGAATTAATACGCCAAAACAAATTCTAATGTTAATTGTAACACGAAACGTCTCTACCGGTGATTTTTCTAAGTCTATGTTAAAAACCAGAATTTTTTGAATTCGAGTTTTGGTTGAAGTTTTGTTTCGTATCGTAGATATTGAAAGGACACCGCACACATCTTATGGAAAATATAATGTCACTCAAATTCAATAAAATTTATATGAATAGATTCGTTTTAAATCAACGGTCAATTCTTATCATTGCGCCAACTCTTAATTATGATTAATTACGGCGCAAATTGCAATTAAAGTTGATCGAAATCACATTTTTGGACTCCATAAATGTGTCAGTTACAATCACTATTGTTCTGGGTGCTATTCAAAACAGCTTAAACCCCGCTGGGCCTAAGCGGATTAGTGGGACTAATCCGCTGATTTATGGAGTGCCGATAATTTGGGTATTTTAAAATATTTTTTCTCGGTCTAACTTATTTACGTACCCATTTGATTTCAGATTTATTTATATAAATTTCTGCTCTTATTATTGAAAATGCAGAGTTGGTGCAATGATAAGAATTGACTGTTAATTTGAAACGAATCTATTCATATAAATTTTATTGAATTTGAGTGACATTATATTTTCCATAAGATGTGTGCGGTGTCCTTTGCCACAAATAAGTGCTGGTGTTTATATAGACAAAGATATGAGCGTTAAAAAACGTCGCGGCTTAGGATGTTTATAAACATGATGTACAAACATGATAAGTAGTCGGAATGGGCAAAAATTTGAAACTTTATTGTTTATTTATGACGCAAAATAAATTAACGTAAAAAGTGAAATTATGTAAATAATTATTCATATAATTAGCTACAATCTGTAAAAGTTTCAAGTTTCTACATTGTAAAAACAAGAGAATTTAAGCATTTTCCATAAAAATCGGTTTTTTTTTATTTAAACAATTAATAAACAATAAAAATTTTTTTTTATTGACCATTAACATTAATAAAGAAAAGGCAGTCAAATTAACGTCTAAAGATTTGACACAAACGATTGAACTAAGGAAAAGCGTTTAAGAAATCAAAGTATCTTAAAGGTATAGATACACGAATGACATAAAAATAATAACGTATAGTTATATAGTTAATTACTTACTTTAAGAAAGTAAGATTTAATAATCTCTTCAGGAGCTGCGAAAAAAATATATACAGGGTGACCCGATGAAAACGAAACAGAGGTATTATCAGGAACTATGATATTATATTTGAAAATTATAGCGACAAATCATTTTTTGATTAAAGGGGGACACATTTTTACCAAATTGCCAATAAAAAAAAATGGTCCCACCAGTTAGTCTTCAAAAATAATATTAACACGTTGACGGACAGTCCGTCAAATGTAGAAGCAAGTGCTGTGACACTATATGTATTTTGCAAACTGGAAGAGGGAAAAATGCAACGTCTATAGACGTTGTGTTACATTACATTAATGGAAATTAGACATCTATAGACCTTCTGTCCGTCAACGTGTTAAATACATTTAATTTTTAAGGTTGCTACGTATGCACATCGTGGAAAATCCTGGAGTTTTAATAATGACAATTATCACGATTTACTGACCATTTATGAAAAAAGCAATTTCATCGAAAAAAAAAAATAATAAAACGAAGCAGTGGATCGGTTACTGCTCGCTCACTGATTATTTTAGAAAACTGTAAACGGCGTCATAATCGTCCTATTAAGTTCCTCCGCTAAGAGTATTTTATATGGCTGGGATAATTTTTCTTCCAAAACAAAAAAAAAATTGTTCAAAACAAAAAAAAAACAAAAGCTATTAATATTAGAAAAAGAAGAATATATGTTAAGAAAAAAGAAAATGGTTATTTTTTTAGGTTTTACAAGTTTGAAATAACACATTTATTATTTAACTGCAGATTTATTTTACTCTTAGAAGGCACACAAATAGGTGTTCTTTTTCTATCTTCTTCTACATAACTAAACATTTATTAATCCTCATAAAGCTTCTATACGAACAGTCCGGAATTTGCATTGTTAGAGATCTTCAAAATCTATAGCATGAAATTTCGATTCTAAAATTTGGGCAATAAATATGAGGTCGTATTTGAAATATGCCTAAAAAACACTAATAAACTTCTGCATTACAAACGATCTAAAATGTTTAAGACCGTTTCTTTTTAATTTCACAAGTACCTTTTTCGAAATTACACAACTATAGCTACAAATCCCACTTAATGACTTTTAGTCCTGTCGCCAGGGGGGGTACAACGGCCTCCTGTATTCAGATGGACTTACCCAAGTTTTTTTTATGTATTTTGACCCGTAGAACACGAATTTTTTGGGTAACAGTTGATCCGGATGTCGATAAGATTGTTATAAACAAAGAAGTTGAGGAATTACATAACAGCGATTTCTCGCAAAACAAAACATGTTTTTGTATTTTTTGGGCCATTCTAACCAAAAAGTGTTCCTACAAATTTTTTCGTGGGATGCATAGTTTTCGAGATAAACGCGGTAGAACTTTTAAAAGATCGAAAAATTGCAATTTTTGTACTCGAATAACTTTTGATTAAAAAATAAAATAGCAATTCTGCTTACCGCATTTGAAAGTTCAAGTCAAAGTATATCGGTTTTAGTTATTTGCATTGCTAAAAATTTATTATTTTATGGTTAAACAAAAGTATAAACACCTAGTGCTGGAGTGATGTTTTCAATGATTTCTCATTTAAAATCGAACGAGTAGGTAGAGTAGGTGCAAGTGCCAGCGAGGCCATTTCTACGTAGCATGCATGTAAACGCATGTATTAGGCACGGAAAACACTATGTGTTTATAGCTTTTTTTAGCAATAAACACATAAATTTTTAGCAATATATATATTCGAAACCGATAGAATTTGACTTAAACTTTCAAATGCGGTAAGCAGAATTGCTATTTTATTTTTTAATCAAAAGTTATTCGGGTTCAAAAATTGCAATTTTTCGATTTTTTGAAAGTTCAACCGCGGTTATCTCGAAAACTATGCATTCTACGAAAAAACTTGTAGGAATATTTTTTGCTTAAAATGACCCAAAAAATACAAAGACATGTTTTGTTTTGCGAGAAATCGCTGTTATGTAATTCCTCAACTTCTTTGTTTTTAACAACCTTATCGACATCCGGATCAACTGTTACCCAAAAAATTCGTGTTCTACGGGCCAAAATACATAATAAAAACTTGGGTAAGTCCATCTGAATACAGGAGGCCGTTGTACCCCCCCTGGCGACAGGACTATTTCTTTGTGGAATTATTTCGCGTGTCGTGGGAACATTGAATTCTAGAAGTTAATTATTTGAATTGTTATTTTGTTGTAAAATTATTATGTAGTTATGTATTATGTTTTCGTCCACATTTTTTACAGGACCCTAAATTGCAAGTATTTTGAAAATGTCCAATGCGTTAACAGTTAGAACAGGATTTTAATAGTTTTATCTTTTCCCGTCGTCCATTGAAATCTAGTTACATACATTTTTAACATAAATAAATGGAGCGTACACACTTACAAAATTGTCACTTGAACTTATTAATAGCTACGTTTACATGACGCATTAGTGAATCTTTTGTTTTATATAAATGCATTTTTTGTTGTGATTTCAATATTTTGAGGTACAGCTGACCAACTGTACCGGACGATTCATTGGGTAAAATGCTCACCGTTTTTATATGGGAACAACGCTTTTCGCACCAATTTTTGTGAATTATTAAACTTTTTTTTTATAAGAGCTTTTCAAGAATCTGCCTAAAAGAACCAAAAAAGAAATGAATTCGATTGATAAACTTTACTCCTTGTTTTGTAAAATTTAGACCTGGATCCCGCGTAAAAAAGAAAAGTTGATTAATAGCAAGCTGAAAATTTGTTAATGGCTTAACGGTGTCTAGTCGGACAAACTTTGATGCACGGGAACACTGGAACAGGGGAAGTTTTAACTGTGGAGCATGATAAATGTGTCGTCCTGACAAGTTTATGATTGTGAAAAATAGCAAGTTGTTTTTAAGTTTATTCGATAGCCAACGTTATGTAATATATGCGAAAATGTTTGTCCGACAAAAATGTTGGGCATTTTAACGAGTCCGACACGTAGAACATGTCACATCACAGGAATTATGTTGGTGATGAATAGCAGTCTGATTTTTGCATGAGAGTTTAATGAAAGGTTAAAAAAGCAATTGGAAGTTCTGTCCGACAAAATTAATGGGAAGTTTTCGTAGTCGGACATTCTAAACAGGTAAGATACAGACAAAAATTCTGGTGATAAATAGCTTTCCGACAAAAACGAAATTTAATTAAGTTAATTATTCCTTACCAAGAATGACTGTTATCGGAAAAAAATAAGGGGTAGATTTTGTAGTCGGACAATTTAAAAATATAATTTTTGAAATTTCAATAAGAGGTGATTATTCTATGTCAAAAGTACCTGCAATCAATTACAATCGATATCTTTCGATTTATGTCAACATCATTTAGATACCTCACTGTAATACATTTATAGTAGATCAGGCAAATTATATTATGGATTGAGAGGTCTAGCTATCTTTGTCTGCTATATGCGCGGGATCGCTTGGTTAAAAGAGATAGATAGACCACCTATCGGCTTTTTGCACTGTATTCCCTGTCTACCCTTATGTTTATGAATACATTTCCATTTAAGAAAAACTGTCACTTTTGACAATAATCATAATAAATTGCAATCGTAACTTCAAATTTAAACTAATCGATTTATTTTGGCAGCAAATTATTTCTTGCCATGTGACATATTAATTACATTATTATTTCATTTGTAGAAAGTTGAGAAAAATTACGTTATACAATTTTAGTAATAATTTATTTAGGTACCCTTTTTCAAATAGAACTTTCACAATTATCTGGCAACTGAACCTCATTGAATTGATGACCAAGTATTTTACTAACTTTGTAAAATGTTCGAAAATTACTCAAAAATGTTCCGTTGAATGGTTTCACTTTTGATTTGGCGACTTAAAATTTAAACTGTTGACACTCAAAAATAGACACAAAAACACTCCATAGTTAATATAAATTTTAATTTCCAACACACGTGGCAAGCAGAAACTCAGAAACCATGTACTTTCAAATACTACTTTGTATAGCACAAAGTGTCACACTGACAAATGCAGCCTTCTAATACATACTTCTAAGCATAATGTGTCATATTTACGTCTATTCTTATAAGCACCGAAGTTTTAGACTCTTCACATTTTTCAATGTCGTTTACAGGGTTAAGATTTGAGTATGGAAAAAAATGTATACAACGTTTTATGTAGGAAATTTTCCGTACTTTCTGATGCGTTTAATTAGAAAACCCTAAGAGATTGCTTTCACATGTTCTTTGACATTTTTTATTGTCATTTTGAGAATATCTAGAACAGACTCCACCCAAAAAATAATTGTTTTGCAATATATACATGCATTGATACTTACCTCACTGTTTTTGGAGTGTGCATGTATATATATGCACACGCAAATATGTGAATATAAATAATAATATACAACTAAAATAGCTTTATCAATATGTGACTAAGTCATTCTGAAAAAATGTTTTTTATTTATTTCCTTCGATTTGCCCAAACTTTTTGTCCGACATATAACTTTTTGCGTTACAAAATATAATTTGTACATAAACAAATCAAAATTAGCTTGCTATTTATCACCAACATTTTTGTCTATATCTTACATGTTTAGAATGTCCGACTAGGAAAATTTCCCATTCATTTTGTCATACAGAACTTCCAATTGCTTTTTTAACCTTTCATTAAACTCTCATGCAAAAATCAGACTGCTATTCATCACCAACATAGTTCCTGTGATGTGACATGTTCTACGTGTCGGACTCGTTAATATGCCCAACCTTTTTGTCGGACAAACATTTTTTCATATATTATATAACGTTGGCTATTGAATAAACTTAAAAACAACTTGCTATTTTTCACCATCATAAACTTGTCAGGACGACACGTTTATCATGCTCCACCGTTAAAACTTCCCCTGTTTCAGTGTTCCCGTGCATCAATGTTTGTCCGACTAGACACCGTTAAGCTATTAACAAATTTTCAGCTTGCTATTAATCAACTTTTTTTTCTTACGCGGGATCCAGGTCTAACTGATTTGTGAGCGACTGAGAGCAAATTTAGAGTTATTATTACACAACTGGCATTCCTAGAATACAAATGTGGGTGCATTCCAAAATAGTATATATTGAGCAATAGGTTCACAAGAAATGTACATGATCTTTATGTTAATTTTTGTTTTAAGCCTTTTTTCTATATTTACATATTGCTTATGTTCTTGCCACTTTCCACCTTCTATACTTTTTTCTTTTATAGTATATTTATTTTATTGTCAAGATTTTCTTTTTGTTTATTTTACTTCCACTTTGTTTTGTACCGGGTGTCCCAATAAGAATGGCTCTCGGCCATATCTCAGGAACCGTTTATAGTAGAGCTTTGAAATAAAAAAATTTATAACAAAAGTTGCCTCAGGAAAAGCCTGGAAATTATTTTCATAATTGTGGGACCACCGCTAGAGGGCGTAATTGAATATCAAAAATTAAAAAATCTAAATTTTACAAAATTTTCCTAATGAAGGGGCACTGGAAATCCGATCGTCGTATTCTTCATAAAATTCTACGCATATTTGATTTGACAAGTTTAGGTCTACCTTTGGAAATAAGAGGTGGGGGTGAGTGGGAACCTTGTTATGAAAAACTGGCTGTGAGTCCAGTTCTGCTTAATCAAATTTTGCAAACTTGGTCTTGTTGAAGACAGATCTTTTTCGTCAATGTAAAAGTTATGATTTCGAACCAACTTACTGAGTAATATGCCAGCTAGAAGGCGTTATTTAATTTTTTTTCAGAAATCTAGTGTTCCTTGGAAAATATTAAATATAAACATGCATTTTTAATACCATATTACAAAATTAGACAAAATTAGCAACAGAATAGCGAAAACCGCATGTTAATACCTTTTTTCTATCTCGAGATATCTTACAAAACGTGTGAATTTAAAAACATAACTGTTACTGTCACCAGTAAACGAAATAATTCAATAAAAGTAGTGTGCTATGGAAACAACAAAGAAACATTTTCCAGCTGTCAACGTATATTAGGTCTTTTCAACGCTTCTCATTTGTTTCGAGCCTCGTTCATGTCTCGTATATTAATATTATACACGGATTATACGGCATATGACAGAGGCTCGAAACAAATGAGAAGCGTTGAAAAGCCCTATTACAAAGAAATAAAAACAACTATTTAGTGATGACATAAACGTTCAAATTTTTGCCCATCATTTTCGTTGCAAACATTTACTCTTTCAAGAGTAGATTAAACAGTAGTCTCAATTTCTGCTCTCGATATG
The DNA here is from genome assembly GCF_917563875.1 of Diabrotica virgifera virgifera. NCBI lineage: Eukaryota > Metazoa > Arthropoda > Insecta > Coleoptera > Chrysomelidae > Diabrotica > Diabrotica virgifera. Next base: position 210,968,040 of record NC_065448.1, on the reverse strand, counting down.
CTTTGAATGGCGTTTAATATTCTCTGGATAATGTATTCTAGATTAGTGTATGATGGGTAACAATTTGAATATTTAGGTCGTCACTAAGTAGTTCTTTTTGTTCTGTGTTATATTTAATTTTAATAGTATTGTTTCTCTTTATATTGTTGTTTTAATTAATTATATTTTCATACGTTGACATCTGGAAAATGTTATTTTGTTTTTTTCCACAGCACACTACTTTTCATTAACTTAGTTTACCGGTGATAGTAACAGTTATGTATAAAATTTACACGTTTCTCGAGATATCTTGAGATAGACAAAAGGTATCGACATGCGGTTTTCGCTATTCTATTGCTAATTTAATCTAATTTTATAAAGTATGATTAAAAATGCATACTTGTATTTAATATTTTCCAAAGAAAACTAGATTTCTGAAAAAAATTAAATAACGCCTCCCAGCTGGCTTATTACTTATTAGGATGGTTCAAAATTATCACGCTTACATTGAAGAAAAAGATCTGTCTTCAACAAGACCCAGTTTTCAAAATTTGATTTAGCAGAACCGGACTTACAGCCATTTTTTCATAACAAGGTTCCCACTCACCCCCACCTCTTATTTGCAAAGGTAGAGTTAAACTTGTTAAGTCAAATATGCGCAGAATTTGATGAAGAATACAATAATCGGATTTCCAGTGCCCCTTCATTAGGAAAATTTTGTAAAATTTAGATTTTTTTATTTTTAATATTCAATTACGCCCTCTAGCGGTGGACCCACAATTATGAAAATAATTTCCAGGCTTTTCCTGAGGCAACTTTTGTTATAAAATTTTTTATTTCAAAGCTCTACTATAAACCGTTCCTGAGATATGGCCGAGAGCCATTCTTATTGGGACACCCGGTACATTAATATTTTTGTGAGGTCAACATTAACTTTTGCCCAGTTTTTATGCATAATTTATACTTTTTAATTTATATTTTAACTCCGCCTGGAGTGGTGATGCTGGGTGAATCGAGTAGCACAGAAGTCACCATCACTGCCGGTCCCAAGCCCGGGTAAAGGAGGAGGGTTGAAGAGCGAGGCTAGCGACCTACCCTTCGTAAAAAAAAAACAATGCTCAAAGAACTGGAACAGTAGCCTCGGATACTGGATGGAGTAACGATGACGACCTAGCGAGAAAACGGAAAAAAAGAATGTGGAAAAAAAAACCTGAAGAGAAATATTCTACGATTCGCATGCTGGAACGCTACATCGTGGAACGCTAAAGACCAAGAAATTATATTAGAAGTAGAAAAGCACAAAATAGACATATGTACAGTCTCAGAGACAAAGAAAAAGGGTAAAGGTAACACAGTATACAGAAATCATATATTCTTCTACTGCGGAGTAGACAAGAACATCAGAGCACAAGCAGGTGTTGGCATATTAGTAAACAGAAAATTTGAAAATAACATCGAAAAGGTTAATTACACCAACCAGCATATAATGGATATTTCAATGAAGTTAGCTAATGAAAAAATCCATATTGTTAGCATTTATGCACCAGATGTAAACAAACCAAAGAACGAGAGAGACGAATTTTTCGAAAAACTTCAAGAGACCCTAGATAGATTGCCACAAACAGAAAAAATATTCTTGTAGGGAGATTTCAACTCAAGAATAGGACATACACCCATCCAAGGAATAATGCACAAGTTCAACGAAGCACCAACAAATGATAACGGAGATTCACTAATAGAGATATGTGCATACAACGAGTTGCGTATCAACAATACATACTTTGACCACAAAAAACAACATAAATATATATTCACTAACACAAGGGGCCACAGATCGATGATTGACTATGTGATAACCAACAGAAAAGTTCACCAACGGGAAGTACTTGACGTACGCACAATGACGTCTGCGAATATGGGAACGCAACACGGAATGGTTATATGTAAGTACCGTCACGCGTACATAATAGAGAGAAAGAAACCACCTAACTACATCACCAAGTTCAACATAGAATCCCTACAAGACGAAAGTACTAAGGATCTCTACCAAAAAAGACTTGAGGAAAATGTCAATCTTAGCCCTATTGAAATCACAGACAATATAAACGAAGCATGGGAAAAATAAAAAATCATATAACTAGTAGTGCACAAGAAGCCATTGGAGAAAGAAAAATTGACTTAAACGGCGGCAGAAACCAAAAACCATGGTTCACACAGGAAGTCAAAGATTTAGCAAAAGAGAAGAAAGATGCAAACGTAAGATATATTAACAATAGGACCCCAGAAGAGTATCAAAGATATAAATTAGAAAGAAATAGAACAACTAACAGAATCAAAGATCTAAAACAAATATATTGGGAAAAATTCTCAAATGACCTGGAACATGATTTACGAGGAGGTCAAAGGAAGGTATGGAACATGTTGAGGAACAGGAAGAAGCCGGTTACCGAAGAATTACAAATTAACGCAATAAAACCAGAAGAATGGGTAACTCATTTCGAGAATCTATACAAAGACGATAACGACGATAATAATGAAGTACAAAGAAATGACCTACAAAACATTCACCAAGAAGAAACAGAGAATGACAACATCACCCAAGAAGAAGTAAACGAAGCAATCAAAAGATCAAAAAATAGAAAATCACCAGGTCCGGATAATATACCAAATGAATTAATTAAATACGGAGGTAAAAAAATAATAGAAGAGATAACAACATTATTCCAAATAATTGTAAACAACATGACAGTACCAGAGGAATGGAGGAGAGTATAACAATACCCATCTACAAGAAAGGCGTAAAGACAGATCCTACGAACTACCGAGGAATTACACTACTCAATTCTACATCAAAACTATTGACAAATTTCTATCCCAAAAAATATATAAGAAAGCCGGTGTATCGGAAGAACAACAGGGTTTTCGCCCAAACAGATCTACAATAGACGCTATTTTCATAATGCGACAATTAGTTGAGAAATCAATAGAATTCGACAAGCCCATGTTCACATGCTTTGTAGATCTGAAACAAGCATTCGACAGAGTACGACTAAAGGACGTGCTCAGTATCCTTGAAAAGAAAAACATAGGTCAGAGGTATAGAAACATAATCAAAGAGCTCAATAGATCCAACAAAACACGAATTAAAACCACACACGGGCTCACGGAAGAAATCAAAATCAATGCAGGCATTAGACAAGGGGACAGCCTCAGTCCATGCCTATTTAATTTAATAATGGATGAAGTTATAGGTAGTGTTAACATAATGAATCAGGGATACAAAATGGGTAACCGAACCATGAGAATACTTTGCTACGCAGATGATGCAATCTTAATAGCCGAAAACGAAGATGACTTACAACGCCTACTACAAAAATTCAAAATAACCGCCGAAAAGTATAACCTGACACTATCCAAAGAGAAAACCCAATCGATGGTAATATCCAGGAACTCAATTAGATGTAAGTTAGTAGTGGACGACCATATAATCGAACAGGTAATGGATTGCAGATACTTAGGTGTGGAAATATCTAGCGACAGGCATCTGTGGCAAGAATCAAAACAGCAGGCAATGAAAGCAGCGAGAATATCTGGTTTCCCGAGGGATATAATCTGGCGGAATAAATATATGAGCACCGAAAGCAAAGTCCGCATTTATAAGACATGTGTTAGACCCGTACTGACATACGCAGCTGAGACAAGGGCCGAGACAACAAAGACCAAACAGATAATGAGAACAACAGAGATGAAAACCCTAAGATCCATAAGAGGTATCACACTCAGAGATAGAGTACGAAACGAAGACACATTGAGAGAGCTAGGCGTTCAGGACGTAGTGAGATGGACAAGAGCGCGACGACGCATGTGGAGGGACCATGTAGATCGGATGGACCCTGAACGTATGGCGCATTGGGCGAAAACACAGAAGCCCAACACCAAGCGACCCATAGGAAGACCCAAAAAACGATGGTACGAGAGTTGGAGCTCCGGATCGCAGCAAAGACTGTAACAGAAGAAACAGGACATAGTCCTATTACAAGAAGAAGAAGAAGAAGATGAATTTATATTTTATTTATCATCTCATTTCTGCCAGGTACGTATTAATATTAAGTTTAATTATTTAAGTTACAATATCTAATTTTGAATTTTGCAAGTTGCTTAATAAAGAGTTTTTTTAACTTTGGGATAGGTTTTTTCATATTCGTAGAGAAAGCGGCAACAGCCAAGACTTTTATTTTAAACTAGTTATGATAAGCTTGTAACTAGTTGTGCAGATGACATATTTTTGCACTAAATCGCCAGAGACTTCTTTTCCATTGATAAAAAAATGACAGCTAAATGCCTACTGCGATATTTTAATTTATGCGAAGTGTTATTTGCTACATATAGAAACTTGCTTCTTTCTCTGTTTCATTGTCACAATAATTTTGCGGTATACCTATATTACTTACCGTTGTTGAATGTTTTAGTTTTGTAAGAATTTGGCGACAAGTGAATATGTAGTTAATGATCAAATTATAAAAGCTGGAAACTACTGGATATTGTTTTATGCAGGCTCTGATATGGAGCTTAAATCTTCCAGATTAGAAGTCATTATAACATCATCCCTAGTACCTAACATCTCCGTTTCTGATTTAAATATTTTTATAATGTTTACAATTTTTCTGAACCCAGTTTACTTATCATATTTTATGAAATAACAGACATAAATGCCCCTTGAGTATAAAAATAAGTAACATATTTTATTTAATTGGTCAATCAGTTCTCTTTCTATATCGAAGTAATAAACATCTGTTGTAAATTATATGAAAGAGATTCCAGCTATTTTAACAAATAATTTATCTAAACTACTATTCCCATTTTTTGAGTGTGCCGCATTATCCTACAAATTTATATAATTGTGACACACGAAACAACTCTTTTTTTTTTAATTTAATTGCTTTTTCACACAGCAAAGATACTAATTTTTATTATTATCGTACCAAAACATTTTTGCCCCATGGGATGCATGATAACACTGCTTATTCTTCATGACTTACCTATCTAGCTGAAAGCTACGAGACAATATTTTCACGCGAGAAAATAGGCCAGTGAGATAGGTAAATAGTGTTTTGTAAAGTTCACTCAATTCAAAATTGGCTTTTAGTAGATTATACAGTTCTTTTCAGAGCAAAACTAGACCGATATACAATTTTACGATTTGAATTGAACAAGTTTAAACTCTTCCAATTGTGGTTTATTCGTAAAACATGGATGATGGAATAAGATCAGGAAATTTTCAATATAATATGTATCGATTGGTGTTCTGCTCCGGTCTATATAATTTGCTTAATTTTTCCGATGGTCAGCATTATCGTGACCTGCTTTGGAGACAAATTACGGATGCCTGCGACGAATGTCAAAACAATAGGAACACTCTTGTAATCATTCGGTGATCTTTACGTACGCGCATAGTACTATATAATCGGATAATAGTTGTCATGTGGGGTATCCGTTGTAGGTTAAGGTTTGTATTTTATGCTTTCTAATAAAAAACCAAGTATAAAAGAATCGCGGAAATAGAAACGATCTACCAATTTTGTTGTATTAGATCAGTATTGAGACTAGAAATTTATGATAACAATGTAGATTAAAAAAAATAATGCAATAAGAAGATACACATGAAAGTAAGATGAGAATCTTACTAAGACAGATAGGAAAAATAATGAATAATGGTAAAGATATCAGAAACAGGACCAAAGTGAACAGTAGAAATGGCTGGTTGAAAAATAGAAAGAAAGAATGTAATAGACATATTAATAGAATACCAAAAAATAATGAGGATATCCTGAGATCAGTCACCAATTGAAAGAAGAAACACAGATCGACCTAGAAAGAGAGAACAAAACAACAACAAAATTTAAAAAAAAACCAAATATTCTCTATCATTCTAGTTTTCTGCTCATGATATTTTCATTGCATCATAATTGTAACAATAATTTTTTCCGCGAAAAATATGAACACGCTTCAAAAAGGCAAAAACATCTTCCTCATAGTGCACTAGAAAGAACGACATTACCACGTTATTTAGGAAGAAGAATACTTATGGGTATAGGTCAGCAAATAGAAAAACAGATTGCTAACTTAAAAACTTATTTTTGGAACAATCTGAGCACTCTATATACTTTACTTTGCGCGATTTTCGCAGTAGATGACACAACACCGCTTAAACTTAGGGAACCAGAAATGCGCGTAAACCACCTTCCTACGGACGAACAAATGGGCAAAGGGATAGGTAAACCTCTACATGGGATATCAAAATAAGGTCAGTCAAGAATATGTCGACAATACAGCATCGAACTATTGGTAATATTGTTTCATCGCAATTTTGAAAGATTGTAAAAACATTGAATTAGCCACGTACGTCTGTCCATCTATCCGCAAACTTAACTCATCCGTGATTATACAAGGTAGAATGACAAACGAGGTGTCGAATGAAAAATACACCAAATAAGAAAGTATCGCGGAAAATGAAAACGATCTACCAATTTTGTTTTATTAGATTTAGTAACCAAGGATGGTACTAAAGGTGAGAAATTTGAACTAAAACTTCCGGTATTAGAAATGCGACCGGAAGTACTGTTTTAAAGTTGCCGGACCAGTACAAGCGATTTATCATTTTGTGCGCCTTAGAAAGGCGAGAACAAAATATATACTTCGGTTTCATGATTGTCTGTCCGTCTGTCGGCGAATATAACTCCTCCGTTATCAAAACAGATAGAATGACAAATCAGGAGTCGAATGAAAGCTTATTACCTTAGCAAGATGAGAACAAATTTATGCTTTTAATTTTTATATTATTTTCCGTTAAAATGTTCTAACCAGAAATGTTATAATATATAGTCGCAGAAATAGTACACGTGATATATAATTCAAAGCGTATTTAAAAGTCGAGCTTAAATCTATAGTTTCTGTTTTGAAGTCATTTCCGTTTAAACATTTATGACCGAAAGTTTTGTAAAATGACTTAAAATTATTGAAATCGTATATCAATCGAAGCAAAGTTCACGAACAGTTTAAATATCGACTTCCGGTTCTACTTTTGGTCACTTTAAGTGAAAACCTAGGACTTACGAAGTCCAATTATTACTTGTTTTTATAACAGCTCGGCTTTCATGTTTATCCATATTTTTCTTAATATAACGTTTCCAAATTTAGCTAAATGTAAATCGAACAGTAATGGAATCAAATTTAACGTGAATATTTAAGAGCGTAGGCGCAAAATTTGCTTACAATGCTTTTTAAATGCATTCATTTTTTTACGGATCCTGAACAATCTAATTAATAATTTTGAAAAATTTTAACGCGGAATGAAAGATTACATTATTACCAAGGGCCGAAAGTCCCTTAGAACAAACAAGAAGTTTCTTTTAAATAGAATATTTGAAATTAAAAATGACACTCAATTTTCCCTTTTTTCCACCCTGTAACATATTCAATTAAACATTATAGAGGTTTTCAGGGACTTTTGGCCCTCGGTACTAATGTAATCTTTCATTCTGCCTTTAATTTTTTCCGAAATACCAGTTAGTTTTCTCAGGATTCGAAAAAAATTAATGCATTGCAATTAAAGCATGCATTAAAGCAATGCAAGCAAATTTTGCGCCTACCTACGTAAGATCTCTGTGTGGTATGCGTCACACTCCTGGGCCCTGTAGTGGGAGCACGCAAAATAGAATTCTATTTTGCGTGTTCTCACTACTGGGGTGAGAGCACGCCAAATAGAATTCTATTTTGCTGACGTCACAAATTCTACTACTACTGGGGTGAGAGCACGCCAAATAGAATTCTATTTTGCTGACGTCACAAATTCGAATTTCACAATGGGAAAATCGACGGTTGCTAGGCAACGTGACGTCACTAAAATAGAATTCTATTTTGCGTGCTTCCACTACAGGACGGATTTGTATATATGTTTGACAAAACGGAAATTAATTCTTTTTTATTAAGGCGTTTGACAAATGGCATATTCTACAAAATATTAAACTAATTATCCTTAGCAATGTAAGGGGACTGAAAAAAACATAAGAACTCGCTAGACCCGAAACTACACATTATTCCAGACCGACTGAAAGACAAAGGAAAAACAAGGACATTTTAATCAATGAGAATATATTAGAACAAATCATGCATAATAAACAAGATACTTATTTCGCAGTGTGGGCCCTGTCAGCAGACACTGACATACAAACAAACAAATAAAAATGTGATTTTACTAAAGACTTATCAGTTAGGGGAGTAACAAAATCCTTGACATATTTTCCAGGGTAGTTCGTGTACTTATCTAAAATTTAAGATAAAACTAAAGGCAAAATTCTGTTTATTTTCAACCCATTAAAGACCAGATTCCTATTTATCGGACACTAAAAATTTCATTATTTTTTAAAAGTTTCGATAGACGTACGATTAGATGAAAAATGACAGTTTATGGAAAAACGTGAAAGGCAGAGACGATGATAAGGAGAAAATTGTAAAGCCAAACCAGTGATATACTGTGGAAATGTACCTACTGTAAACATTTTGAAAAAATTGTTTTATATTTATATTATCACAAAAAATAAACTTTTTTATTAAACTAAAAAATTTACTTCTCGTAACTCTTTATAAACTCATTCATACTATTTTCAATTATGATAACCCTAACGCCCAGTGTCCTATTTACAGGACGGGTCATAATTAAAAAATACAAAGATGTACCTAAATAATTAATTTCATCAATATTTACTTATTAAGGACAAGATTAGTTACTGATGATTATGTATAAAGGTAGGGGAGCCCAAGCGGTGATTTTTGCAGTTACTCGAGCGCGTCAGATTATCACATGGTGAGAAACCTTGTACCCTGTAAATCTACCTCTACCATATATTGGCTCTTAATACATCGGAGTTCGTTAAGGAGGGTAAAAAAGAATCTATCCTTAGAAAAAGTCGAAGTCGTCAGATTAAGATAAGGTAAGTAAAGTACATGCAAAAAAGTGTATATTTCAAAAATCTGACGATTTGAATAGGGCGTAAGGAAATGGGCGAGTCACCAAGTTTCACAAAAAAAGCGAATATTTCGCGAAAGGAACGTCAGATAGAAAAACTAAAAAATACGTATTTAATATTTTTCAAAAATATATCGAATGATACCAAACACGACCCCACACGGAGGGGGGTGAGGAGTAAATTTAAAATTTTATATACAAACCCCGCGATATTTCGCGAAATTGACATCACATCGAAAAGCTGCAAAATACACGTATTTAATATTTTTGAAAAATCTATCGAATGGCACCAAACACGACCCTCCCACGGATGTGGGGTGGGGGGTTACTTTAAAATCTTAAATAGAATCTCCAATTTTTATTGCAGATTTGATTTGTTTACGTAAAAATAAGCAATTTTTGTTCGAGACATTTTTTCGAATTATGGATAGATGGCGCTATAATCTAAAAAAAAACGATTCCTTTTTGAATGAAATTGAAGTGAAATTTAAAAACATAACTGTTACTATCACCGGCAAACGCTTTCCATTTGTTTCAAGCCTCTGTCATATGTCGTATAATAAAGTTATACACGGATTATATGACATATGACAGAGGCTCGAAACAAATAAGAAGCGTTGAAAAGCACTAACAACAATACGGGCCAATTTCTCATATCGAGTTCAACTCAGAGATATGTAAAAAAAATAGATCAGACTAGTCATATGCCACTCAATGCATCGGGGTGTAACGCCGATATCAAGTACGGTGGTCTAGCTATCTTTGTCTGTCGTGCGAGTGTGAGCGTATCTACCAAGAGGTGGGAATAACGGAACGACAGTGACACACAGGCAGCGGCCATCATATGCTAGAGAGAGAAAGCTAAGCGCCGGTAGAGAGAGATAGATAGACCACCGACCAGAACTGTTCCGCGTTACGCTATTTTTCGAACTGGCCTAATCTATTCTGTTATATCTATGGTTCAACTACAGTTTAACCTGAACTTTTAGTGAACGTCAGTTTAAAGTCAAAATCGTCTTTCTCAATTCATGTTTAACCGATGGCAGTTTAAACTTGAACGATGCTTCAACGCTGGAATTCGGCCGTTCAAAGATTTCTGAACCCAGTTCAGATGATTTCATGGATTACGCATGCTTTGTATTAACACGAAACGCTGTCATAATATAAATATAACCTATTTTATTATATTAAGCCTAACGATAAAAGATAACATTATTTGTGTTTTTATAACATTCATTTATAATTATTAAAATGACTATTTGACTATAAATACTTAAATTTAACTTTATTCAAAAACAACATAAAAAAAGGAGTTCAAAATGGCGACAGTTTTTACCTTTTGCCATATATTGGCATTTGCAACGTGCAATGAGAAATGCATTCCACAAAACCGAAGTTCGCCGGTGAACCTGTTCAACTGAACCATGGATTACCGCAGGTATGAGAAATCGACCCTAAGACAAACAACACTATGAAATATAACAAAGAAATAAAAACAACTATTGAGTGACAACCTAAATGTTCAAATTGTTGCCCATAATTTTCGATGCAAACATTTACTCTTTTAAGAATAGATTGAACAGCAGTCTCAATTTCTGCTCTCGAAATGCTTTGAATGGCGTTTCGTATTCTCTGGATCATGTTTTCTCCAGTAGTGTAGTAGTAATGTAGTAAATGCCTTGCATCGAAAATGATAGGCAACAACTTGAACATTTAGGTCGTCACTAAGTAGTTGTTTTTATTTCTTTGTTATATTTTACAGTGTTGTTTGTCTTATTGTTGTTTTAATTAATTATATTTATATACGTTGATATCTGCAAAATGCTTTCTCTTTTCCATAGCTTAGTTTACCGGTGTCAGTAACAGTTATGTTTAAAATTTACACGTTTCTTAAGATATCTTGAAATATAAAAAAGGTATCGACATGCGGTTTCAGCTATTCTATGGCTAATTTAATCTTATTTTACAATACAGGAATAACAATGCATACTTGTATTTAATATTTTTCAAAGGGAACTAGATATCTGAAAAAAATTAGATAACGCCTCCTAGCTGGCATATTACTTATTAGGCTGGTTCGAAATTATAACTTTTACATAGGTGAAAAAGATCTGTTTTCAACAAGACCAAGTTTACAAAATTCGATTTAGCAATACCGAACTTATAGCCACTTTTTCATAACAAGGTTCCCACTCACCTCCACCTCTTATTTGCAAAGGTAGACTTAAGCTTGAGAAATCAAGTATACGCAGAATTTTATGAAAAATACAATGATCGGATTTTCAGTGCCCCTTTATTAGGAAAATTTTGTAAAATTTAGATTTTTTAATTTTTGATATTAAATTACGCCCTCTAGCGGTGGACCCACAATTATGAAAATGATTTCCAGGCTTTTCCCGAGGCAACTTTTGTTATAATTTTTTTTTCTCAAAGCTGTACTATAAGCGGTTCCTAAGATATGGCCGAGAGCCATTCGTATTGGGACACCCGGTACTTATTAAGAAGAATATTAGATATTACTGATGATTTAGGCTATTGATTAAATTCAAAATGAGATAGCTAAAAGGAACTACAACGTTAACGGGGTTTTATTGTTTCATATGGTCAATGGACACCTATATATGAAAAAACCGCGGAGTGCTACCATTTAAAGGGGTGCGTTTTTTGAGAAATGGGTGAATTAGTCCCTGGGCACAGGTTACATTAGGGTGAGTTCTATGCACTTTTGGTACAAACATATCTACATAAAAACTGTTCTTGGTTTAATTTCCTGTCTAAATATCGCTTTTTAAAGTCAATGATACTTTTTTTTACAAAAATATATTCAAAAGAAAAAGCACAAAGAAACCCAAAAGAAAGAAATTTTGTTTTTTGTCCCATAACTTTTGTCCACGAGGATATAGGTATAGACATTGCTTTACGGAAAAAAAATCTACATATTTCTTCTTTAAAATGTTGTTTAGTAGAGGTAATTACGATTTATAGTTTTCGAAATATGATTTTTCAAAATTCGCCACTCACAGCAATTTTGGGCAATTTTCCTTGTTATTTCGCAAATATTGTTCTGTAACTTTTTTCTAAGTAACTTTAGGTATATGCAATGTTACACGTAATAGGAATAGAAATCAATTACCTTTAAAATGGTCTACTAGTCTACTGTATAACGTTGTACGACTTTTTTGAAGTTATACTTCTTTACGGGCGTAATGACGGTGAAATTTTATATGGGAAAACCTAGCGACTGGGCGCATGCGCATTATAACTTTGTTCTGATTGGATGTTCAAATGACATGACAAAAATTATCCAATATGGCAGCTGTAGCACAGCTGTGGGACTGTGCATGGTTTGGTTATAATGTATGCTTGTTGCGTTTTAAAATTTGTAGGAAGAGAAACAACAAACAAAAAGTTAGTTAATGGTTATACTGCCTTTTTAAATAGTTTTCATATTATATTTTTGGACTTATTTACATAGAAGAGATGATTGTTGCATGCCAATGTGAAAGCTCATCAAACTGTGCCTAGTATGAGTGCCGCAGATCTCGCTTATTCAAAGCTAAAGAATCTTTCACTGGTAAGTGTTTTATAAATAGTTGATCAAATTTTGTTATGATATTTGAACATAGCCACTTTGCACGACGCAAGTGATTGCGAAATTTATTAGTCGTTATACGGGCTCCGATACCTACCTTGAACCTACTAAAATACATAAGTAGTATGTAATACTTTTATTTACATAATTTGATTACCATCAAAATTTCTATCAATATTCACCTAATATATTGTCTTCTTACTCTATGTTTTGTTGTATTTTTTCAATTCTAAATCATTTCAATTCAAAATCAAAATAATTTGATTTACATAAGTTAAAAATGTCAAAAGGTTAATCTGTTTAGTTAGACGATCTTCGCACATAATGACAAGCTGTCTCTGTGGCGAAGTTTTAATGCGGGTGAATCCCAATACAACGCAAATACCAGCCGCGTAGTAAGTTGGTTCAAATCCCAATAGAAACTTTTATTTTTTTATTTTTTTTTTATACATTTTATGATTGTAAGTATATTTATTATATAATTTTATTTTCAGAAAATACGTATTTAGTTAAAAATTTTTCCGACAATTAATGTTCAGAAATCATTTGTGGCATTTTTAATGTGTTTTTTGGCACTGTTTTAATAAAAATGTTTGAGAAGTAGTAAGTATAAATTAATTTAATATTTAAATAAAATATAAATATAAAGTATATTAATTTCGTTTATAATCATATAATCATATAATCATATAATAGAAGTATAACTTCTTACGTGCGTACAAAGTACACACATTCTTTTTTTTAAAGAGATTATGGGTTTTCAAGGTTTTATACTTTTAACGATTTTTTATAATATAATATAAAAATAAAATAATATTATTATATAATATGTTATATATTATATAATATTATATTATATATAGTATATACAATATAATATATTATATATTATATAATACCTACTTAATATAAAAAAATATTATTTTTTATATTTTTTACGATTATTTTTGAAATTTCTCATTATAACTTTTTTTTCTTGTACATGAATATACTATACTATATCTCCCGTGAAAAGGAAAAACCTAGTAAAGTGACTTACTAGGTTTATGCTTAGTATCAATTGTGTGAAACCCCATGAAGCTCTTTATCGACTGGTACTTAAAACTTGTAAATACTTGCATTTTTAAGAAAGTTATTTCAGATGGAAAATCCTAGCAAAATGGTAATTTCAATAAATTTGGTTGGAAAAACCTAGCATCTTGTTATTTTTTTAGAATAAACATAGCAACTTATACAGTGAACGATACATTTCTACTTATTTCAGAAGGAAAAATATAACAAAGGCTTTTACTAAATATTTCCTTTGAAAAGTGTATATATAAATATTTTTTTTAAATTGGAAGTTCCTAATAACATACCTTACCATTTTTAAGCCGAAAGACAAAAACGTCATATTTCTAAACAAAAAACTAGCAAAGTCATTTACTAGATATATCCATATTTTTTCCGGTCATTTAAACTCGGCGAATTATTTTAAAGTGTGTATGCTAGGTATTTCCAATTTAATTCCGCTTTGGCGCGAAAACGAAGGATCTTTTACTATGTTCTTCCAATGCACTTCGTTAAATTATTCAGTCTGTCGAGCCAGTCTCAACTGTGTATACCTACATATACTCGTCTGGTGGTGAATTTGTTTTAATCTAATTATATAAAGTTTTGAAAACTATGTCTAAAAGAAAAAACATTATAATGGCTTTGGCTAAGGAAAATAAAGTAGTTTGTGTTCAGGAAGTGGGTGATCTTGAAAAGCGGTGAGTATTAGTTTTTACATTACAAACAAAGTACAATTTTGTTTGTTTGATTTTCAAAAAACAAACAATCAGTAAAATGGTAGATAATTCAAAAGAAATGCTGTAACGAATGCATTCTTTTTGTTATAGGTATAGTGAACTTGCGTCCTTTGGTCAAGATTGTTTGAAATCGATACAAGATACTGTGAAAGACGATTATTTGGTTGATAACCTGATGATGGACGGCTTACAAAATCAAAAGTAGGTTTCTAGATTTATTTATACGGACTTCTGATTATAAAATTAACATATTCTGAATAAATCAACATTTCTTGAAACAAAAAATAATATGAACCGACTTATTTATTACTGTAAAAGGTGATAGGTTACAACAAATTAATTTAGTTGATATTTAGAAAATTCGCATGTCAGCTGATTGTTAATAAATATTTAGGTTACCATTACTTATGTAACAAAAATCGTTATATTTGTGTGCAGTGGATATTCAATTACCAAAACATTTTTCTATTGACTATGTTTCGTGGAAATTATTTTAATTATCTTGCTCATATTCGTATACTAAAAAGTATTTCTTAAACACATTGTGTATTTATAGCAAATGTAGCAATTTTTAATTCTAAACTTCAGAAGTTAAAATATGTGTATTATCATTATTTTTAGAGTAATTTATAAACAAAAATCAAATAAACTAAGCATAACAGTTTATTCAGAAGAGCCTTCGAACTCAAAAGCTTTTGGTTTGGAGTATTATTACAATGATAATAATAATATGGACGTTTGTCGCTAGCATTTTTGATTTTTATTTTTTTATTTTTAGTGATAATGATAACCCCTCTACTAATGAAAACCATTTTTATGATATTCAACCAATATGTTTAGTAAGAGATATTAGGAAGGAAGAAAACACAAAAGTTTATACCGAATTAAAACCGCTACCATTAATTGATGGAACAAAGGATGGTAGTCAAAATGATACGGATGTTAATAATGAATGTCACAAAGAAAAATCGGTTGATGTTATAGACGTTTGTCAGCATAATAAAGGTTACTAAATAAAATATTAATTATTATAAACAATTAGACCAAACTTATACTTTTTAGATGACACAGTTGACGATGACTCAGATTTAGACCCTAGTTATGACCCACAAGAATCTGAAGAAATAAGTTATGAGACAAAGAAAAAAAGGAGAATAGCAAAATTTTTTCAAACTGAAAATGAAAAAAGTGTAGTTGGCACTGTTATGGAAAATGAAGGTTTAGTAGATAAACAATTGAAAGATATAAACCAGGAAACTCTGCCAGGTAAAAATGCTTTGTATTTTGTGTTTCACATGAATTAACTAATATCTACGTTTTTTATAGAAGCACAAATCAGTGATAAAACCGATGAAGGATACGAGAAAAACAGAAAAAAAAGAGCAAGAACAGCGAAAGAGCAAATTGAGAGGCATCTAGAAAAATATCAGTTATTAGAACCATGTAATTGTAAAAAAAAATGTAGAGAATTTTTATCAGAAGAAAGAAGACAAAATATTTGCCAGTCATTTTGGAAAATGAGTTTTGGCGAGAGAAGTCAATATTTTAATGCCAGTATAAAGATTGGGGGTATTAAGAGAAGAAAAGTAGATAGTGAAAATAAACGTCAACACGTCCTTACATACTCGTTGCTCAAGGATGATGGTATTGAAATGAATGTGTGTAAGCAAATGTATTTACATACACATGGAATGAAAACTGATGGTATGATAACGGACTTCAAAAACAGATATAAACAATCTATGGGGTTAGAACTGGTTAAGGATAAACGAGGCTCGTCTGTTCCATCTAACAAGAAGGATCCCATTCTAATAAGAAACCATATTGAATCTTATAATCCGCAAATATCACACTATAAATTGCAACATGCTCCCAATAGAAGATATTTATCTCAAGAGCTATCTATTACTGATATGTGGAAACATTTTTGTGAAACTCATGAAAAAATATCTTATGACAGATATAGAACTGAATTTAATTCACTTAACATTGGATTTGATCAACCAAATCAAGATGAGTGTGACATTTGCGTACATCAAAAAGAGCACAAAAAAATATGTACAATTCCAGAGACTTGTGATCAATGTAATACGTTTAATGATCACCATATGGCATATATTGCTGCCAGAAAAGCGTATGATAATGACAGACAGCACGACTATCCAGACTCATTTAAAGTTTATTGCGCGGATATGCAAAAAGTGTTACTACTTCCAAAGTTATCTTTAAAAAAATCTGTCTTTGTTAGTAAATTAGTTGTGTTCAATGAAACTTTTGCTTCGTTAACAAAAGATGAAGAAAATATTTGCGTTTTGTGGCATGAAGCTATAAGTGGTCGCTCGGCGGAAGATGTGGCATCAGCATATTGCGGGCTTATTCAAAGATCCTCAGTTAACGTAGAGCACTACGAATTTTGGTGTGACAACTGCAGTGCCCAAAATAAAAACTGGAAATTATTTACGTCATTTGTGGTAATTGTCAATTCTAACTGGGGTCCAAACAGTATTACTTTAAAATACTTTGAAGCTGGGCACTCTTTTATGAGAGCCGACAGTGTCCACGGAAACATTGGCAAGCTATGGAAAAAGAGATCCAACATTTATGAAATGAACGACTTAAATGAGCTAATATTAAAAGCCTCTAGCAAAAATAAAACCTTACTAATGAAACATGATGATTTTTATCGCTTTAAAGACGGTGTAAAACAAAGAACAAAAAAAGATGAAAATTTCCCAAAACTTAACGTGATTAAAGTAGTACAATTTAGAAAAGGGTCAAGACAAATGTTTTATAAGAAAAGTCATACTGAAAACGAATTTATTAATTTTGACTTTTTAAAACCTAAATTTAATCTGGAAATGCCTGAGAGCAAAACTGAAGATAGGGGTGTAAATGTTCAAAAAAAAACAAAAAATAATTACAGAGCTTCTTCCTGCAATGCTAAGCCAAAAAAGATTCTTTTGGGAGAAACTACCTGTTTCTGAAACATCAAATGATTTACTAAATAATCGAGTTTAGTTTTTATTATTTTTGTTTGTTTTATGTAATTAAATGTTGAATTCAAAAACTTTTTGTAATTTTTCTAATAAAATATATGTAAAAATTATAACTTTACCTACTTTTTATTTTTAAAAACCAAAATGTACCTAACTACTTGATTTTACATAGTTTTAAAGCAATCATAAAGTATCATATTAGCAAGTGTAATATAGTACCTACTAGTTTTTTCCTTGGCAAAAATAGTATGAATTAGGAACTAAGTAAGCATACTAGCTTTTTCCGCAGCAAAATCAATATTTCTTTGCATTTCAAAAATAGTAAGTGACATAGAATTAAAAAAACTGCAAATATTTGGAAAAAACTAAGTTACAGTTACAGGGACATACACTTGAAATCCACTGAACGAAAAAAAAAACAAAAAATAATATAATTCTATTAAACGGCGATATACTTTTCTTTCTTTTCGTTTCCTGAAAAGTTATCAAAACTCAGTTACTAGGTTTTTCCTTTTCACGGGAGATATGTTGCTCAATAAAGAGGGCTTACTTTCTGTTCTTTAAAATGGTGTATCACCCTCTATTTAAATATGTAATGGACACCGAGTGATTATTTGATATTTTTTTACCTGTATTATTTAAAAATAATTATTTCTTTTACAAAAATTACATAAACATTTGTCTTAGAAAACATCACTTTAGTTAAAATTATTAAATGTTGACATTTAAAAATTTTTCAAAATCAAAGTCCATCTCTTCGTTAGCATTAGCTTCAATATCTTCCTCTGACACCACAGTTACCTTAGAGTTCCCACAATTAGTACCCATGTACATTAGGGTGGAACGAAAAAGTCGAAGTCATTATTTTTTATGGGGCTAGTGCGAAAAAGTTGTGTTTTGATGTAAAATAAAACTGTAAGAAATATTTTTTGTATTGGACCCTATCTTCAGGTTCCATATTCAATTAAAATTTTTGGGAATAAAAAAAAACAAAATTTTAAAAATTTATTTTTTTTCGGTTCTTTGAATCTAAATAATTATTTTATGATACAATACACATTTTAAGATCAGTAGTCTGACTTTTTGTTAAAACACGGCATAATATTTCTAGACTTTAACCTTGAACGAATAAATCCATCCCTTGATTCTGGTCCACAAACAGCAGCTGATGCTTCAGTTACTAACTTAACAGTACTTTCCACGGATTTTGTATGACAAGGGCAATTTAAGACCTATATGTTGTTGTAATTCCCAGAATCAATCATATCCCTTACATCTTCATTGGACATATGTTTTAGCAAAGGAGGAGCCGTAACTTTGAATCCAGAAATAGAAATGAAGTCATTATAATCTGCAGCACTAAAATTTAATGTTGGTATTTTGAATCTCCGGATCTTTTTTTCTTTCTGACTTTCTCAAGCTTTCGGCACTCTGCGTAGTCCTAGCTCCCGTATATTATGTTTTCGTTCATCTTTCATCATACCGAGTAATACATTTTCGGTATGGGCAAAATAATCATTCCTTTGGATAACGGCATCGTCAATTTTTCTTTGGTCAACTGGTAAAAATCGTGAATAATGGATCATTAGCCATAAATGTTTTGAACCATCAGAACAGCTAGGATACAGTTTTATATAAAACCAAACTGGTGCATACACTTTTTGGATGAAACTTACTAACATAATTAATTGTTCCGCTGTTTCCGCTGGGACATTCAGTTACAACATACAATCGAACCAACCAATTTATCAACTGTCAGACACCTTGCGTGTGAAATTTTCCCAGGTTTTTTAAGGCTCAAATCATTAGGACATTTTCCCGCATCAACTGCTTGACTGATTTGGTACAAGTACCTACTTCTGATCGGTACTAAGGTCTGTTGTTTCTAATAATATTGCTAGTTTTCTATTGCGACAAAATAGACAACAGCCCTCTCTTCACAGCTTTCCAGAAGTTTACCTATTGGCCCTGAAAAACCAAGTGGTCCACTGGTGCGTCCACCTAACTGTTGAATTAAATGACGTAGAGGTAGCTCATTGCAATGAAATAAGCACACTAGCTATTGAAGTGAGGTTCCGCAGTATTTGTGATGTATATGGTTGGACTGTAACTGTTGACAAAGGAGCAATGAATTCTTCTTCATGATCATCTGCAACAGAAGAATTTGAGTCAGACAAGCTGCTACTTATGGAAGGATTAGAGGAATCAACGGTACATGCTTTAAGAACAATTTCGTCAGTATTATATTTTTGAGAAATTGCCTTTGCCTTCATGGTTCTTTCCATTTTCTTCCTTATTGCTGCAGATGCTGGTCCAATATCCACTGGTCCAATTGCCATGTTTCGACAGGATCGTTGATCTTAAAGAAAAATTCGCTCATTTTGTGGTACTTTCTTGCTTTTATCACAAGTACACACACAGTTCCAGTCATGATGCACTTGCAAGCCGCGATATTCAATAACTTTTCACACTCCTTTCGAAACTGGCAAATCTTTTCTATTTATGAATCAGATGCTTGCTGAGTTTTTGTGTACCTATCGCTTAAGATTTTGATACTCTGTATAAATATTGTTATTCATATCTTGAATGTACTTATGCGATATTGGAATAGAAGCTTTTATTCATATTTGTGCTACTTTCGTTGCAACGGCATTCAAGACGTCGGCGATAGATGGATCTTTATTATTATTTGTCAACTTAAGTTCATTACGAATAAAGATAAAGCACTTTAGAATGTCGCACTTAGTTGGTAAAACACGATCATTGAAATTTGATCAGAGCCATATTGATTTTTTCGACAAAAACAATTTTTATGTGTTTTCATTTTTCAAATCCAATATGGAACCTCAAGATATTTTTGTATTTCAAAATGCTCTCGCACCAATTGTTTACATCACCTGAGAAAACTTTTAAACGATAGCCACAAGAATTTTTCTTTTCTTTTATTTTTTTGGCCTTTTTCGTTCCACCCTAATGTACATGCACCCTTTGCAGAATATTGAACAACTAATTCCTATCTTCCTACAAGCGCAGTCTTTTGTACATCCTTTGGTACATTTACATGCTATTTTTTCAAGCAAAGCTTGTGGTGCAGGAGCTTTGACAGTAAATATTGGAATTAATCCATATTTTGAAGTTTGTCCGGCCGAGTCTAGTGGATCCAAAGTATTACCTATAAAAAATAAGATTCAATCATATCACACAATCACATAAAAAAGTTATAATGAGGGATTTAAAAAATAATCCTGAAATCAAAAATCGTTGCAAGTACTTATTACATTTTGAAAAAGCATATATTATTCAAAAATAATCCTAGAATTTTTTATAATACACCATTTTAAAGTAAACAGAATAAGCTTTCTTTTTTATTATATAATATATACCTAAATGTAGAAAAAAAAGTTTTAATGGGAAATTTAAAAAATAATCGTAAAAAATATAAAAACTCGTTAAAAGTATAAAGCCTTGAAAAAGATAACCTCTCTAAAAGAAGTCGTACAAATTATACAGTAGAACATTTTAAAGATAAATGATTTCTGTTCCTCTTACATGTACCATTGCCTATGCCTAAAGTTACGTAGAAAAAAGTTACAGAACAATATTTGCGAAATAACAAGGAAAATTGGCCAAAATTGCTGTGAGTGGCGAAATTTGAAAAATCATATTTCGAAAACTGTAAATCCTAATTCCTCTACCAAACATCATTTTAAAGACAAAATATGTAATTTTTTTTCTGTGAAGCAACGTCTACACCTATATCCCCGTGGACAAAAGTTATGGCACAAAAAACAAAATTTCTTTCTTTTGGGTTTCTTTGTGCCTTTTCTTTTGAATATATTTTTGTAAAAAAAGTATCTTTGACTTTAAAAAGTTATATTTAGATAGGAAATTTAACTAGGAACAATTTTTATGTAGATTTGTTTGTACCAAAAGTACATAAAACTCACCCTAATGTAACCTGTGCCCAGGGACTAATTCACCCATTTCTCAAAGACGCACCCCTTTAAATGGTAGCACTCCGCGGTTTTTTCATATATAGAGATTCATTGACCATATTAAATAATAAAACCCCGTTAACGTTGTAGTTCCTTTCTCTAGTACATAATCAATAGCCTAATTACGGAAAATTTTGAAATTTGAAAAGATACTTATTTCAGCAGACACGGACAAACAAACAAACAAATAAAAATACGATTTTACTAAAGACTTATCAGTTAGGGGAGTAACAAAATCCTTGACATATTTTCCAGGGTAGTTCGTGTAGGTATCTAAAATTTAAGACAGAACTGAAGGCAAAATTCTGTTTATTTTCCTAAGTGCTTATGCACATTCAAAGAAAATTGTATTCGACTTTCAGTATAAATATATCTCAGGTGAATATATATCCACGAAGGAATTTTTGCTCCATTCGATGTTCAGTAAAAAAGTATCTAACTAAAATTCTTTATTCTTTCTGACATCTTTATATATAATTCAGAGGAAAAAAATCAGATGTAAATTGAGTCAAAGGACACAGGTAGATATTTTTACGTTTTTTTACGTGTGTGGTACAGAATACTGAGGATTAAATGTTGAAATAATATATATCCATATATATACACAAAAACATATACAGATAAAAATCAGATGCATTTTTTTGTAAAGTGATATTCTTGAAGTATACTATAAGTAATAATTTTCCTTGCAAAATAAAAAACAAGTGCTAGGAGATTTTTATTTCCAGATTTATTTATTTAGCGTATGGCTTAAGTATATCACAGAATATATTTAGATTTATGCATTATACAATGCATCACAAACAGATGTCCAATTTTTTTATATATTCGATTGACCCTTCGGTTGCCATTACAAAGTCTATAGGGTCGCCTGTGTATGCTCTGCGTGGGCAGTCCTGAACAATGTGACTGATCGTCTGTCTTGCAGCGCCGCAGTCACAAGAAGGCGAGGGGAGTTTACCCCATCTGTGGAGGGAGTCGGCGCATCTTCCACAGTTTGTTCGAATTCGATTAAGGGCTGCCCAAATCTTACGGGGACGTTCAAATTCGCCAGGTTTCCCTATGATGTCCGGTAGACTATGGTAATGCGGATCTGTTCTACTTTCCCAATCTTCTCTCCATCGGGTATTTAAGTCAAAGTTGGATTGCTGCAGCGCTTGAGCAGATTGTAGAGGGGGTAACCTGGATCGTAGACGGTTTCCAAGAATATCGGGGATGTCGTTGTGGACTAGAAGCTGGCGACTTTCCATTATTTTGTTATATTCTTTTACCAATGCATGTTCGCGGCGTAGGTTGGGTGGTGCTATATTACTAAGGGTAGGTAGCCACATTGTAGGGGTGGGCTTAATTGTGCCTGTTATCATACGCATAGTACGGTTTAGTTGGGTGTCGACCAGGTGGGTATGCCTGCTATTTAGCCACACTGGAGCACAGTATTCTGCCACCGGATATATCAGGCCAAGAGCAGAGGATCTTAATGTTGATGCTGTGGACCCCCATGTAGTGCCGCAGAGTTTCTGTATTATATTGTTGCGTGTTTTCAATTTTGCTGCTGTTTTCGTCAGGTGTTCTCTGAATGTGAGCGTTCTGTCTAGAGTAACCCCAAGATATTTCGGGTATTTATTGTGTTTTAACAGCTTGTTATTAAAATACACTCGCAATTCTCTGTTTGCCAACTTGTTGTTTAGATGAAAAGCTGATACTTCAGTTTTTGTAGTACTTGGCTGTAGTCTCCATTTCTTAAGGTATTCGCTGAGGATGGATAAGTCATTCGTGAGAGTGATTTCTGTAGTTTATAAAGATTAGTGGCTTGTTGCAAGGGTCCAGTCGTCAGCATATCCAAACTTCCGAGATTCGGTTTCAGGCATGTCAGCAATATAGATGCTGAAAAGTAAAGGGGCAAGGACAGAACCCTGTGGAAGACCATTGTTAAGTTTCATCTGTCTACTCGTCTCCTTTCCCATTATAACCTGGAAGGCTCTGTTGGTCAGCATGTTGTCAATGAGGTTAATTATCTTTCTGCAGGGGATAATGCGGGCCAGTTTATATATTAATCCCTGTCTCCAAACAGTATCATATGCTGCTGTTAGATCTATAAATACTGTTGCTGTCTTTTGTTTCTTTTGAAAACTAGCTTCTATAAAAGTTGTTAATGACAGCACTTGGTCCGTACAGCTTCGATGAGGGCGGAAGCCAGCTTGTTCAATGGGGACATTTTCTAGTATCCTGTGACTAATTCTGTTAAGGAGAAGCTTTTCTAATAGTTTATATACCATGCTGAGTAGAGCTATGGGGCGGTAGTTTTCTGGCTTATCGTTTGATTTGCCCGGTTTCGGAATTGCAATTATCTTTGTTCGATTAAGTGAGAAAGGAATGTTACCTGACTGAAGTATATCATTAAAGAACATTGCAAGCCACTGTTTCGTGTATGCACCACTGTGTATCAAGAACTCTGGATGGATACCATCAAAGCCAGGTGCTTTACCTGATTTCATTTCTTTCAGCGCATGTGTGATTTCAGAAATAAGTATTTTTGCTGAATATTCGGAGTTCGTTCTGTTCATTTGTTTTAATGCCCTTAAGTCTCTTTTCACGTTGGTAGTATGTGTTCGATCTCGTGGAGCTCTGGATAGAGATACTATATGGGAGGCAACCTTGTTAGGAGACATTTTAGACTCTCTGGATTCCAGCTGGTTAGCTCCTCCAATTTTCCGCAACAAGGACCATGCCTGCCGGCTTGATTTTTTGAAGTCAAGGTTTTTATTTCCAGAAATAATGATTTTCGTAAAACAGTGTCAATTAGCTTTTAATTCATTATTATATAGCCGTTATCGTCCACTGCTGAACATAGGCCTCCTCTAAGTTTCTCCATATATCCCTGTCTTGAGCTACCATTATCCAGTTACCGGCAGTTCTCTTTACATCGTCACTCCAGCGCATTGGTGGTCGACATCTGCTTTGTTTGTTCGTCCGCGGTCGTCATTTCAATAATCTTTTAGTCCACCTGTCGTTCGGTGTTCTTGCCACATGACCTACCCATCTCCATGTCGTTTTAGCTACTTATTCTGCTATGCCTTTGATTTTTGGTTTTTGTCTGATGGTATTACTTGATATCTGTCTCTCCTTGTGATACCTAGCATGGCTCTGTCCATGGCCCTCTAAGTCACTCTTCAATTTTTTGCTGACCTTTTTGTTAATGTTTGCAGATGTCTCTGGTCCGTATGTTATCACTGTTAATACGCACTGTTTATACACTTTTCTCTTCGGACATATGGCCATATCATTTTTACATATTTCCCGTAGCTTATCAAACGCAGACCAGTCCAAACCTATTCTGCGCTGTATCTCGTGCATTTGGTTATTCTTTCCAATTTGTATCTCGTGCTTTGTTAAACAAAATTAAGAGCTATTAATGTAAAATGATTGAATTTGTGATGTACATCAGTATACCTTTCGTCGTTATGGAAACGAGAAAAACAAAAATTAATTTGCAATCTGTCACATAAGATTAATTGTTATTACTGATTGTATATTGTTTAAAAGTGAGTTTTAACTTTGAATACTTAAATTGTAAAGCAGAGTCGCGGTTAATACCTCAAAAATCGGAAGACGCTTATAAAAAAGAATACGATAAGCTCATTAAATGGATGGAAGAGCAAAAGGTAACAGATATAGATGAACGACTTTTGCTTGCTTTCAGCAAGAAGGCGTATGTATTTAAGGAGGACGATTTGCGGAAGTTTTTCACATATGGCCCGGACATTCCGTATTTATTTTTGAAGCTATCTTTAGCTCTTGCAGATGTACATTGTACGATTTAGGCTTACATGACATCAAGGGAGAAGGGAGCGTCTTGCTTATTACTATCCGACCATATAAGACTGTGACAGCTCGACATTTTACAATTGTTGATAGCGATGCAATTACTTATAGTCCAGAAAGCCACTGCGCATCCGCTAGGAAAAATATTTTAATTCGAATTTTTTGCACAATCTTACTCAAAAAGGACCCCTTTTAACAAATTTGCATGTTGCCAGGACCAAAAGTTGGTCAAACATTTTTTAAACGTTTTTTTTTGTTTTTTTCCTAAAATTATTTTTTTTGCATGGAACAACATTTTTTTAGGTTTTTTGGATCATTCTAAACAGAAAAGGTCTTAAGTGACTTTTCTCTAAAGTTGATAGTTTTTGACATATAAGCGATTAAAAATTGAAAAATTGCAAAATCGGTCATTTTTAACCCTCAAAAACTATGTGAAAAACTGAAAATTTGAATGTTGCCAAGGTAGTTAGATATTCTTTAAACATCGATTGATGAAATCCCAAAGGGTTTTTTGCAATACAGTATTCAAAACTCCTTTGTTTTTTAATTTGCTAATCAAGCGTGCGCGACACTATTTTCCACCGACAGTATGGTGCAAATGAAAGGAATAAATTCGTTATTTCGTAAACCGGCGACTTTAAGGAAAAATCCCGAAACAGGTCGATTTTTATTTTTAAGTTGTGATATTGTGGCATATATAGTATACTAGTGAAGTCATCCATCTGGGCGTGATGACGTAATCGATGATTTTTTTAAATGAGAATACGGGTCGTGTGCTAGCTCATTCGAAAGGTTCTTCAATTCTCTATTCAGTAATATAAACATGTACATAATTATTTATACAGGGTGTCCAAAAAATTTTAAATTAAATCATTTGGCAAATTGAAAAAAAAAATTAAATTATTGGACACCCTGTATAAATAATTATGTAAATGTTTATATTTCTGAATAGAAAATTGAAGTACCTTTCAAATGAGCTAGCACACGACCCCTATTCTTATTTAAAAAAATCATCGATTACGTCATCATGACCAGATGGATGACGTCACTAGTGTACCATATATGTCTCAATATCATAACTTAAAAATAAAAATCGACCAGTTTCGGGATTTTTTATTAAAGTCGCCGGCTTACGAAATAACGAATTTATTCCTTTCATTTGCACCATACTGCATATACATGCAACAGTGGAAAATAGTGTCGCGCACGCTTGATTAGCAATTAAAAAACAAAGAAGTTTTGACTATGGTATTGCAAAAAACTCTTCGGGATTTCATCAATAGATGTTTAAAGAATATCTACCTACCTTGGCAACATCCAAATTTTCAGTTTTTCACATAGTTTTTGAGGGTTAAAATGGCCGATTTCGCAATTTTTCAATTTTTAATCGCTTATATGTCAAAAAGTATTTACTTTAGAGAAAAGTCACTACAGACCTTTTCTGTTTGGAATGATCCAAAAAACCTAAAAAAATTTTGTTCCGTGCAAAAAAAATAATTTTAGGAAAAAAACAAAAAAAAACGTTTAAAATATTTTTGACCAACTTTTGGTCCTGACAAGATGCAAATTTGTTAAAAGGGGTCCTTTTTGAGTAAGATTGTGCAAAAAATCCGAATTAGAATATTTTTCCTAGCGGATGCGCAGTGGCTTTCTGGACTATTATGTACGTTTGGTGGAGAAGTATTTATTATTGCGCCCCAAAAATGTAAGTGCAGATCAAGTTTTCTTACGGTACGATAACGGTAAATGCATTAATCAGGTAGTTGATATTAATACATCTGGATCATATACTTTGCAAATTTCACGTTATCTGAAACTGGAAGATCCTGAGAAATACTCACGACATGAGTTTCGACGTAAGTCTGCTACAATTATGGCGAACAGTGGCATGACAATAGATCAAATCCAATAAGAAGTAGGATGTAAATCGGCAGCTGTGGCGACTTGTTACGTTGAAGAGAGTATTACTAATGAAAATAATGTTTGAAGCATTAGTTGGAGTGCAAATATTGGAAGTACAACCTCATTGACTTTCGAGAATATCGGTAGTATTAATTTGAACAGCATTTCCTTTGATTTAAAAACGGAAGTATAAATATTACAAAACAATATTACATCCATTTAAAAGATTAAGATTTTTAAATACTTATTTGAATACGGACTTTAAAACATTTATGAGTAGTATTTTATTTATATTTTATTTATTTGACGTTGCAAGGTATGTACTCTTGTCAGATCAGATCAATATTTAAAACTGTTGATATTGCGATGGTAACTGTAATAAATACGCGCGTTTTTGAAAGTTGAATTTAAACACGCTGAGACGTACTTTAAATAAGCAAAATAGGGTTCCAGTAAAAAAAATATGTTTTTCATATCTTGTGATATTTAAAAGTACACTGTCATATTAAATTTTAATATACAGGGTGTCCCATAATCAATTGAACATTAGCTAATGGGTGATAGAAGAAATTAAAATATTAAGATTTAACCAAAATCGCTTAAATAAAATATGGCTCCTTACTGAGTTACAGGGTGTTTTATTTAAAAATTTAAAAATTATTTTTTCTCAGTATTTTAAAACTATTCGACGTATACCCTTCATACTTGGCAGAAAGTGTAGGTATTATACACCCTATGAAATTATGATAAATAAAAGTTTCTGACTACTACTAGTGACGAACGACAGGGGACAGATAATGGTTGATCCTTCCCAAATTCTGCGCCACTGGCGGAATTGCCATTTTAGTGCAATTTTTCGATTCTCCAAGACTCTTTATGTAAATAACGTACTTTTTATTCGTAACGATAAAATCATTAGTTTTCGAGATATTTGAACATCTAACGGCACATATATTTTGATTAATGTATTGTGCCGCTTAATTTTACTTTTTAATTTTAACTTCAAATATCTCGAAAACTATTGATTTTATCATTAAGGCTGAAGAGTATATTATTCATTCTTAACGATAAATTCATTAGTTTTCGAAATATTTGAAGTAAAAATTAAGCGGCACAATACATTAATTAAAATAACTGTGCCTTTACATGTTTAACTTTAAATATCTCGAAAACTATTGACTTTATCGTTACGAGTGAAGATTACGTTGTTTACATAGAGAGTATTGGAGAATAAAAAAATTGCGGTAAAATGGCAATTCCGCCAGTGGCGTAGAACTTGGGAATGGTCAACCATTCGCTGTCCCCTGTCGTACGCGACTGGTAGTAGCCAGAAACGTTTATTTGTCATAATTTCATAGGATACATAACACCTACACTTTCTGTCAAATATGAAAAGGATACGTCGAATAGTTTTAAAATACCGAGCAAAAATAATTTTTAAATTTTTAAATAAAACACCCTGTATAGTCCTGTCGCCAGGGGGGTACAACGGCCTCCTTAATTCAGATGGACTTACCCAAGTTTTTTTATATATTTTGACCCGCAGAATACGAATTTTTTGGGTAACAGTTGATCCGGATGTCGATAAGATTGTTATAGACAAAGAACTTGAGGAATTACATAACAGCGATTTCTCGCAAAACAAAACATCTTTTTGAATTTTTTGGGTCATTTTAAGCAAAAAAATATTCCTGCAAGTTTTTTCGTAGAATGCATAGTTTTCGAGATAACCGCGGTTGAACTTTCAAAAAATCGAAAAATTGTAATTTTTGAACCCGAATAACTTTTGATTAAAAAATAAAGTAGCAATTCTGCTTACCGCATTTGAAAGTTTAAGTCAAATTATATCGGTTTTGATTATTTGTATTGCTAAAAATTTATTACTTTATTGTTAAACAAAGCTATAAACACCTAGTATGTGAGTGATGTTTTCTATGATTTCTCATTTAAAATCGAACGAGTAGGTAGAGTAGCTACAAGTGCAAGCGAGGCATTTTCTACGTAGCATGCGTTAAAACGCATGTATTAGGCACGGGAAACACTATGTGTTTATAGATTAGTTTAACAATAAAAAAATTAATTTTTAGCAATGAAAATAATCAAAACCGATATAACTTGACTTAAACTTTCAAATGCGGTTAGCAGAATTGCTACTTTATTTTTTAATCAAAAGTTATTCGGGTTCAAAAATTGCAATTTTTCGATTTTTTGAAAGTTCAACCGCGGTTATCTCGAAAACTATGCATTCTACGAAAAAACTTGTAGGAATACTTTTTGCTTAAAATGACCCAAAAAATACAAAAAGATGTTTTGTTTTGCGAGAAATCGCTGTTATGTAATTCCTCAAGTTCTTTGTCTATAACAATCTTATCGACATCCGGATCAACTGTTACCCAAAAAATTCGTATTCTACGGGTCAAAATATATAAAAAAAACTTGGGTAAGTCCATCTGAATTAAGGAGGCCGTTGTACCCCCCCTGGCGACAGGACTAGTAACTCAGTAAGGAGCCATATTTTATTTAAGCGATTTTGGTTAAATCTTAATATTTTGATGTCTTCTATCACCCATTAGCTAATGTCCAACTAATTATGGGACACCCTGTATATAAACAATTATTTAAAAAGCTTTCTTAAAACTTCGGATCTAAACAACAGGATAACGATGGAGTAATCTTTTAACTGCGTAAACGTAAATCTGCAAAGCTACATACTTGGTCAAGCGGTCAGTAATCACTTCTAAGTGAACGTTTACAAAAAATCGTCCACGAAGAAGCTGATAGTTGTTTCTAAGTTCACTTTTCCTTTTGTGTTCGAATACAGAAACGGGTGGCGAGTTTTCGAGAGAATTAAATAAATCGATGTTCTGGAACTTCTTCTAAGATTCAGGATCAACAGGATAAATTGGTGGTAATAAATCGAAAGGCCCTTTTAAGAAAAACGGCAACTCTGCGAATTTGGCGGCAGATTAAACAGCGAAAAGTGGTTTAACCTCCGTTCACACATTTGTCGATAAATAAGGAATCGTTCACATAATTCCCGATGATAATAATCTGGTGAATTTTAGTGGCTACATTAGGACTTTTGTACTTTTGCGTCGTGTTGTTTTTATTATACATTTATCTTCATCTATTATATAGACCAGCGCGGATCTGTTTTGAGGTGACATTCTGATTTTTGCAGAAAAAGTTGTATAATACATTTAGTTATAATAATTGATTTTCCCTCTCACTCAACTAAGTTTGGAATATTAATAAAAAATTTAAATATTACACAATAATTGAAAACATCGTTTTTTACTAGTTTTCTTGCTTATAACTTTACAAGTGATCCGTTTTGGAGCAAAGTAGTAATGAAATAAGATAGCGATAATTACATTTTATATAGGTACCCGTATGATTATTTCATTCATGGGAGATTCTGATCAATAGAAAGCTACAGAAATAAAAATTAAACTGATTATTTTTTAATGATTTTAACTTCCAATCGTATAGTAAGATATTTGATCACGTGTTTAATTCTGTCCAATCAGATTTAAATTATACTGAGAGTTATCTACTGTAGAAAATTACCGATAGAATTTTTTTAAGTAGATTGTTTCTCAAAAATGAATAACCATTTTCAATTTCGTTGCAAAACGAAAACAGAGCCGAACCATATTCTAGTCCAATCAGAGAGAGCTGCAAGCACCCCTACCGGTTTCGAAACTTATTAGTCTCTCATAAGGAGGCACATATGCTGCTCTCCCTGATCCAACCAAAACAAACCCCAGCGTGCAGTCCCGGATTGCAACGAACGAAATGGCATAGATGCCCTAGCGGCAACTGCTAGCAAAAAGACTAAGTTTTCACTCTAATGCCATATAAAACAACATAATACTATTCTACATCCCACCAGAATGAAAACGATGGGAACCTTCTCTGGTTACACCTCCGAGGCTTCTACAATTTGCAAGCCATACGGATACTGAGACTAAGGAGTGAAAACTTAGTCTTTTTGCTAGCAGTTGCCGCTAGGGCATCTATGCCATTTCGTTCGTTGCAATCCGGGACTGCACGCTGGGGTTTGTTTTGGTTCGATCAAGGAGAGCAGCATACGTGCCTCCTGATGAGAGACTAATAAGTTTCGAAACCGGTAGGGGTGCTTGCAGCACTCTCTAATTGGACTAGAATATGGTTCGGCTGTGTTTTCGTTTTGCAACGAAATTGAAAATGGTTATTCATTTTTGATTTACATTTACTCTGTGTGGAGTATGAAGGGAACCATTCTCGTTGGAACTTTACCGCGCTGAGCAGATGGGACGTGAACTGTAAATTGTAGAATTCCCTCATCTTCCTTAGTCTCAGTATCCGTATGGCTTGCAAATTGTAGAAGCCTCGGATGTGTAACCAGAGAAGGTTCCCATTGTTTTCATTCTGGTGGGATGTAGAATAGCATTATGTTGTTTTATATGGCATTAGAGTGAAAACTTAGTCTTTTTTTTTTAGATTGTTTCTGTTTAATGGCAACCAGTTTCCTAGTTTTGACAAGTGTCACATTTAAGAAAATATCCATAATATACGTATTAAAAAATAATCTTGCGAATATCACACGACAGTAAGAATAAATAAGAAAATAATGCTTCATTTTTACTCAAATTTGTTGTCATTGGGCAATAGCCACGAAAACCCTGAAATTTTCGGTAAACTGTCGCATTATTTTCAATTTATTCTCACTCTCTTGGGATATTATACCCGATAATTTTTGATAATTTCCCGTCGTCAAGTATATTACGTCAGATGCCATTCGTTGCTATGAAAAAATACATTCAGTGACATTAATGACATTAAGTGATAACTTTCAACCGTCAAATATTTATAACCACTGTGTTTAATTGTACTAATTTTGGTTTTGAACAGTTTTATTCATGAAATAATCGCAACAAATTGCACTCGATCTCTAAAGTTAATATAGAATTTTAGAGCTCTTGTGCAATTACTACTGATAATAGTGGCTAAAAATGATTAAATTAATTACCCTTAATGCAAAATAGCAATAAATGCAAAAGAGGCTAACCAGACTCTTTATTCAATGTTTTTTATTCCTTTTATCGTATGGGATAATATTTTTAGGGTAAAATTGCGATTTTGACAATATTTTCCCAATTAAAATTCAAAATGAATTTCATTTTCGTTTTCAGCACCACCAAAAGTATAAAGTAAGACCAAAATTAGCCATTTACCATCCATGGTAAATATCTCGAAAAATATGCGTTTTTGGGGATTAATGTCGATATTAAAAGTTGCAACATTTTTTCTGTATACATTTTGATCTAAAACTTTCCAGAAAACTTCTACCCAAGAAGCAATTGGACGTAATATTACGACGTCTTAACGTTGGATTAAATTCCCCAACGTTAATACGCGACGTTGCAACGACGGTCAGAAAACCGCTATTTGCACCTAAGTGGGGAATAGAAATACGGGTTGCCTCGACGTCCCCCTCTCGACTTCTCAGCTCGAGATATTTTATCGTCAAATTACGTTAGTTTTTAGGACTTTGGTCTTGTAAAGTAATAGTATAAAATTCTCTACCACAGAAGTACGGCCGACACACTTCATTTTTACCAAATAGGTTAATAATCTTGGACGATATTAAATCATCAGAAACTAAGATGCATGACGGCCTGCTGATACTTATTTAAGTAGGTTCCTACTCTATTCAGAATATAACCTAAGTGACTTGTATAATTATTTTATTAATCATCTTCCTCATTGCATAATGCGGTCGAAAATTTACAAACGCAAGGAAATGTACTGTTAAACTAGGTATAAAAATTGCTAAAACTGAAAGCGCCTCAGAAATTTACAGGTTAAATCGAACAAAACGGTAAAAATAGAATAACCATCGTAATTAAAAAAACATATTATTATGTCTAGACCCATACAAAATTATCCTTGATTTATATATAAACAAAATTCGTTAATTAAAATCAAATATTCATTAAAATATAGCAAAAAAATTGCCAAACATTATGTTTCAAAAAATGGCTGAACCATGGCGATTTTTCATTAATGGCGGATTTAACTCGCGACCTAAATTGCACTACATTTTAACTGATTTGGACAAGGACACCCCCTGCCGACCTTTAGAATAACCTATTTTTAACTTGCACACCTCGAATTTACCTATTGGTATACCTAATACGTCCTAAAGTAAGCGCAAACAACCTGGTTTTGACGACAGACCCCCGACGACCGGTCGTCGTCGTGAACACGCCTTAATCTGGCCACCTTCAAAGAGGGTTAAAAAAAATTATCATATGATTCAGATTCCCCTTCATTTTGAGACATTGTTTTTCTCAAAGGACAACTATATATTTTTTTAACTATATAAGTTTTTCATTCAATAAATTTTTATTGTTAATATACTGTTTATAGAAAAACCAAGTGTAAAGAAGTAAGGTTATGTTATGCAATGTAATATCTGTCATATTATAGTCATATAAGTCAAGATGAGTCTAATCAGATAGGCCCTAATCAGCAAATTTTTACGTCGTTTTGTAGTTGGAAACTAAACAACCAATTGTCGAAAATTTACTTTACGACGTTGGGTAGTCGTCGACGTTTTTTAGTAAATTACAGGTATCTTATAAAAAAAACTTTGACGTCAGGTTAACGTATACAACTTTACTTAAGTACTACGTTGTATTGTCGTTCTCACCTTCCCGCAAGTACACGCAGCAATCTACCATATACCTACTGAGAAAACAGCCGACGTCTCCTGAACGTTGGGTTCGATACTAATAAATACTATGTAATCCTCGACGTTGAGCAGTCGTTAAATGTCTTCCAGTAAATTACATTGTAGTATAGAGGTTATACCCGACGTCAGCTTAACGTTAAACCTTAACCTAATAATTAACGTTGGTATTCTCAACGTTGGATTGTCGTTGTCGTCTTCCCGAAAAATACGTCTACCATACTCGATAAAACACCAACGTCCTCTGAACGTTGGCATATATCCTAAAAAATACGTTGTAATTCCCGACGTTGAGTAGTCGTTGATGTATGCCACTTAATTGCACTTATACTACAGATAGGTTAAGACCGACGTCAGCTTAACGTCAAACCTTATCCTAATAATTGACGTCGTTATTCCCGATGTCGGTTGGTCATCAGAATATATTACTTATTAGCAGCAACGTTAGTCCATAGAAAAAACAGACGTTGTCCTTGGTTAAGGCTTATTGTGAACCAATTTTGTCCTTAAATTTAACGTCCCATTAAGACAAAATTGGTTGCAGGTCGTAAAAATTGCTACTTGGGTATGTATTCCATACTTTAACAGAAACGTGACTAATGAGCTAAATATTAAATTTCGTTACTCAACTTTTGCGATTAAACTTTGTAATTCAAGAATCTGCACCTTCTACATTAAAAATCCATAACCTTTACAGTGGAACCTCGATTATCCGTCTCTCTATTAACCGTCACCGGCAGGGTCCATACCTATATCCTACATCAGTTATATTGACTACATAAGTAAACATTTAGTCATCTATTCATTTTGTTTGAGCATTGCGATAAGCCAAACGAAATTCGTTGAAATGTACACGTGCAGTTATGCCGCCACCGCATTTTTTTATGTAAATAATTTTTGTTCTTATTCAGGGCTATGGATTAAATTTTAATTTAAATAGGTGATAAATGATACCGTGCTTTTAGAGTTCTATTTTTAGAATCGTAAGCTGAAAATAAAAATGCACAGTACAAGTTTTGTTAATGTTCTGTTAACCGTCTTTTCGATTATCCGTCATACCATTGGTCCGGTGCCCTGACGGATAATCGAGGTTGCACTGTATTAGAATAAGACTGAAAGCTAGAAACACATACTATTTTCTTCAGAAAGGTGAGAGCTATACACTAAAAATTTCATAAAAAATATTGAAATGGAACAAAGTTGTAGCGAGGTAAATACAAAAAAAAACGTGTTTTAATTTTTTTCATTTTTAGGGCAAACTTGCCATTTTTATAATGTTCCCCCACATAAAAATTAAAATAAACATTATTTTCGTTTTCAGTACCATCAAAAATATAAAGTATAACCAAAATTAGCCATTCACCTTACCGTGGTCAGTACCTGGTCATTTTAGGGGTGCCTGCCTCTCGCCTAAAAGGCATTTGTATGAGATTTTAATGCAAAAATAAATAAGAAAAGGAATACGCACCAACCATTGGAAATCACAATTTACATGAAGAGTCGAACAACGGAACTCGCCTGATACACTTAGCCGCCTCAATGAATATGGTAGTTTGCGGCATATGCTTTATGCACAAAGATATACATAAAGGAACATGGGAATACAATAAATCAAATAGGCAACATAGTAACCGAAGCAAGATATTTCAGGGACATAATAGCTGACGCATGTACAAGGTTTGGGTCAAACATAAACTCGGTCCATTATTTCTTCCAAACGAAATAAGAACTAGAATCTCCAGTCCAAAGAAAGTCAGAAGAGTTAAAGAGGAAAAGTTTAACATATCGTTGGTTTGAAAGAAGAACGTTACAAGTCGAAAAGTTCTAATTTTCAGGAGCGACGTTTTAAAATTTAAATGTGCTAGGTTTCATTATAATGGAAGAGAAAAGAGAAAGAGACCGGTTGGAAAGCCAAGAAAGCGCTGGGAAGACACAGTAAACAGCGACGCATAAGCCCTTTTACGAGTCCGTGTATTGAGAAGAGCAGCCACAGACAAGCAAGGGTGGAGGCAAAAAATAAAAGAGGCCAAGGCTCAGTTTGGCTGTAGTGCCGTAGAAGAAGAAGAGGAAGAAGAAGAAGAAGAAGAAGAAGAAGAAGAAGAAGAAGAAGAAGAAGAAGAAGAAGAAGAAGAAGAATAAGAAGAAGAAGAAGAAGAATAAGAAGAAGAAGAAGAAGAAAAAGAAGAAAAAGAAGAAGAAGAAGAAGAAGAATAAGAAGAAGAAGAGTTTTCAATAGGTTTAGTCTTTTATGACATTCGGATAGAGTCTGTTTTATATGCTTTTGCCACGACAGTTTTTGATCAATACACAAGCCTAGAAATTTTGCAGATGGTTTAAGTGCCACTCTGGAGTTATACATCTCTAATGTTGGGTAAACTTGAGGAGGGTTTTTGGTGAAGAATACTGCCGAAGTTTTTGGTACTGAAAATTCGAAACCTGAACTGGCTGACCATTTTTCTAACTGGTTGCAATGTATCTGTCACTTCATTGGTTGCAATGTATCTGTCACTAATTTAATATTTTTACCGTTGATGTACACAAAAAGATAATCTGCGAATAATTGAGCTTTTGGGAGATTAGGCAGATTATGAATGATATTATTTATTGCTACTAAAAACAATGTAGGACCAAGTACTGAACCTTGTGAAGTTCCATTTCCTTCAGCGTATTCCTCGAGTACGAATTATATACCTTAACTATGACCTATTATACAACATTTTTTTGATAAAATCAAGACAATTCCCGCCTATATTTGCATATTTACTTTTGTATCAACTGAAAGGTAATGAGTTCCATTAAAGCTCTATTTTTATTTTTCAGCTAACCAAATTATAATTGCGTGAAATTTCTAATAACCCTTCGGGTACAAAACGCTATAGCGTATGCAGAGAAACTGAAATTTGAAATGGAACTTTAATGGCAACTTTAAGTATCTTTATTGAATGTTCATATATGGGTAGTATAGAAGCAAAATCAAAAGCTACGTTGATTCTTAGCATAGAAACCGTTTCGCTTCTCTTGCCTAAAGACTATGGAATATTAAAGTAGAAAATCTAATTTGTTTCGTAGACGAAAATTGGATATCAGTTGTTCTTAATGACATACTTGTCGCTGAGGTATATGCGTAACAAGAATTTCCATGACACTGGTTAAATTGTTGAGGAAAACGGTTAGGTTTAATATTAATGAAAACGAGTTTTGAATATTCAATGATATTATACAGTATATGAGGGTGTGAATACAAAAATCGTATTCCAATTTTAAAATCTTGTAATATTTTTATAATATACTTTATATTCTTTATTTTTATCGTATTTACACACACTCATTATATTTACTTGTTCCAATAATTTATCAAACATAGGTATATTAAAAACACAGAATTTATATCTAATTTGTAAAATTTATTTTTGAAGTATTTAATATCTGCGACATTCAAATCAGGACTGCCTTTACAAAATAAGAACAAGGACACACCAGGCGGCGCGCGTCGAGTCGACGTCGAGGCAGCTTAAAATACATGGCGCGGTGTAACAGCGGCAGCTATGCTACGATTTAGTATTTGTATTTCGTTGTTGCCAAATTTAGTCGCGTGTTGGCTGCTGTACGATACGATGTCTGAAAGTTATGACGATTTGTCTTTTGTAATAAATGCAAGTTTACTTTATCTTAGATTAAAGAAAAAAAGAAACGCAGATATTGGATACCTCCTATCATAAAGGAACGAAAGTATAAGGAATTTTTTACACATTATATAACTAAATTAATATAATGAAGGCCCAGAGACGTTTTTTAATTTTACAAGAATGTCTAAAAAATCTTTTCAGGAGTTATTAGTAAGTATTAAAGAGCCATGTTCAAGAAATAACACCGTTATGAGGGAAAGCATATCACCTAAAAAAACTATTTATACAGGTGCTAAATTGATGCCCATCTATTATACCCCATTAATTGGGAAAAAGTGATGTTTCTCAAATTAATATTAACAAAAACATTATTCAAATTAAAATCAAAGTACGTATCGAGAAAGACGAAAACCAGAATATACAAAACCGTAATAAAAGCAACAGTTCACCTACGGATGTGAAATAGGAGTGCTAAATAAAACAGAAGAAGAAATGATATAGAGTTGAGAACGGAACGTATTGAGAGCTATTTTCAGGGGAAAGAATACAGATACAGAAGACGGCTGGCATAGAAGCACCAATCAAGAATTAAGGATACTTTACAAGGAACCAAGTATAACAAGATACACAAAGTCATAAAGAATCAGGTGGTTCAGTCGACGCACGCCGCCCCGTCTATGTTAGCGCTAAAGGTCCCGTATTTATACAGTACTTGCCGTTAAAGAGTCTTTTCGTGAAATTTCCAGAAGAATTTTAAACACCAGACAGCAGTGAGGTCAAATTATTATTTGTTGCGTTCTTGCAGGTATATTTTCTATCCATTTGGGACTATTTTAGACGACAGACAGGCGAGGCGTAAACCTAAGTAACGGTAAAGAAGTCTCCTGTAAAGTTGTTTACGAAGGTCTCGGAATTTACCGGTGACTGACGTAACACTATATTAACTCTGCAAAAAGCAAATAAGTTGTTGCAGTACCTTTTATTCGAACATTATAAGTAATGAAGCTTAAAATAGGACAAAACCTCGTAATTTTTACAGAATGTATCGATTTGCTTGAAAATTTGAGAATAAGTGGTGGATAGTCGAAGAATCAAAATCTATATTATACCTAAATGCGCTTTTACCATGGGGGTGGTTGCCACCCCATCTCAGGGGTGGAAA
Organism: Diabrotica virgifera virgifera; assembly: GCF_917563875.1. NCBI lineage: Eukaryota > Metazoa > Arthropoda > Insecta > Coleoptera > Chrysomelidae > Diabrotica > Diabrotica virgifera. Next base: position 210,929,412 of record NC_065448.1, on the reverse strand, counting down.
TTTTTATTATATTTTGACCACAACAGTTGGTAAAAGTATTCATTATAAGCAAAAAACGTTTCATACATTATTTTGATAAAATTAATAGTTTTCGATTTATTCGCTATCGAAAGTGTTGGTATTATATCGAAAGAATCAATGGTTTTAATGAGTTTTCTGCTAATAACTCAGAAAGTTTTCGTTTTATCAAAATAACTTTATTTAACAAAAATGTAAATTTTGAAAAAATAACCAAAACCGTTTTTTTTTGTTTTCTTTAAGACCAATAGTAATCGAGCTATACTTTATTATATGTTGGCTCTTCTTCGTCAAATGCTAAATGTTGTAATTTCAAAGTCGCTTCAAAAACTATGCATTTCTCGAGGATAACTTGTTGAAACCAATTTAAATTATTTAAAAATATGTACCTCCAGAAACAAAAAAAAATCTCTAGCTAAAAAAATTAAGTGACTTATAATGAAAAGAATGTCAGTCCCTATTTTTTTCAGCAAAAAGTGATCGTAAACAACCCCCTAATCACCACCCTAATTAAAATTTTTCATTGAGCTGATTTGGTTTTCTTGATTTATGTATTGTTAATAAGTTGTAGAAGTTTGATCGGCTTAGAATGATCAGTTTTTAAAAAAATGTAGTTAAAAGCGAGTTTTTGTAGTTTGGTAAAAAATACCCTTTTCTTCAGAATAGAAAGATTAGCATCAGAGATAGGAAAAAATATTTAAATATGAAATTGTAGCTTATTTAATTCCTAAGAACTTGGTTTGCAAAAATTTTTTTACCGCAAAAATTGAATGAACTATTGACAATTAAAACTTGTAATATCATGCAAAAACAACCTTTACCATCCCGTTAAATGCCACCTCTTTTTGTGACTGAGGATTTTAAAAGGATTTAATACTAACAGCCTTATAGATCTTGTAAAAACCTACTAAACTCTTTTTAACGAACCTTCTAAGATAAAAAATAAAAAAGTAACGGTTAAAAAATCAATATATTTTTATATAAAAAAGCAAAAATCCAATTGGAAGCATAATAATGTAAGTTAGAGGCGTTTTTAGTTATTGTCCTTATTAATTGTTCTTTCTTTATGTATTATTAATAAATTCAAGAAGTTTGACTGGCTTAGAATGATTAGTTTTTAAAACACTGAAGTTTAAAGCGAACAACGAATGTTTGCAATTTGGTAAAAAATTATATTTCCTTAAGAATAGAAAGTTGATCATCAGAGAACTTAATTCAAGTTAATTCCCAAGAACTTGATTTGATAAAATTTGTTTTACGGCAAAAATTGAGTGAATCATAAATGAGTATACCATCGAAAAACATTGATTTTTTAGATATAAAACTAACATTTTCGATAGCGAATAAATCAGAAACCATTAACTTTATCAAAAAAATATATAAAACATTTTTTGCTTAGAATGAATATTTTTATTAACTTTTGCGGTTAAAATATAATAAAATATTTCCACCCATGAGATGTGGTGGCAACCACCCCTATGGTAAAAGCGCCTGTCGGCATCATATAGATTTTGATCCATGGACTATTCACTACTTATTCTCAAATTTTCAAGCAAATTGATCCATTCTGTAAAAATTGCGAAGTGAAAAGCTTTGGTTCCGGGACTAATTGGCAAGTTTTACTTGCCAATATTTCTTGTTTGCCATCATTGATTCACTTCTTAAAGTTGCAATAACGAAAATGTAAGTTAGCCACAATGTACCCTATGCAAAATGTTAGTTATATTACCAATACACTGAGTTGTAGAGCTAATGTCTTCAGTAAAGCAATAAAAAAATCATCAAGTCATAGAAAATCTTCAGTAAAAGCAATAAAAAATAATTTTCACCATTCTCTAAACTATTTTTTTTTATTTTTGATGATCATTTCTAGGCCTGGATCCCGCGTATTAATAAATCCTGAAGGTTTATTAATAGCTTAACGGTGTCTAGTCCGACAAACTTTGATGTACGGGAACACTGGAACAGGGAAAGTTTTAATTGGGGAACAGTTTAAAAATTGGGAAGGTCAGATTGCGAAAACGGAAGAACAACAGGGTTTTCGCCCAAACAGATCTACAATAGACGCTATTTTCATCATGCGACAATTAATTGAGAAATCAATAGAATTCGACAAGCCCATGTTCACATGCTTTGTAGATCTGAAAGTGGCATTCGACAGAGTACGATTAAAGGGCGTGCTCACTGTCCTTGAAAAGAAAAACATAGGGCAGAGGTATAGAGACATAATCAAAGAGCTCCATAGATCCAACAAAACACGAATTAAAACCACACACGGGCTCACGGAAGAAATCAAAATCAATGTCGGCATTAGACAAGGAGACAGCCTCAGTTCATACCTATTTAATTTAATAATGGATGAAATTATAGGTAGTGTTAACAAAATGAATCAGGGATACAAAATGGGTAACCGAACCATGAGAATACTTTGCTACGCAGATGATGCAATCTTAACAGCCGAAAACGAAGATGACTTAAAATGTCTACTACAAAAATTCAAAATAGCCGCCGAAAAGTATAACCTGACACTATCCACAGAGAAAACACAATCAATGGTAATATCCAAGAACCCAATTAGATGTAAATTAGTAGTGGACGACCATATATTATAGTCGAACAGGTAATGGATTGTGGATACTTAGGTGTGGAAATATCTAGCGATAGGCATCTGTCTCAAAAAACAAAAGAGCAGGTAACGGAAGTAGCAAGAATATCTGGTTTCCTGAGAGATATAATCTGGCGGAATAAATATATGAGCACCGAAAGCAAAGACCGCATTTATAAGACATGTGTTAGACCCGTACTAACATACGCAGCTGAGACAAGGGCCGAGACAAAAAAGACCAAACAAATAATGAGAACAACTGAGATGAAAACCCTAAGATCCATAAGAGGTATCACACTCAGAAATAGAATACGAAACGAAGACACATTAAGAGAGCTAGGTATTCAAGACGTAGTGAAATGAACAAGAGCACGACGACGCATGTGGAGAGACCACGTAGATCGGCTGGCGCATTGGACGAAAACACAGAAGCCCAACACCAAGCGACCCATAAGAAGAACCAAAAAACGATGGTACGAGAGCTGGAGCTCCGGATTGCAGCAGAGACTGTAACAGAAGAAACAGGGCATAGTCCTATTACAAGAAGAAGAAGAAGAAGAAGAAGAAGAAGATTACGAAAACGTTCCATAAATTTTGTCAAACAGAACATGCAATTGCTTTGTTATCTTTTCATTAAACCCTTATGCAAAAATCAAACTGCTATTACAAACCAACATGATTCCTGTCATTTGACATGTTCTTCGTGTTCCACTCATTAAAATGCCCAGTTGGTGATAAACACCAGTCTCATTTTTGCATAAGACTTTAATGAAATGGTAGCAAATCAATTGGAAGTTCTGTCCGACAAAATACATGAAACGTTTTCGTAGTCTGACGTTCCAAATTGTTAACTAGTTCCACAATTAAAACTTCCCCGGTTCCAGTGTTCTCATGAATCAAAGTTTGTCCGAGTAGACACCCTTTAGCCATTAACAAATTTTCGGCTTGCTATTAATCAACTTTTTTTTGGTACGTGGCATCCAGGTCTATCCTAACTTTATTGGTTACAGGATACGCAGGATAAGCAATTCTATTACGAGGCACTTATATCATGCACCGCAATTTGTTACTTAGTGTTCTTTATTTTGTAAGTGATGAATAGGTCGTGTGATAAACTGAATGAACTTGATGATGTTTTGTTCTCAGACTAAAAAACTTGGAAATTCAGAAAAGTTTTCTCACGAATCCTAATTCTGCCGGCCAAACCAACGCTGCCGGCAATCAGATGTTCTTTTTAACCAATCGCCTAACAAGAAGCCAAACGACAAGAAGCCTCTCTTACCGAAAGATCTCCTTCGCCAATCACAGGGAAGCAATCAGATACCAGATGACTTAATATTAGTAATTTCTCAGTAAAAAATAATATAATACTTAAGCCCTATGCTTGCTTCCTAACGACTTTCGGTAAATAAATCTTCTCAACTCTGCAACAACTCAAGTTGTTTGCAGCTATTCTGTTATAAACAAATCGAAGACAACTTGAGCACAGAGACAAACAATGACGATACTTACTGATACTGACGATACAATGCTCGTAATCATAAATATAAAACGCAAATCTTTCATGGACATATCAATCAATTGGTTTATGTATACTGGGTTTGACAAAACTTTTTTTGATGAAAGACGACATTAAAACAAAATTAAAAAGCCCTTTTTTGGAATCGTTATACAGGGTGATTGATTAGTAGGGTAAAGCTCAATAGCTCCGCTATAGTAATAGATAGCAATAAAAGTTAATAACAAAAAAATTAGCCACCTTTGAGCTTCACATTACAAAATTAGTTAGAATGTTACAGGGTTCGATAACGCAGTGGCAGACCAAACTTATATTTTTTTAAATGGAACACCCCATATTTTATTTTAAATTCGAAATCCTGTTAACTTCTCCATCACAAAAATATAAAGGTTTGTTATGTTATACAGGGTATTTACAAAGTTATAACCAATTTTGTATGAAAATCGTAACAAGTTCAACTCCCTGTATAAATAAAAATAAGCACAACAGTAATGGTTTATTAATGCCATATTTTTTATTTATTTTCAAAATTTTTAAGAATTATTGATATTGCTAATTTTCTTTACATCAAATACAGGGTGAGTCAAAACGCAAGTACATTATTTTTTCAGTAATGTTAAATGGAACACCTTGTATTTTATATCATTATTTAAAAGTAACATTAACCTACTTTAATTTTTATATAACATTTCCTATGCCCAAACTTATTAGTTTTAGAGATATTTTCATTTTTCAGAGCAAATTATTTTAGGTGTATAAATTTATCTAAATTTTAAGTAAGCCATGACTGAATTGACAATTGAAGATTACCGATTATCAATCCGGTAATCAATGTAACACTGTAGCAAATAAAGAAATAAAAATAATTTATTAGTAATACATTTTACAAACAAAAACACAACAACTACATGCAACATTTTTGAAACAATTAAAAACTATCTTTTTATGTAAATGCAACAAATAAACAAAGAAAATTAGTAGACTTAGGCAAATATGCAAATTGCATATTTTGCATATAATGCATAAAAATGCAAAAATGTCAAATTTTGCATATTTTTATAAAAGTAAGCATAAAGTGCATATAATTTGAAAATTTGGTGTATTAACTATATATTTTTATATTCAAACTTACAGATAGCATGAAAATGCCAATATTTAATTTTGTTTTATAATCACTTGATATGTAGTAACTAATATAGTATAGTAACTAATAAAAGACAGCGGCTTATAGTTTTGTCCTGGAATTAAGGGTTTGTGTTTGCCAGTTTATGTCTCTAGGTAAAAATTTTTATTTTGACGGTCAGTTTCATTTGGTTTCACTTTTGTTGTAAAATTGGAGGCGTAAACAACGTGTATTTCTAATTGTGAATAATTATTGTGCTTTTAAAATGCCGAAAATAAGCAATGTTTCAACTTGGATAAAACCTTAAAAAGAGCCAGCTATCTATGGATATGGATAAAGTTTATTGCTCATGTTGTGGCAAAACCGTGAGCACATACGTATTATTTTTTATTTTATTTTAAAAATTTACACGGTGGTACAAACAAAAATTTTAAAATTGTAGATTATGTTGAAGAAAAGTACCGACACAAGGCTAGTTCGCAATAAATCGATGTATTTTCTCTTTTTTCAAGCATTTTTTAAACTACTTGCGATAAAAAATAGGATACCTATTTAAAATTCAAATCATTCAATAGTCTACTGAAAGGTCGCTAACATTTTTTTTCTAACAATAGCATAGTTTGCTTTAATTTTGCTAAAAACAAAAACATATATATTGGACTTAATTAATTAAGTGCTTTTAATTTATGCTCACAGTATTTTTTCTTTAAATATAAACAGAAAAGACCAATAGCCTCTTGTAAATATTTGGGGGTTCTTCTTTCTTGCACAGTCATTTCTTGACATTTTCAAGATTACTACACCGATTTTTATTTGATTTAATTTAAATTTAATTGTTATGCGAAACGGTTCATTTTTAGTTTATTTCTACAATCTTAGATTTTAAAAATGGGTTAAACTACAGAACATTTATATTCCTTTTTAGATTTCATCTGAAAAAAAAAATTTCATATATATCAGCATGTCAGAACCGTGAAACATTTAGCTAAAAAAGTAAACACCACATCCGGTGAAAAATATCAACCTTCAGTGTCCAAGTGCTTTCAGTTAAGTTACAAAAACAAACCGAACAAGAAACTTTTAACGAAGACTTGTGTCGTACATTAGTATCTTCTAATATACTGCTTTCAAAATTTTATCTAACGAAAACTTTAGTTCTTAAAAAAAATAAGGAAACAAAACATTCCCAGTGAAAGAACTCTAAAGAGAAATAATGTCAATTTGTTATACTTCTCAGTTATCCACAACATAAAAGCCGAAATAGGTAATAATTACTTTTACATATGTGTGGACGAGACCACTGACTCGTCAGGAAGATACATTGTGCACTTATTGATTGGTGTACTTAGCGATGAAACCTTTCCAAAATCAGTTAGAGAGTACAGTTTTAATAAAAGGATTTGAGTCAATGTGTCAAAGCGTTAACGGTACTATTGGAAAGGAAATTTTTCAAAAATTTAAAATAACCATGGGAAAAAATATACCAGGTTTTTTCTGAAGTGGTTCAAGTACTAGCTGGGACATTTTCCGAACCACTTAATTTAGAACCATCTATTATAGTAAATTTGAAAAATGCCCCAGTTACATATCAGTTGATGTCGAAAGAAGTTTTCTATTTACAAATATATGTATTCAGATAGAAGCCATAAATTTTTATTAGAAAATTTTGAAGATCATTTGATAATCTATTGTTACCACAATTCAAAATAATATTTATATGTTAAAATAAGTGTATATATTATGTATTTATAATATTATAAGTATTTTTGTAAATAAAGAAAATATTGTAAATATTTTTTATTACATGCATATTTTCTAGATAAATATGCATATTTTGCATAAAATACTGCATATTTTTGCATAAAATACTGCATATTTATGCGCATATTTTATACTTTTTTATCTGCATATTTGCCTAAGTCTAAAAATTAGTAATAAATTTTACAAAAAAACACACAAACACAAAAAACAATATTTTGTGAATACAATTAAACACTACTTTTGTATGTAAATATAACATTGTAACAAATAAAGAACGAAACATAATTTATCAATAATACATTTTGAAAAAAACATGTTTGAAAAAAATTAGAAGCTACTTTTAATAAAATATTTTTAATATTTAATTACATAAGGTGTTCAAAATTATCTCCTAACACATTTATGTACGCCTAAAAACGATCATTGAATGAGCTACTTACTCTACGGAGCATTTGTAAATTAATACATCGAAATACACTTTGTATTCTATTTTTCATCTCATCCCTTGTTGTTGGAGGCATTTTATAAACTTCATTATTAACGTAACCCCAAAAAAATCAGTCCAGTTTATTAAATTCTGGTGATTTGGGTGGCCACGCTACTGGTCCATTTAAAAATGATAATATCTCGGAAACTAATAAATTTAGACATAGGGAATGTTATCTAAAAATTAAAGTACGGTAATGGTACTTTTCAATAGTGATATAAAATACAGGGTGTTCCATTTAAAATTACTGAGAAAATAATGTACTTGCGTTTTGACTCACCCTGTATTTGATATAAAGAAAATTAGAAATATCGACCATTCCTGAAAATTTTGACAATATGTTAAAAAATATGGCATTAATAAACCATTGTTGTTTTGCTTATTTTTATTTATACAGGGAGTTGAACTTGTTACGATTTTCATATAAAATTGGTTATAACTTTGTAAATACCCTGTATATCATAACAACCCATTATATTTTTGTGAGGGAGAAGTTAACAGGATTTTGAATTTAAAATAAAATATAGGGTGTTCCATTTAAAAAAACAAAAGTTTGGTCTGCCACTGTGCTATCAAACACCCTGTAGCATTCTAACTAATTTTGTAATGTGAAGATCAAAGGTGGCTAAAATTTTTGTTATTAACTTTTATTGCTATTTATTACTATAGCGGAGCTATTGAGCTTTACTCTACTAATCAATCACCCTGTAGATGATGATAGCAAATGATATCTTACTTTATTGTTAGCAGTATAAGCAATTATATTACTCTTCTACATTCCCCAAATTGCTATAAGTTATGTATCCAAAGAAAATTATATATTATAAGAACAAAAAAGTTTGATTTCCCCACGTCTATTTACAAGATGTTAAGTTATATTTAAAGTTTCAGACTTTCAACAAGTACACCATGCACCGCAATTTGTTACTTAGTGTTATTTATTTTGTAAGAGTTGAATAGGTCGTGAGATACACTGAATGAACTTGATGGTGGTTTGTTCTCAGGTTAGAAAACTTCAGCAAAATTCAGAAAAGTTCCTGAAAGTTTCAGCGCAAGAATTCTGTTACCGTATGAAATAGTGGAAGGTACTTAATTTGTTGTTGCTTGAATAGAAAATAAAAACAATGTAGGCGTTAGAAGTTTAATCTTGTTAAAATTGCATCATCGTAAAAAAGTCCACTGGATAATTTTCGTTAGACAATGTACACAGGGTTTCAACCTTTAGTTTTAACTTAGCTATTCCCTGGATATTCAAAGTTTTTAAACTAATATACTAACTTTATCTTATATAGACTTAATACGTGAAATTGATTTTAAAATTATTTTCTTGTCGGATTTTGTATCATCTAAATCTACTGTATTGTGTTAAAAAAAACGAGTGACCTAAAAGTCGGTAAAAGTTCTTGAAAGCAGATAGTTTATGAGCCTATCATTTGATTGAAATAAAATAAGAGACGTTCTCACAATCAATTTATTATCTATTCCGAACGACCAGTTTTGCTGTCTGTAATACGCACAGCATCATCAGGTCCCGGTCAAAGTAAACTAGAATTGGAAAAGACTGTAAGACTTGTACCGGGTGTCCCAATAAGAATGGCTCTTGGCCATATCTCAGGAACCGTTTATAGTACAGCTTCGAGAAAAAAATATTTATAACAAAAGTGGTCTCGGAAAGAGCCTGGAAATGATTTTCATAATTGTAGGTCCACCGCTAGAGGGCGTAATTGAATATCAAAAATTAAAAAATCAAAATTTTACAAAATTTACCTAACGAAAGGGCACTGGAATTCCAATCATAGTATTTTTCATAAAATTCTCCGCATATTTGATTTCACAAGTTTAAGTCTATCTTTGCAAATAAGAGGTGGGGGTGAGTGGAAAACTTCTTATGAAAAAATAGCTGTAAGTCTGTTTCTGCTAAATCGAATTTTTCATACTTGATCTTGTTGAAAACAGCTCTTGTTCGTCAATGTAAGTGTCTTATTTTCGAAATACCCTAATAAGTAATGTGCAAGCTAGGAGGCGTTATTTAATTATTTTCAGAAATCTAGTTTTCTTTGGAAAATATTAAATATAAGTATTCATTTTTAATCCTGTATTACAAAATTAGACCAAATTATCAACATAATACCGAAAACCGCATGTCTATACCTTTGTTCTATCTCGAGATATCTTAAGAAATGTGTAAATTTTAAACATATTTGTTACTGTCACCGATAAGCGAGGTTAAGGAAAAGTAGTGTCCTATGGAAAAAACAAATAAACATTTTCCAGATGTAAACGTATATAATTAATTAAAAGAACAATAAGACAAACAACCTATAAAATATAATAAAAAAATAAAAGCAACTACTTACTTAGTCTTAGTGGCTGCCTAATTAATGTTCAAATTGTTGCCCATCATTTTCGATGCCAAGCATTTACTCTTTCAAGAGTAGATTGAATAGCAACATATTTAACTGTTTTAGACTTTTATTTATCGGGACGGATTAAAGACCTTGTTTTTGCCGCTAGGCCCACTACTCGAGAGAATAATATGATCTAGAATCTACAGAATACAAAACGCCATTCAAAGCATTGCGAAAGCAGAAATTAAGACTGTTGTTTAATCTACTCTTGAAAGAGTAAATGCTTGCATCGAAAATGATGGGCAACAATTTGAACATTTAGGTCTTAGTTCGTCAGTAAGTAAGTAGTTGCTTTTATTTCTTTGTTATATTTTATAGTGTTCTTTGTCTCATTGTTGTTCTAATTAATTATATACGTTTAAACCTGGAAAATGTTTTTTGTTTTTTCCATAGCACACTACTTTTCGTTAACTTCGTTTACCGGTGACATTAACAGTTGTTTAAAATTTACACGTTTTTTAAGATATCTCGAGGTATAAAAAAGGTATCGTCATGCGGTTTTCGGTATTATGTTGATAATTTGGTCTTATTTTGTAATACATGACTAAAAATGCATACTTGTATTTAATATTCTCCAAAGAACACTAGATTTCCGAAAATAACTAAATAACGCCTAATAGCTGGCATATTACTTATTAGGCTATTTCGAAAATAAGACTCTTACATTGACGAAAAAGAGCTATTTTCAACAAGATCAAGTATGCAAAATTCGATTTAGCAGGACCGGACTTACAGCCATTTTTTCATAAGAAAATTCCCACTCACCCCCACCTCTTATTTGCAAAGGTAGACTTAAACTTGTGAAATCAAATATGCGCAGAATTTCATGAAGAATATGATGATTGGATTAACAATGCCCTTTAATTAGGAAAATTTTGTAAAATTTTGATTTTTAATTTTTGATATTCAATTACGCCCTCTAGCGGTGGACCTAGAATTATGAAAATAATTTCCAGATTTTTCTCGAGACAACTTTTGTTATAAATATTTTTTTCTCAAAGCTGTGCTATGAACGGTTCCTGAGACATGGCCGAGAGCCATTCTTATTTGGACACCCGGTATATACTTCTAAGTAAGTCAAAAACGCAAACAGCTGTATGTTCTCAAAAATGTTTGATAGTTTGTAAAAACTGTTTTATTATCAGCTAAGTACTTACAACACATAACGTACCATCATCAGAGCTTATTAAAAGGACATTTAAGATACGTTTTTTTTTTTCATAAAAAATGAGTGAAAAACTTACGTCCTCTTATAAAACCTTCATAGAAGAGCAATTGCTAAACGACACAATAAAATACATGGATACTGGGCAAAAGCCACAGATATCGGGTATAACAACCCCTTACATTGAATAAAATCACATATAAATTATTTTATATATTCAAAAGACAACATGGCTGAATCAAACCATTTTCAGCCTTCCTCAGTTGTTCACGTGGGCTCAAAATGGTTTGACTCAGCCATGTTGTCTTTTTAATATATAAAATAATTTAGAAGTGATTTTATTCAATTTAAGGGGTTGTGATAACCGATGTCTCTGGCTTTTGCCCAGTATCTATGTATTTTATTGTGTCGTTTAGCAATTGCTTTTCTATGAAGGTTTTATAAGAGGACGTAAGTTTCTCACTCATTTTTTATAAAAAAAAATATTATCTTAAATGTCCTTTTAGGAAGCTCTAATGATGGCACGTTATGTGTTGAAAGTACTTAGCTGATAATAAAACATTTTTTACACACTATCAAAAATTTTTTGAGAACATACACCTGTTTGCCGTTTTGACCAAAGTAAACTAGCCCTTAAGAGGAAACAGTAGCGATCAACAGGTAGCCAAAACGCGTTCCAAGATTGCGGCTGTAATTTTGAATATTGTTTCGAGATATTTGGCGCACGTATTCGTAATATAATAAAGAATGGCGGTACAGAGCCCAATTTGAAAAATATATTAATATGTGAAAATTACTCTGTAATTAAATACAATATTAAAAAAACGAGCCTGTACCGCCATTAAGAAGAACAAAAGCGTTTTTGCTACCTGTTGATCGCTACTGTTTCCTCTTTTACTGACGTGGTTTTTTCAGAACGTAGACTCTGACATGCGGATTGTCATATCGTTGCATATTCTCCTTTGTTTTCAATATGAATTTGTATTATATCACTGTATTTGTTTTTTACATTAACTACAGAATCATTAATCACACTGCGGTAGAATTAAATAATGATAAAATTCGCAACAAAATGTAAAACCACTTCCATGTAAAAGGTATATTTATTAAAATTTTAAAAATCCCAATGAATTAAATAAAATAGGTTCATTCAGAACGTTTTCTTACCTATCAGTCCATCATCAGTGAATCTAAAGTAGAATAAGTAATCCCACTATTAAAATTGAAAAATAGTGGTATTACTTATTCTATTTTAGATTCACTGATGATGGACTGATAGGTCCGAAAACGTTCTGAATGAACCTATTTTATTTAATCCATTGGGATTTTTAAAATTTTATTAAATATACCTTTTACATAGAAGTTGTTTTACTTCATGTTACGAGTTTTTTAACTATATGGTATACAGCCAACCCAGAGAACTACCCGTTTTAATTAAATAATGCGCCAAATAAATATAGCTGCATTTTTGAAGAAAATTATAAACGGTCGAATATTATTAAAAAAATGGTGGAGGTTCTTACAAAATCCTTTATAAACTGAATTACAAAAAAAAACTTGAGTACAGTAAAACCTCGATATAACGGACTGATTGGGGGACAAGGTGTTCGTTGTATAAAAATAGCTTTAACATAAATAAAAAAATTTTTCTGACAGTACACTATATTTAGACATAAATAAAAAATACAAAACACAAACAAATTTCTCTTTAATTGTCTTCGGACATTCGTTGTGAAGAAACGATGCTATTTGATATCGACGTGTCTGCTTTCGATAATTCTGTATTGAAGAAGGAATCAAGTTTTGATTGATGTTTTTTAAACGCTTTTCTTTAGTTCAATCGTTTGGGTCAAATCTTTGGACGTTAATTTGACTGGCTGTTCTTCAATGCAAATGACTAAAAATTTGCAGACATGTACATTCGCGCGAACAATACACGAATAGTCAAAAAAAAATTTTTGTTTATTAATTGTTTAAATAAAAAACTATTTTACCGGAAAATGCTTAAATTGTCTTGTTTTTTACAATGAAGAAACTTGAAACTTTTACAGATTGTAGCTAGTTATATGAACTATACATAATTTAACTTTTTACGTTAATTGTTTACGTTATGCTTTATAAATAAACAATAAAGTTCCAAATTTTTTGCCGATTCCGACTACTTTTCATGTTTGTACATGTATGTTTTATACATATTTTAATAAACAAGACGACATATTTTAATGTGTAAGACTAAAAAGTAAAAAATAAATAATATGAAAAAAACATTTTTAAGAAACGCTTTTCTTTAGTTACGACTGACTAAAATTAAACATATAAAAAAAAACAACTAAAATCCAAAAAATAAAAAAATTTGAAAAAATCTAACACATTCGCTAAAGAAAAGCGTGGTGCGAAAACCGTTTATTCGATGAAGACGCGCCACGCTTTTCTTTGACGAATGTGTTAGATTTTTTCAATTCTTTTTATTTTTTTCTTTTTGTTTGATTTTTTTTTATAATATCGCACACCTAGATCTAAAGAGAGTTAAGTCAAAAAAGCACTTTTTTCAAAAAACACGAAAAACTGTTTTCGGTGTCCATGTGCACTGCGGGACCGAGTGTTTTGTTTTTATGGTTTGCTTTATTTATACACCAGAATATTATGTTGAAGTACTTTAATGTTTAGTACACGTTATAAGGCTAAAAATCGATAATTTTTAATTATTTCCCTTTTGCTTATTAACATATTTATATTTTTGTTATACTAACTTGAGTTGAGCCTGTGTTGGTGAATTAAGTTTGTAGTTGCCTCTCTTTTGAAAAGGCATTGTTCATTTAGTTAAAACGAAGTGACTTTTTGGTTGGATGATGATTATTGTTTTCTTCTTAAATCGGCTTGAATAATACCTAATTCTGTTTTCTTCGAATATGCTGTTTTTATCTCTTTATTGCTCAAATCAAGAATTTATTTGAAAAACGCCTTGCATATTTGTATTTTGGATCCATTAATCTCAAAGTAAAAGGGACTGTTGAGAGCTCTAAAATTGTGAAGTATATTCAAATGGGAAATAAGCCACAATTTTACCTAAAAATGATTTTAATTACGTTTCGACGCCCAAGTCGGGTGTCGTTGTCAAAATACAAAATAATACTAAATAAATAAAAATGTTGTTGCTTAGTAAAAAATTCTTCTAATAATTTATTTAAGCTGACTCATTTATATCGGCAATTCAGACACGTATTATACATTTTAAAGTAGACCACTTTAAAATGATATTGCCAATATTGATGAGTTGCGTTCCTGGGACGACTTTACTAAAAGATAGTTCATTCGATTACATGAAATCAATCCCAACTCAAGAATATCCGCCACAAAAAATCATAGCATGTGATCTGTCTTTAAAAAGACAACCAAATGCAACGGTGGCACTGAAATTCTCGCGTTAGAGATTCCATAGTAAATCACGAGGGAAAACCAGGAAAAACCTCGTGATACTATCCCGACATCGTAAGTATTTGGGTTTACATTTAGTTTACTCTCAAAACTAATACCAAATTCTGACTTGATATTTTAAATTTTAAATATGTACTAACTCGATATGTTACTGATTTACTAATTGTGGTATTTTCTTTCTATTGACTTCCTCCTTTAATATGGGTAACCAATGAAACCAATGAATGAAAAAAAAAACCTACTAAATGAAACCAATTGTGTCGCAAATTCCTCGGTAGAATGCAGTAGGATGTGGTTACCCATATTAAAGGAGGAAGTCAATAGAAAGAAAATACCACAATTAGTAAATCAGTAACATATCGAATTAGTACATATTTAAAATTTAAAATATCAAGTCAGAATTTGGTATTAGTTTTGAGAGTAAACTAAATGTAAACCCAAATACTTACGATGTCGGGATAGTATCACGAGGTTTTTCCTGGTTTTCCCTCGTGATTTACTATGGAATCTCTAACGCGAGAATTTCAGTGCCACCGTTGCATTTGGTTGTCTTTTTAAAGACAGATCACATGCTATGATTTTTTGTGGCGGATATTCTTGAGTTGGGATTGATTTCATGTAATCGAATGAACTATCTTTTAGTAAAGTCGTCCCAGGAACGCAACTCATCAATATTGACAATATCATTTTAAAGTGGTCTACTTTAAAATGTATAATACGTGTCTGAATTGCCGATATAAATGAGTCAGATTAAATAAATTATTAGAAGAATTTTTTACTAAGCAACAACATTTTTATTTATTTAGTATTATTTTGTATTTTGACAACGACACCCGACTTGGGCGTCGAAACGTAATTAAAATCATTTTTAGGTAAAATTGTGGCTTATTTCCCATTTGAATATACTTGATTATAAAAATGCCACAAGAAAATAGCTTCAGAACAACATCTAAAATTGTGTGTACTTAAGTACCGATATTTAGAATTTATTTGTTGCGAGTGGCGTACTAAGAATTCTATTTGCTCTCCAAGATCACTGAGTGCCCAATATTTATCAAAGTCCTGTTGTCTTGACATCTTGTCCACTTTATCTTTGCATTTTAGGCGACGTTTGTCTCCACAGGGTGGTCCAACCATTCTTGCTAGAATTAGTGTTTTATATTTTGACAGGGTAGTTTACCTATCTCAATCTCAGTAGCAGTTTCAGGAACCATAACACCTTCTGGGCCAACTTTGTCACTACCATCTTCGGTATCAAATGCACTAGAGCTGCTGCTGCTGGATCAAGCTACCGATGATGATGAAGGTACGACCTTAGGTGGGTGCGCATTTGTGTTTAACAATTATTGCAAATTAGGATCTTTATCTTAGTTGTCAGTATCACTTTCATCGCTCCAAATAAGTGAAATATAATAGTCCGGGGCTGCTGTTTAGGTGTGATAGGGATCGATATATTAACCGGTGTCAAAACAGCATGAGTTTCTTTGGATGCAACTTTATCACTTGATGGCTTCTTCAAGTTATCTTCCACGGTTGCATGTTGACTAGACGTTATAGGAGTGATATTTTATTTATACTGTTCTTCTATCATACTTACTAACAATTGCCGGCGGTTCATTGTTTTCCTGAAATATACAATATTCATTCCTTAAATATACTCTGTAACTTACAGAGTCATGCACCATAAATCAATTTAGAAAGCCCACAAAAAACATTTTTAATCTTTTTGGCTATGTTGTAAAGATAAATTTGTCAGAAACCATCTAAAGGGATCCAAATTGAAAAATTGGCAGTAAAATAGGAACCAATATTGCTAGTGGTAAGATAAACATTAAACTGTACTACGACCTACAAACTTAAATCGTCAATAACGAAATAAGTTTAATTTTGATAAGATTTTACAGAAAAAATGAAGTATCAAATATGACTCAGCAAAACAAACACAACTACAATGTCGAAAATGTCTCAAGAGTAGGGTAACAACTAAAAATAAAAATATAATCTTTACTTACCTTGCCAGCGATACAGGTTTAACTCAAATTGTTGTATCTTTGTAATTAGCATTAACCATTTAAAAGATAATATTGCTTCAAATTTCAACTAAACAGGTATACCTCAAAATAAGTCCATACTTTTTACGGAGGACACTTGCACTTCGCTTGTAATTCTGATTGCATCTAGCATTGTTCCCATTTATGCGCGGTGGGATCTGGCTCGCTCGTTCAACAAAAGAGACTAGGTGCCATCTAGCGTTGAATTTTGCACATATTTTTATATCTCTTTTATTGATAGATATGTATCCGTACAGGGAATTAAATGGTGAGCAATTTCACATATTTTTGACTTAACTCTCTTTAGATCTAGGTGTGCGATATGTTTTTTAATTTTAGTCACTCGTAACTAAAGAAAAGCGTTTCTTAAAAATGTTTTTTTCATATTTTTTTTATAATCAACTCTCTAAAATTACGAAAATGCACATGATCCATACATCTAATAACGTCATTTTTGTCAGTGTTGTTGGCTTCTTCGCTATTTTACTTCATCTGCTATTTCTCTTTCAGTCACGATATTTTACCCAGGGTCAAATTCATCTACTTCTAGATTCTAGACATTCTAAAACATCTCACTCAGCTACTTCTTCTACGGCATCATTATATATTGTCCTACAGAAATCAGGAACTTTCAACCCTTCTAAATCTATGATTGCATCTTGTCCATCAACCAAATTCTTCCAACCACTTTTTAATGTTTGAACTTTTGCCTATTTCCATACTGAAACAAAATTTAAAATCTTCTCCGGCATCATTATATATTGTCCTACAGAAATCAGGAACTTTCAACCCTTCTAAATCTATGATTGCATCTTGTCCATCAACCAAATTCTTCCAACCACTTTTTAATGTTTGAACTTTTGCCTATTTCCATACTGAAACAAAATTTAAAATTGTTGATTTTAAATTGTAATACTTTTGCAAGTTTTGCAAGGTACGCTGCCCTCTTGTATCTTCTGCATTATCTTCATTATGCAATAAAACCATTACCTACTTCATCTAAAAACTTTCTATGATATTATGTTCTTTTGGTTGTCAAAATTATTCCCTGATCCACGGGTTCGGGCTGAATAAGCCATGTTGTATTTTTTGGCAAAAATATGCAATTAGAGATGTCTTCTTATTCTGAACTAAAAAAATTTCCGAGGGATAAGTAGAACCGTTGTCTAAAATCAATGAATATTTCACCTTTTCCGGCGCTAGTCCCAGTTTCTTCTTTTGAAATTTTCTCACTCCATGTTACAAATTCTTAAAAAAAAAACAATTTTGCAAATATCTATGTAAGTAGGTGAACCATGCCTTATTGGAGCTATGATATGAAACGGGCAGAGAAAGTATTTATTAAATACAGCGTTTGGAGTTCACGGGGACCCCGTTGGTATGCA
Source organism: Diabrotica virgifera virgifera (assembly GCF_917563875.1). Lineage (NCBI taxonomy): Eukaryota > Metazoa > Arthropoda > Insecta > Coleoptera > Chrysomelidae > Diabrotica > Diabrotica virgifera. The sequence continues at coordinate 210,911,455 of NC_065448.1, read as the reverse complement.
ATATATCTTGGTGTGGGACGGATTAAGCATATATTATAATGCTAACAGGACGTTTTTAACTTTTTTACATTTGATCGGGTTTTTTGTCCGTTATATCCGAAGTCCGTTAAATAGAGGTCCGTTATATCGAGGTTTTAGTGTACTTACTGGTAACTGAAAAATAGTAAAATAGTGCTTTCCACTTGAAGGTCCACATACTTTGTTGGGGATCTTCCCCAGGCTCTCACTCCTTGTACCCTTACTACTATTTGTTGTCATTCGGGTTATGTGGTCGTTCCATTCTACTCTTCTGCTGTTCACCCAGTTATTAATGTTGTCCACCTTGCATATGTGTCGTATATCTGCACTTCTAGCTCTATCCCACAGTGTCTTACCATCGATTTTTCGCAGTGTTTTCATCTATGCTGTTTCTAGCATTCTTTTTGTCTTTTTTGTATCAGGTCGTATTTCTGCGGCGTATTCACTTCTTTCCCGATGTTTTTATTTCTCCATATTGTTTCATTCAGGCAACCTGCGGCTCTGTTTGCTTTATTCACCTGATCTTCCACTTCTCTTTTGAGTTTTCCGTAGCTAGATAGTGTGATGCCTAAATATAAAAACTATGTCTATGAGTTTAATTTAGTAATATTTTGTATTTTGACAACGACATCGGATTTGGGCGTCGAAACGTTAATAAAATTATTTTTTTAGTTAAATTGTGGCTTATTTCTTATTTAGAATAGTTCATTGTCTATGAATAGACTCGTTGTTTTTTCTTGCTGTTCAGGGTATTGGCAACATTTATAACGATCAGATGGACACGAGGTCATGAAGGCTGAACTGGAAGGATCAGGACGATATTATCCTTGGATGGAATAAGGAATGACCGAAGATGGAAAGGTCCAATCGTTTACATTGACGAAACAAAGGCCACGTTGCTCAGTCGGAAGAGATGTGGGCATGGTTCTTTGGGTTGGGCTTCTGTTACAATGATAGATGTTAAATGAATAAACAATGGTATGCGAATAGAGCTAATGAAACGACGATAAAAAAAAGATAAATAGATATCATTAACTGATGGTTTGACACTTGGACTCTAAGGAAACGGAAATACTTAATACTCAAACGAAAATATAGGGCGCCAGGTATTTTGACCAAAAAATACTCAAAGGAACAATAATTAACGAAACATAACACAACAATAACAAATTAGCAAGAATGCTACGACAAGACATCAATGTACTAATCTTGAGCTGTAAGTAAAATTAAATAAAATACCACATCGTACACCTTAATAAAACATTTATTAAAAACTCAATGGAATCTTAATATTCACATAATATACATAAAAGAAAGGTAAAAACGTTAGCCACAAAAATAAAAATTGAAAAATAATAATTTAAACATGGTTAACAAATTGCATTTACACACACGTAAAAAAATTGATAAATGGACGATTGTGACTCTCACTATTTAAAAATGGGATTAACTGAAGTTAATAAACATCTATAAAGTTTAAAAATATAGAAAAGTAAAATAGTTTCTTAAAAAAGCTTATCTATAAAAAGATCATAATTAGTCATATTTCGTCCATTTCTAAATATAGTAAAAAAAAGGCCTTTTTGTCTCAATAAGACTAAATACTTCAATTATACTCTAACAACAGAAATCGCATGACGTTAATTAAAGAAATTAACTATATAAAAACATACTTCAAATTCACTGTAAATGTCAAAATCATTAAGCGAAAACGCCTATACAGTGAGCACGTAAAGGTTGGAATAAATTCATTTTCTCGAGAATGGACAATTTTGGAAAAAAATCCCGAAACAGGTCGATTTTTATTTTTAAATTGCGACTTTTTGGCATATACATCATACTAGTGACGTCACCCATTTGGGCGTGACGACGTCATCGATGATTTTTTTAAATGAGAATAGGGGTCGTGTCATAGCTCATTTGAAAGGTAATTCTATTCTCTATTCAGTAAAATAAACAATAACATAATTGTTTATACAGGGTGTACAAAAAGAATTTTTTTTAATTAAGTTTATTGTCATAAAAAGAAGAATCTGTGTAATTTATTTAATTTAAAATACATTTTCCTGCTATCAGAAAACAGCAAATTCAATATTAAAGCAGCCATCCATCTGCCTCTTGACCATTTAAGCATTTAATTTAAACGAAAAGCAATGATTTTTTTTCAAATAAACATTTTTTTCTGTTTTCCGAGAGCAGCCAAATGTATTTTGAATTAAATAAATTACACATATTCTTCTTTTTATGTCAATAAATTTAATTAAAACAATTTTTTTTTCGACACTCTGTATAAATAATTATGTTATTGTTTATATTAGTGAATAGAGAATTGAAGAACCTTTCAAATGAGCTAGCACCCGACCCTTATTCTCATTTAAAAAAATTATCGATGACGTCATCACGCCCAAATGGGTGAAGTCACTAGTACAATATACATGCCAAAAAGTCGTAATTTAAAAATAAAAGTTGACCTCTTTCGGCATTTTTTTCAGAATCGTCCATTCTCGAGAAAATGAATTTATTCCAACCTTTACGTGCTCACTGTATAATCTTGCATTAGAAATTTATGCGAAAGTAAATGTCTATATTTCTTTTTTTTATCCAAAACGACAATGACCTCATATATTAAGTAGGTCTCTCAACTTTATGCAAATAACATATTTATGGTAGCTATGTTATCTCAGGCAAACAAAAATAAACCAAAATAGTTCACTCACTCAAACAGGTAGAGAAATGCTCTCCCTTCGTAGGCCGGCTGGCCCATGAGGCGCTAAAGATGAATACGAAGAAATTCGACTATAGATACAGTCGAGAGAAGAACAGCGCTAATAATGCATAATGCAAACTTAGGTGGAAGGTAGAAGGTGGAAGGTGGACCCTTTAAAAAATAGAATAACGCAATTGTATTGGAGGCATTTATAAAAGATTATTTTTTTTTAAACTTACCGACACAAGTCGGGTCTACCCGACCTATGGCCACTGGAAATCACATGACTGCACTATATTAACTCAACTCACAAATGATGCAGAATTTTGAGAATTTGTGGTTTTTATGAACCTTTGGCGTCCTTTGTTAGTGGTGGGGTTTTGAACCAATCAAAATTATGGAAAACTGTGAGAGATATTCAAGAACAGATTTCCTTACCACTCGTAAAAGGGCTTAGCAAATCTAATACTTAAGATGAGTTATGGGATGCAAGGCCCATATCATTCACCAGAAAGCTATTAAAGTCTAACGTTCTGTAACAACTAGCTGATGATTTTCTGTTGGAGTGAATGAAAAGGGAGTGGTAAACTCCAACAGAAGTAGTAAAAAGAAGAAGATCTACTTAATGTAGCCAAAGGACAAAAATGTGTGGCTTCTCCGTAGAAGAAGCTGGAGTAACTAAAATACAACTTTGTAGTAGTATTTGTATGGAAGGATGCCAAGACAAAGAATATCGAATTGATACAGGACTAGAGATGAGAAATCATTAATAGATAGATATAACTTGAATGGCTAGCTAAATATGTATGAGAAGGGCCACTTGACACTCAAGGAAGGATTCGGCCAATTTGCACGGCTATTTTTGGCCAGACAATAGATTAAAGGAAGTGACAATGATGGCTCGAAAAGAAGATATGAAGATAATGTTCAGAAAATAGATAGAGTAAATATAATAATATACTGAAAATAGAATGAATTTTTGGGCGCCAGAAGAAGGATAACTAGGTTAACGCTCTTCCAGGTATTCTACGCTGCTATAGAGTATGTTAAATTTGTAGTACAAGTATGTGAAAAGTTATTAAAGATTATTAAATTATAAAATATACTACTAAAAATAAAGGAGTAATAAGAAAAAAAAATCACAATAAATGTATATTTATTGAATGTAACTACTAGATCTTTTTAACAATCTCTGAGTTAGGACAAGTAACTAGTGTGTAACTCTAACATGACAGGAAAAAGTGATACTAGTGAAAGTCAATTACAAAATCATCATACAACTATGATCTAAGAATACTCTTTATAAGGTTAGAAAAACTGACTACGGGTACCTCTAATACAGGAAGTACAACTTACAACTAGGTTAGTAGAACCCTCACCAAATAATAATTGTACGTTTATAATACGTACACCTTAATTAAATACTACCTGATACTATATATAACATATAAATACCTCACTGTGAGTGGGACAGGCACAAGCCTTATTGAATAAATAAACCTACGAGTGGATACACAGATCCTTTTCCTAACTCGTGGTTTATAATAGTAATAATAACAAGTGAAACCAAAAACTAATCTGAGGGATTAGAATCCAGAAGTTCATATGAATTTAATAAATTAAAGTTAAAGTTAAATAAAGTTAATAAGTTAAAGTTAAGTAAAGTTAATAAGTTCAAGTTAAATAAAGTTAATAATTACAATTTTGACTAATATGTGAAGTTAATTTTTAAAAATTTAATTAAACATATACTAAAATAATGGAATGAGTTTAAATAATTATACAAAAGTGGAACACAGCCTAAAAATAATCAAGATAAGAGTACCGACTACTATTATCAGGGAAAATATCTGAGCTCAGAAATTTATACCTTTATAGATTGCAGAGTGTTGGGGAACGCTATCAATTAAATATTATGTTGTAAAGAAAAAAAACCTATAAAAAATATAAAGCAGGAAAAATGTGTGTGCAATTGAACTAAAAAAAAAATGTACTAAATATCACAAAACCAGTCTGTCTTTAATAAGAGCACAGTAAATGTTCCCAAACAAACCACTCTTTCCTAATCTTGAAGTTGATGTAATGGGCACCCAAGGGTGCTAACTCTCGCTAGCAGCTGTCCTGCTGGAGGTACAGGAGAGGAAGACTGGTAGAAAGCAGCTGAAGGTACTCAAAACTGTTGGAAAGCAGCTGGAGGTACTCAAAAAAAAGAAAATGTGGAAATAATCCAGGCTGGTCGCCTATTGATTGTTTCTCTCTGTGTGGTCTGGCCTTGGTGTTGTTGTAGGGTGGCTTTAAGATTTCATGGTAGGTGCGGGGTAGAACTCATTGGATATAGTATGCTCTAAAATTCTTCAAATCCACTGCTGCTGGATAACTTCACTATACTTTTATTGTAATCTTTAATCAATTTGGAACTCAGAATTAGAGGTGAATAATTGAGTCTAATGACCCCGCACACTACGATTCAGACCGAACACTCGAGAAACAATGGCAATCCAAGGCTCACGTTCACAGCTGAATCCTTCGTACCCCTCTACTAAGCATTGGCTGTCAAAGTGGGGAAACCAATGTTGCCACGTTTTAAATGTGACGTCATCAAGCATTTAAAAATTCTGAGATGGGTTTAAGTTCTATTTGAATAAACATTGAAAGAAAATAATTCTGAAAATAATTAAATAATATTTTGGATAGTTAAATAATATCTTCCCATCAATAATCGATTCTATAAGGGGCGGAACGTCACATTCCCTTTCAACCACCAGAAAAAAAATTTTATTTAAAAAAAATTTTTTTTTTTTTTTTTTTTTTTTTTCAAAATATTAAACTAGAGTAGTAGTGCTTAGTGTATCATTCCCCGTTGATTCGCAAGATTACAAATAATCACCACTAATAATCAAGGGAAAGTAGGATGGTCACTGCAGCAAATAACGGAAATTGCAAAATATGACCCGAAGTCCTAGTAAAAGTGCTAAAGATGAGACATAATTTATAATGACAAATAAGTGTCGAATTGGCAGTAAATCCAAAGTTGAACTATCCATGGACATCAGATTTATAAGGAGTATATCCAAGGACGAACAACCAGGCAAAGGTGAGAGCCAATTCATACCATAACGCAAGTACATATACTAAAGTCACCAATGAAATCAATAACTATAATAAGTGAAGAATCAAACACTCAATCCTAAATTGGACTAGCAATGGACACCAGATTCGTAATAGCATATCCAGAGAAGAACAACTAGGAATATTTATAGAATAATTTTCACCAATACCAACTAATATAAATAGTGAACATACCAAAGGAATGCAAACACATTAACCAAAATAAATGTGGAATCAGACACTCAATCCAAAGTCAGACTATCAATGGACAACAGATTCACAAAAGCATATCCAATGAAGAACGACCAGGAAGATTTATGGACCAATTCACATCCATACTAAATCCTATAAATAAATTAGGTCTACGTACACCCACATCCGGTAATACGAACCTATACAACCAAATAAACAAAATAAGTGAAGAATCGGACACTTAATCCAAAATCGGACTAGCAATGGACACCAGATTTATAGGAGCATATCCAAAGAAGAACGATCAGGAAGATTTATGGACCAATTCTCACTAATACTAAATAACTAACTAAATTAGCTCTAGATCTACCCTCATCCGGTAATATGAGCCTATCGAAACTAAATAGTAAAAATAAAGGATGAACTTATAAGTTCTATGACTCCATGGTAAATACAAAATATGACGGGAACGAGCTCCCAATCTTTCATAAGACTGTATATTCATGTGAACATACATAGGATTATCCAGGAGATATTCCTGAATCTAAGCAACAATTAATGCCTAAGGAAAGAAGAGGGAATCTACTAAAAAGAAAATCAATAATTTGTCCCAGTGGGTTAATCACTAACATTACGACTCTACGTCTATGGAAAGTCAAGCATCAATATACTATGAACTAAGAGACATAAAATAAGCAAACTAGACTTCCCTATTATCGTGTGAAAATGTGCCTGGAATATTTGGAACAATTGCACAAGAATGGTTAGGAAGTGTTGTACACCATTTCCCAACCAGAAATATTATCATGGATAAACATCTGCCTACTCTGACAAGAAAGACATGGATTACGAAATCGGATAGCAGTGATCAGTTGCTGAACTTCGAACCCACGTATTCACCAACTTTGAGCATTAACAGACTAGTTCATAAGAAGAAATATGAAGGACTCAAGAATTCATTTATAAATCAAAATTCCAAATTCATTCCAGAATCATCCTGTGGAGGAAGTAAGAATCCGAATTAATATAAAGTATTTAAGGTACCTGTGACAAATATCAATAAAGTAACCCAATAACAAATTAACAACCACAACTTCTTTCCAATATGGCAAATCCAATGACATGATATAAAAACAATAAGAAAAAAAATAATAGGTATGTAATCAAATATCCAAGATATAACACATAATCTAAGATATGGTAGTGTAACATAGTTCCATCTATATTAAGCAAGAATACTTGTATGAGCCCACACATCCAAATATCTTAATATATAATAATCAACAGCCCTTTTATTCTGAGAGGTTGAGTCCAAAACTAAGAGTACAAGTGGAGGTTATTAACTTGGTAATACTACTGGCTGGATTAGTATTTGAGAATATTTGTCGATAATGACTCAAATGCAATCTATAATACAAAAAAAAAATAATAATAAACTCATACAAGCGGTATTACACAAGAATTCGGTACCTAATAACTAATACGTGAGAAATCATCAAGCCATGCCGAAGGATAAAAATTGCTATGGTCAGGCATTATCTGGTGATTAACAATTTAAACTAAAATACTATACCATAATAAAACTAATTAAAGGCAAACACAGGAAGATATTAGCTTAAACAACCCTGTTAAGCTAATCTTCTTCCGATGAAGTTGAAGAATCCACATCGTCCATGGTGTTGTCAGGCAGTAAATCCTTTACATGAAATTGACCAATTCGCTTATTAGTCGAATTGTCCTTTAATTCATAAATCAAAGGAGATATTACCCTTGAGACAGTACATGGGACATATTTCTGGCAAAACTTTGCAGAAATGGCATCACCCTTATTGGATTTGACAAAATTGCGCTTTAAGACTCGATCACCAACAAAGAATCGCAGATCTCGTTTCCTCAAATTATAGTGCTGCTGGTTCCTTAGGTAAGAAGTTTTTAACTTCTTCCTAATGTCTGCGAAAATATGAGGTAACGTCTGGAGATCATCTAAGCGATGAAGTTTCTCAGATATTTGAGGAAGATTTTCGGAATTGTCTGAAATTACACCAAAATAATCACCTGATAAAGCCACATTCCTACCAAAATTCAAATATGCTGGAGAGCACTGGGTAACTTCATGGACAGAAGTCCTTATGGCTTGAGCTATGGAATGAATATATTGATCCCAAGCTCTGTGATCAGGGTAAGTATAGGACCTTAGAGCTGTGACAATACTGCGATTTACTCTCTCAGTATGATTTGCTTGTGGATGGTAGGCAGCATTATAAAAGGTCTTTTGAACCTTATATTTAGCTAGAAGATCTTTAAAGGCCTTCGATACAAACTGAGGACCGTTGTCACATGACACAATTTGAGGAACACCATACACCAAAAAGACTTGTTCCTCCAAATATTTTAAAATTGCTGGAGTTGTGGCCTGGCGAAGGGGACAAACTAAAGGAAATTTAGTGAAATAATCCACAACTACCAGGCAATAGGTATTACCCTTGTAACTCCGAGGATAAGGTCCAATGAGATCCATTGAGATCATCTGCCAAGGAAAATTTATGTTCCTGAAGGAACCCATAAGTCCAGCCTGTGGTAGGTTACTTGGTTTACAAGTAGCACAAACCATGCATTTAGAAATGTACCTTTTTATAGACTTCCGCATACCAGGCCAATAATATAATTCGGCAATACGGTGATAAGTCTTATAAAAACCAAAATGACCCGCCGTAACTTCATCATGAAACATATGCAGAATATTTTCCCTATTTGGCGTAGGTACAACTATTTTCCACTCCGACATATTGGATAAGGACTCTATCGGACTTAAGATGTGTTTGTACAGAATATTATTCTCTACCTTAAAATCAGGATATTTTTGTGGGTCTTGAGTGACCCTATCAATCATATTCTGATACCACATATCAGGACTTAAAGAGGACAGATCTAGGACATTAATATCATGGACACGTGAAAGAGCATCTGCGACCACTACCCCGTTTGCCTTTCTATGGACAATCTTATATGAATAGGCAGCCAGTTTGCATATCCATCGAGAAAGCCTCTGTGAAGGGTTTTTCATACTATGAAGCCATACTAAGGAACTATGATCAGTAATTATAGTGAAATTACGACCTTCCAGATAATAACGAAAAGCTTCTAACCCATGGATGATAGCTAAGAGTTCTTTCTCCGTAGTTGAATAGTTTTTCTGGGCCTTGTTCAACTTCTTACTAGTGTACGCTATGGGGTGTTCGGAGCCATCTTTCAACTGAAATAATACGCCTCCAGAAGCTGTATTAGAGCAATCTGTCATTAGATAAAAATGCTCATCAAAATTAGGTGACATCATAACCGGAGCGCTCGTTAAAGCATCTTTAACGCGCCTAAAAGCTTCGTCAGCCTCAGGAGTCCAAGTAATGGTCTGTCCCTTTTTCCTGTTCTTCAAAAGATCAGTAAGAGGTGACAACAAAGTAGAGTAGGACGGTACAAATCGCCGATAATAGCCACACATTCCCAATATCCTACGGACTTGGGTGGTGGTCTTTGGTATAGGAAAATTTTTGATAGCAACTATTTTCTCAGGATCAGTCCTCAGCCCCTGGTTATCCACAACATAACCCAAGAACTTAAGACTAGGGCGACAAAACTGACATTTATCCAGATTGACCGTTAGATTAGCTTCCTTAAGACGTAAAAATAACTTATCTAAAATTTCCATATGAAGGGAAAAATCAGGAGTGACAACCAAAATATCGTCTAAATAATAGAAAACATAGGGCTCTAACGGTGGACCAATGACTAAATCCATCAGACGACACATTGTCTGAGGAGCAGAAACAAGACCGAAAGGCATGGTGACAAACTGGAATAATCCTTTACCACTGACAGCAAAAGCAGTATACTTCTTGCTCTCTTCACTCAGTGGGATCTGTAGGAAGGCCTTAGACAAATCAATAGAAGAGATGTATTTGGCATTCTGAAGTTTGCTCAAAATCACATCTATTCTGGGGATAGGATAAGCATCCCTGTTAGTTGTGATACTGTTTAGTTTTCGACCGTCAAAGCAGATCCTGAAGGATCCATCCTTCTTCTTCGTTAACCAGAGCGGAGAACAGTAGGACGATGTTGAAGGTTCTATGATATTTAAAGCAAGCATCGAATCTACTTCCTTTTCTAAATCTGCCTGCCAGGCTTGAGGTATGGGGTACTGATATAATCTGAAAGGAGTGGGATTTCCCACTTCGATAGTGTGAGAGATTAACGACGTACGACCTAGTTTGTCTTTTGAAGAAAGAGTAGTAAATTTAGAGATCATACTCTCTAATTGCCTTTGTTCAGAGCTTGATAAACTAGCAAAATCGTGAATAGCACTAAGGGTAGATAAATTAAATTCAGATATGGAAAAAGAAAAATCAGAACAACTTAAGGTACTATTGAAAGCATTGAAAAAGTCCATACCTAAAATTATAGAATTCTGCACGGAAGGAATAACATAAAATGTAATTTCCCTACATAAATCTGCCACTGTGATTTTAATTTGGAGTTTGCCCGTAATGGACTGAACTGTACCATCTGCAGTAGATACTTGCAAAGATGAAATGGGCATAATGGGAATACTAGAATTTTTCAATAAATTTAACGAATGTGCCCCTATCAATGAAATATTAGAGCCACTATCTAACAAAGCTAAACACGATTGTCCTAAAATTTGAATAGGAAGATATGGCCTATTATCATTTTGTTTCCTAACTAATAACGAATTAATATCTAGATCTAAAGTATTTGGTTGTCTACAACCGTTATATGGAACTAACCCAGACGTATCATCATCATTAACAAAACTAGAATCTAATATAGATAATGGAACCACATTACTATCACAATTATTATTGTTACGTTGAACACTACCAATCAAAGAAGCGTTTGTAAATGACCATCTGTGATCATTTGAATCAAGCGAATCTAACGTATTATCTATAGAAATAAATTTCTGGTTTAATTTTGTTTTGTGGTGTGTGCTGCTTTCTTGAACGACACCCCTTTCCCTTTTCGTGAAGATGGGTTTGGGTTGCTGGATGTGCTTGGTCCTGTAGTTTCGTTTGACGATGGGGTTTGATTCCCTGATTGGATGTTGGACGGAGAAACGTTCAGGGGACGGACCTCCGACGTGTCGTTTCCCGAACACTTAGAACAGTTTCTTTTAAGGGTGTTCTCTCGGCCACAACCATGGCAGAAAATACGATTTTGAGGAATCCCACAATTGTAAAATGGGTGACCAGGCTGATCACAATTCCGGCAGACAAGAGAACTAACAACCGAAACATTATGTTCATGACCCTTATTTAGCCAAGAACGTTGCCTAAAGGAAGTTGGCTGAGAAGAAGAGTTAGAAGAGGATCGAGATGTGGATGGAGGTTGAGAAGACCAGGATAACGTTTCCTCCAAACGTTTGCATTTTATAGTAAGGTCATCAATGTTCTGAATGTCCATAAGAGCTAATTGTTGATGATAAAAGGGCAATAGACATTTAAGGATGATTTTAATTTTAGCTAAATCTGACAAAGGAGTGTCTAAACGACTACACATACCTAATATAGTATTAATAAACATAGTAACAGATTCCCCAGGTTTCTGCTTATGATTCTTAATTTGATCTAATAAATCATCCTGGAATGAATACGGAAGAAAATCCGACTTCAACTTTTTAATCAGATCAGACCAACAAGAAAAATTACCCCTGTTATTCATAAACCATGTAAAAGCGGTCCCGGTGAACAACTCAGCAGAAGCAGCAAACAAATCCTCTTCAGAAACACCTCTAGATATTCGAAGACATTCAACCCTTTCTAAAAATGACATCACATCAGTGTGCTGTTTTTCACCTGAAAATGAAATACCCCATTTGTGTACTTGAACAGGTTTGGAGTACGTAAAGCTAGGTACATTGACTGAAGCATTAGGAGTAGAGGTAGCAATGGGGTTAACTCTAGAATCAAGTTCACCCTCTAGTGTTAATATTTTAAGAGAAACAGACCTCTTGAACGGTTCCTGTTCTTCAGAAGGACAGTGTAGCAAGTGTACACGGGCAGAAATATGGCCTAGACGAGATGTTAATCGCGCATACTCTGTATCCTTTACAGTTCCCCTAAACTTTTCGATTTTTTTAGACAAGCTGTCCAATGTTTCAGTGATTCCTTTTTGTTGTTCCTCAAAAGGAAGGGATACAGCTGAAATTTGGAGAAAACTTCTATTGCCAGCTTCTTGTTTCAAAGCACCTCTCAAAAGATTGCGTTTTTTATCGACAGTTGTCGACTCCTCTGGCATTATGTCCCGAATCTTTAATTCATAATCCAATTCATCCACCAGAAGATGTTCAGCTTTAAAAGCACACATGATGAGAGCAAAGTTATTGACAAATAGTCCAAAGAACAGAAATATGAAAAATATGAAAATATGAAAGTTTGCACGCAAAATATATATAATATAAACCGAGAAAATATCAGCAACACACCAACAAAATCAAAATAGCCAGCAAAAAAAAAAATATATATATAATGCAGTATATAATCTAATAAATAAGATCAAATAAATATATAAGATCAAATAAATGGATAAATAATCCAATAAATATTGTATACTCAAGTAAACCTACTACCTAAATACTGGAAGTAAATTTTTTTATTTATATGTAACTTACCACCACTCTAGAAAAAATATATATCTATAATAATAATAATAATAATCAACACTTAGTTGTACCTCCAACTATACCACTATTGACTGAAGAAATAAAATTGTTATATGAATTATATTATTAATAGCAATATTAAATATAAGTTCCCAATAAAAATTCAAAATCTAACCCAGAATGTAAGCTGCACAAACATATACTATAATGAGGTCCCAAAATATAAACAAAAATCAAAACAGCGTTTAAGAATACCTGATATGTATCAGAAATTAAAAATAAAATAAATAAGTAACAATATGTGTATAGGATACCAAACGGAAATAACAAAGAGATTTCAGATAAAAGAGAAGAATTGACCTAAATGAATACTGTCTCAGACCAAAAATAAAGCCACCACGTTGGAAAGCCGATGTAACAACTAGCTGATGATTTTCTGTTGGAGTGAATGAAAAGGGAGTGGTAAACTCCAACAGAAGTAGTAAAAAGAAGAAGATCTACTTAATGTAGCCAAAGGACAAAAATGTGTGGCTTCTCCGTAGAAGAAGCTGGAGTAACTAAAATACAACTTTGTAGTAGTATTTGTATGGAAGGATGCCAAGACAAAGAATATCGAATTGATACAGGACTAGAGATGAGAAATCATTAATAGATAGATATAACTTGAATGGCTAGCTAAATATGTATGAGAAGGGCCACTTGACACTCAAGGAAGGATTCGGCCAATTTGCACGGCTATTTTTGGCCAGACAATAGATTAAAGGAAGTGACAATGATGGCTCGAAAAGAAGATATGAAGATAATGTTCAGAAAATAGATAGAGTAAATATAATAATATACTGAAAATAGAATGAATTTTTGGGCGCCAGAAGAAGGATAACTAGGTTAACGCTCTTCCAGGTATTCTACGCTGCTATAGAGTATGTTAAATTTGTAGTACAAGTATGTGAAAAGTTATTAAAGATTATTAAATTATAAAATATACTACTAAAAATAAAGGAGTAATAAGAAAAAAAAATCACAATAAATGTATATTTATTGAATGTAACTACTAGATCTTTTTAACAATCTCTGAGTTAGGACAAGTAACTAGTGTGTAACTCTAACATGACAGGAAAAAGTGATACTAGTGAAAGTCAATTACAAAATCATCATACAACTATGATCTAAGAATACTCTTTATAAGGTTAGAAAAACTGACTACGGGTACCTCTAATACAGGAAGTACAACTTACAACTAGGTTAGTAGAACCCTCACCAAATAATAATTGTACGTTTATAATACGTACACCTTAATTAAATACTACCTGATACTATATATAACATATAAATACCTCACTGTGAGTGGGACAGGCACAAGCCTTATTGAATAAATAAACCTACGAGTGGATACACAGATCCTTTTCCTAACTCGTGGTTTATAATAGTAATAATAACAAGTGAAACCAAAAACTAATCTGAGGGATTAGAATCCAGAAGTTCATATGAATTTAATAAATTAAAGTTAAAGTTAAATAAAGTTAATAAGTTAAAGTTAAGTAAAGTTAATAAGTTCAAGTTAAATAAAGTTAATAATTACAATTTTGACTAATATGTGAAGTTAATTTTTAAAAATTTAATTAAACATATACTAAAATAATGGAATGAGTTTAAATAATTATACAAAAGTGGAACACAGCCTAAAAATAATCAAGATAAGAGTACCGACTACTATTATCAGGGAAAATATCTGAGCTCAGAAATTTATACCTTTATAGATTGCAGAGTGTTGGGGAACGCTATCAATTAAATATTATGTTGTAAAGAAAAAAAACCTATAAAAAATATAAAGCAGGAAAAATGTGTGTGCAATTGAACTAAAAAAAAAATGTACTAAATATCACAAAACCAGTCTGTCTTTAATAAGAGCACAGTAAATGTTCCCAAACAAACCACTCTTTCCTAATCTTGAAGTTGATGTAATGGGCACCCAAGGGTGCTAACTCTCGCTAGCAGCTGTCCTGCTGGAGGTACAGGAGAGGAAGACTGGTAGAAAGCAGCTGAAGGTACTCAAAACTGTTGGAAAGCAGCTGGAGGTACTCAAAAAAAAGAAAATGTGGAAATAATCCAGGCTGGTCGCCTATTGATTGTTTCTCTCTGTGTGGTCTGGCCTTGGTGTTGTTGTAGGGTGGCTTTAAGATTTCATGGTAGGTGCGGGGTAGAACTCATTGGATATAGTATGCTCTAAAATTCTTCAAATCCACTGCTGCTGGATAACTTCACTATACTTTTATTGTAATCTTTAATCAATTTGGAACTCAGAATTAGAGGTGAATAATTGAGTCTAATGACCCCGCACACTACGATTCAGACCGAACACTCGAGAAACAATGGCAATCCAAGGCTCACGTTCACAGCTGAATCCTTCGTACCCCTCTACTAAGCATTGGCTGTCAAAGTGGGGAAACCAATGTTGCCACGTTTTAAATGTGACGTCATCAAGCATTTAAAA
This sequence comes from Diabrotica virgifera virgifera, assembly GCF_917563875.1. Classification (NCBI taxonomy): domain Eukaryota; kingdom Metazoa; phylum Arthropoda; class Insecta; order Coleoptera; family Chrysomelidae; genus Diabrotica; species Diabrotica virgifera. The sequence goes on along the minus strand of NC_065448.1, from coordinate 210,896,266 downwards.
ATTCTGAGATGGGTTTAAGTTCTATTTGAATAAACATTGAAAGAAAATAATTCTGAAAATAATTAAATAATATTTTGGATAGTTAAATAATATCTTCCCATCAATAATCGATTCTATAAGGGGCGGAACGTCACAGTTCGACTCTATCGATAGCACATATGTGTTTCTAAGAAAAACAACGCCGATAGGGACTCTAAGATCTATTCAGTTAAGATAAAAGCGTGAAATAAAGGGGACTAGACCAAAATCTACACTGGGAAAACGTAAACGTTACACATTCTTCGCCAGCAAAACATTTCAAATGCGTCTACAGTGCGTTTATCAACTTCCTTCAAAGATTAGCATTCAGATTCACATAAAAAAATGGAGAAAAAAAGGGTAATCATTATAGGTATTTATAAGGAAAAAGGTTTAAAATAAGATGATAATAAAATGAATGTTTTCAAATAAATTTCTAATAAGACCTTTCTCTTCATCTCCTTTCTTATTTTTTTTGTGTACACATGACTATTTGTTTTTTCAATGTGCCGCGAGTCAGTTGTCGTTCCATCATTTTCATGGTCTTCCCACTGATCGTCTTCCTCTTCCTATTGGGGAACCGTCTCTATCCGTCCTTACTAATCCATTTATTGTCATTGGGTTTATGCGGTCACTCCATTCGACTCTGCTGTTTCTGAGCCAGTTATTAAAGTTGTCCATGTCCATCTTGCATCTCCGTCGTATATCTGTACTTCTATCTCTGTATCATAGTGTATTACCATCTATTTTCCGAAGGGTTTTCATCCCTGCTGTTTCTAGCATTATTTTTGTCCTCTCTGTGTCAGGTCGTGTTTCTGCAGCGTTTGACATAATTGGTCTGATGACTGTTTCGTCAATTCTGCCTTTCATTTCTTTTCGATATTTTTATTTCTCCATTGTTTCAGTCAGGTAACCTGTGGCTATGTATGTTCTATTCACTTGATCTTCCACTTCTGGTTCGAACTTTCCGAAGCTAAATAGTATAGTGCCTAAATATTTAAACCCCATCACTTTTTCTATTATATGACTATCCAGCTTTAATTTCCATATTATTGAATTTACTGTTATAACCATGCATTTGGTCTTTTTTGGGATCATTAACATGTTAAATTTTTTGGCGGTTGTATTGAATTGGTGCACGGGACTTTAAAACTCATCTTGACTTTGAGAGATTAGTATTGCATCGTCTGCCTAGCAGGTTATCTTAAGATGTTTTTCTCCCATTTGGTCTCATTTTTTAGTTGTTACTTTTTTTATTAATTCATCATGATCAGGTTGAACAATAGAGGGCTCAGATAATCCCCCTATTTTATCCCATTGCCATCTTCAATTGGCTCAGTTAGTTTATTTTCTACTATTATTATTATTATGTTATTTTGGTGAATATTTTCGTTCTTTTTAATTATTCCTAGAGTATAATAAATGGATATCAGTCTTTAATTGGACCCTGTCGAATGCCTTCTTAATATTCTCGAAACATAAATATTCCAGTTCGTTTTATTCTAATGATTTATATTGAACTTCCTTTTTCTTCTTTAAGTGCAATCTCCGCGACGAAGCTGCTCTGAACAGTTGCCCTGAGCTGTAACCAAACCATTCTCTCAGGTTATTCAACCAGGAAATGCGTCTCTTTCCTACGCCCACCCTAAATCTCTTCTTGAATTGTATGTCTCAATATATCTTATCTTTCGCCTCTCATCACATGCCCGAGATATTGCAATTTCCTTTCTTATTGTGTTTTCCATTTCCCTCTTTCTGCCTATTCTCCTTAAAATGCTCCTATTTATTTCTCTCTCTCTCTCTCTCTCTCTCTCTCTCTCTCTCTCTCTCTCTCTCTCTCTCTCGCTTGAATTTACTTGCCTCATTGTAAAAAATATAGCGTCGGTGCATGAGGGGTCTAGATTCAACACCGGACATTTCCACTTTATGTCATTCCGAGTAAACTGAAAAGAACAGTTTACAACTTTACTGTTCCCTATCTCAAATTGGAGGAAAAGTCCACTTTTGCATCTCAACCAATTCTTTCAAACTGAATTACTACTAGGAACTGTCCAATTTTGCTCTCTATCAAATTGTTGATATATAGATATCTAATCGCGGATTAAAGAGTTGTATTCAACTAATTTTGACCAAAAAGTGGAAATCTCCGGTTTTGCGTCTAGACTCCTCGCATGATCTTCCCGATTTTGTTGTTCTTTGTTAGTGTTGTAATTTCATTCATTTGTTTGTGATAATTATGGTTGGTAATTTTGTGTTGTGTTTACTAAATTAATAAACTATACCTGATAGGACCTAATAATAAATTTTTAATTGTTTATATTTTCATGGCAAATGCAATATTTAGCTTTTGTATTGATCCTCGCATGAAAACAGACTTGTATTAATTTGTGTATAGCCCTTACGAAGCGTGGTGGAACGATAATATTAAATGTTGTCTGATGGCGAATGAATGAGGTATTTATTAAGAGATAATGAATTGCGGGTGGTTAGAGGACAGCGGAATGTCATTGATATGTAAATTTCGCTTGACAGGAAGTTATTGCTATCGCTATCCGTGTGGTTGGGTTGGAACTGATTGAACTACGTAACTGGCGGCTCATTTTCATAGTCTCATTATTTAGCCTATGAATATCATTTAAAATAGTAAAATGAAAATTACATATATTATACCGCTCCCCTATTCAATGTTGGACAATGGGTTAATTTCCTCATAAAATATTTTGTGTATTTTTAATAATGACTTTTACTCTAGATGTCTAGATCATCAGACCAAAATTCTCTATACCAAAACATTACGACGATCATGGCAGCAGGAAGAAAAAAACGGAAAGCATACACAAATAGATAGTATGTGAGTAAATTAAAAACTTTAAATTAAAAATGGATAAATATTTTTAATTTAGTTGCAATACGAAACTAGAGCAGTATTATATAGTATGCGCCAAAACAAACGACACTGAAAACCTAAGGCTTTACTAAACATGACAAATTAAATAATGCGAATTTAAAGTTTTGCTTCTATACAAAATGCGTTCAAAGTGCTCGCCATTGCGTTCCAAGCAGTACTCATAACGCTTAACAAGATTGCTTAGCAGATTATTATAAATAGGCTGCTGCATTCTTTTGAACAAGGTCAAAATTTTTTCACGGAGTTCATCAATAGTTGCCGGTGGGTTTTCTGTAAAAATGGCTTGTTTCAGCATACCTAATACGTAAGCATCAAGAGTTGTTAGATCAGGTGAATGAGAAGGGTAAGGAAAATTCGTGTTACGGGAAATTACGCGGTCTTGAAAATTTTCTCGAATCAGATCTAAGGATGCTCTCGTGGTATGACAAGTAGCCCCATCCTGTTGGAACCATTGGGTATTCAACTGTATGTTTCTGGCACGACAGAATTGTCCGAGATCAATAAAAAATGGCGTCAAAATTTGTTCTCTATATCGCACTTGATTTAGTGTAACGGGTCTTCTACGCTCGTCTTCCACGAAGTAAGGGCCCAATAATCCATTACCTGACACTGCGCACTAAATCGTTACACGGTCACTATGAAGAGGTTTCTCTACGATGATGAAAACCAAGAAATGACTCTATAACTAAATAAAATATTGCAAAAAGGAGCCTGTACCAGAGAACAACGACCACAAAGTAGTCGTTGTTCTCTGCCTGTACCGCCATTAAGAAGAACAAAAAAATAACGGTAACCTGGTTTTTACTCCAGGGACATAAGCTAGAAATAGACCATGTTCGGGACACTCAAATATTCAGGTAGCTGACAGCTTTCTTAGTTATTGTAGACCTATAGAAAGAAAACCTACCTGTTTCCTGCCTAGAGTTCGCGTCCGTTTTTTAATTATTAACAATTTAGTGCAAAAATCGCGATTTTTTCAATTTTTTGCACCCCATTCAAAAGCTAAATAATTGCCATAAAATTAGAAAATTTAATATTTTAGAACATTGAAAAACCTCCAAAATGCTAATTTTTAAAAGTTAAAAAGTTAATTTGTTGTTATGCAAACTCCAAAATAAATGAAAATCGTTATTTTTTAATAACTTTTACCAAATTTAACGTAAAATTTTAAGATTTTACCCAAAGTTGTGTATTTTGGTACTTAACAAATCCTAGAAATTTGAGACCGATTGATTAATTAGTTTAAAATTTATTCTATTTGTTTATCTCAGAGACCTTTATTTTGCAATAACATAAGACAGAAAATAATGAAGATTGCAATTCTGCGTATGCCAAATGAAAGTAGAAAAGTGGTACTATCAAAATGTACTAAAAAAGATAAAAGAATTATCTAATATAGTTAAAAATCCTAATGCCAAATTTTTGAAATTTTGTAGTTCATAAACAATTAGAAAAGCTTTAAAAATATTGTCCATAGAAAAAATAATTTTACATATTAGAAAAGCTGGTATTGTACACGAATTTTTAAAAATTTACTTCAATTGGTGACAAGTCGTGGTAAGTGAAGGGGGACTTAAAACTATTACTTGATAACTACTTGATTTAAACTACTTTGATACTATCACTCTCCTACTTTCATTTCCTACTCATAATTGCTCTATGTTTAATATTTTCTGTCTTATGTTATTGCAAAATAAAGGTCTCTGGGATAAACAAATAAAATAACTCTTAAACTAATTAATGGATTGATATCAAATTTTGATGGTTTGTTAAGTACCAAAATACCCAGCTTTGGGTGAAACCTTAAAATTCTAAACTAAATTTAGTAAAAGTTATTAACGATTTTCTTTTATTTTGTATTTCGCGAAGCAACAAATTGACTTTTAACATTAAAATATCGGTATTTTGAAGTTTTTCACTGTTCTAAAAAATCAAATTTTGTAATTTTATTTCAAATATTTAGCTTTTTATGGGGTACAAAAAATCGAAAAAATCGCGTTTTTTCACTAAATTGTTAATAATTAAAAACCGACGGGAACTCTAGGCAGGAAACAGATAGGTTTTCTTCCTATAGGTCTACAATTACTAAAAACCTGGATCTTTGAGTAGTGTAGGAAACAGAGGTTGAACCTCGCAAAATGGACACAAGCCCGGTTTTATTTTTTTTTCTGGTATATCAAGGGGTGCTTGTTATGAGACTAAATTTTTCTTAAAAAATTTCGCCCCGGAACCCCCTTTTCATCCCTTTAAAAGGGGTAATTTGTGGTTTTTGCGAAACGTAGCCCTTCCTGTACGTTTTGCAAAAAATTTACCTAATAGTAAAATGAAGAGGACTATATTTCCTACTATTTATTTGCCGACAGCATATGTTTATCACCCACCGTTTAGCGGGAGTGGCGCCCCAAATTTGACGCCCCAAATTTTTAAAAAAGATGTTTTAAAAAAAATTATTTTTCCATAACTGTAATGAAAATGCAAAAGAAACCCTGCGGAAATTAATCACAAATAAGTCGCTGATTTTTTGATATAGGTTTCATTTAAGGGCAAATGCAAATTAATTACAGGGTGTTACATTTTAAAAAACCCCTTTTTATACCATTCGAACCGCCCATGCTAGAGTAAAAAAACTTTTAGCGATTATCCATGTACTAGAGTTATTTACAAATTTGTATAATGCACCCCCATATTTTCCCCGGAACCACCCCAAAAAAAGGATAATTAATAAAGAAAATAATCAAAAATTGATTTTGGGCCACCGCTGTGGCTTTAGGGTGCAAAGAAAATAAAATATACATAGGTCATAATGTGTAGCAGACAGTGTGCTCTTTTATTTTCCATAAGTACGTTATCCATAAAATGAATAGGTGACCAAAAAAAAACAAAAACTGGAGCCCGCCAAAGCATTTCTGAGGTTTGCGGCGCCCCTGTGCCGCAACGGTTGCTTATACGAAAAAAATTCATAGGACCTTATTTGTAGAGAAAATAGTGTTCTTTAATTCTGTATTAGTTTTGTTTTAAAAACATGCATAGGTAATGAGAAAATCGTCAAAACATGCTCTCCAAGGGTTAGGGGTAGTTTCTGCAGTTTATTTTTAAGGATAGGGGTAGTTTCCGCAGGGATGTTGCAATAATCATATATACAACCCCCCCTTTATTTATTTTTTTTTGCTAGAGGGGTTGCATTAAGAAATCGATTTTGTTGTCCATGCATGGGTGATAAGAACGTGCACAAAATGATATATTAGGAAGCATTTTAATAAAGAGCATGGTGTGTCCAAAATAAATTTTTTATTATTTTCTTTATTAATTCTCCTTTTTTTTTGGATGGTTCCGGAAAAAAAATGGGGGTGCATTAAAGAAATTTGTAAATAACACCAGTAGGTACATGGATAATCGCTGAAAGTTTTTTTACTCTAGCATGGGCGGTTCAGATGTCATAAAAAGGGGTTTTTTTAAAATGTAATTTTAGGTACCCGTAATTAAAAAATGGGCAATTCCCCTTAAATGAAACCTATACCAAAAAATCAGCCACTTATTTGTGATTAATTTCCCTAGAGTTTCATCTAATTTTCATTACAGTTAGGGAAAAAGATTTTTTTAAAAAACATCTTTATTAAAAATTTGTCAACTTTGGGGCGTCACCCCCGCTAAACGGTGGGTGATAGACATATGCTGTCGGAAAATAAATAGTAGGAAATATAGTCCTCTTCATTTTACTATTTAGTAAAATTTTTGCAAAACCTACAGGAAGGGCTACGTTTCGCAAAAACCACAAATTATCCCTTTTAAAGGAATGAAAAGGGGGGTACCGGGGCGAAATTTTTTAAGAAAAAGTTAGTTTCATAAGAAGCACCCCTTGATATACCAGAAAAAAATAAAAGCGGACTTGTGTCCATTTTGCGAGGTTCAACCTCTGTTTCCTACACTAGAGTTCCTGAGAAAATCCTTATTTCTCCGGACTATTTCCCTTCTTTTCTTATACTCTATGCACGAATCCTATTCTTTAACAAACAAAAACGTAAATAATATTTGTCTTTGCAGTGGACAACAGAAACCAATTTTAGGTTTTAGTAGTTTAGATCGAAATGAACTTTGAAAATAGCAAAGAAACAGTTCTATTGTCTGTATATGAGGTTCGACAATCGAATTTCGCATCTTCTTTGATTTGAAATTATTTTCCTTGTCTCTAGGATATCTAAGAAACTTTGATGTAGTCTCTGCGGTCTACTGCCTCATTTGAATACGTTTGTTGGCAAAGTTCAACCTTGATCTATAATAATCTGAGTATAGGAAACTCTAGCTGAAAAATGCGGTAGACCTATAGATAAACTGAAAATAAAATAGTATTTGTTTATTACACTGTAAATATTTTAAATATTTAATTATTAAAAAAGACTGATATGTTTTAGTACACCCTTAAGGAAAATGAATGAGTGGGAAAAATAAGTATGTTTGAACTGTTTAAAAATATTTAATTCCTAGCTAAGCGCTTTCGATATACAAAGCAATCTTCAGAATTATGGTCAAAAACTTTAAACTACCCCTATTAAAGTAGGAATCCATTTTAAAAATACTTATTAGGTTTCTCAGGATTCGAAAAACTTTAATACATTTAAAACAAATTGAACATTTTGACAAGAGACATTTTGCGCCTATGCCCTTAATGAAAAACTGTTTATGGTAGTTACAACTTTATTACCAGAGAACGGCAGTTCTCGCCAGTGGCGCACACCTACACCTCCTACACGCGACACTATATATACACGAAATTTTCGATTTTCTAAATCTGACTGAATTGAAAATTGGGCCAACTCCCATCTTAAAGTTCAGGAAAAGACTCACCCATTCCTATGTCAACCATCCATTTTGGTCCAAGGGTGTGGATTTTACGGCCCTTCCTATTTAGGGTCTGTTTTTCGTTCTCCTCCCCAAAACTCCCAAAAACTTCGAAAATTTAACTCCGACCTTTGCGGCTTCTAATAGAAGCGATAATTACCTTTCCAACGCATGTCTAATTTTGAAAATCGGTTATACCGTTTAAAATTTACCGAGCTCAGAATTATGAGTCAATTTTTATTTAAAAAAGGGAAAATGTTTGTGGATATGTATATATGTATGTGTGTGGAAAAGTTAAACCGATCTGATTTTTTTTATGTTTGAAGAGGGGGTGAGGGCGAGGGCCGATTCAGAACCGGTGTAGTTTGTGAGTTTTGACTACCCATAAGCCAGCTATAGGACTTGGTAGGTACAAAACGGCATATATTTTGGCGGTATATATCTTCGGTTCAAGAAGAGACACGAGAACAGTAAATACACCAAATCAATAGCGTTGAGTTAATCTTTCAAATGGTGTTTAAGCTGTCAGGATCAGACATACACACGGCTCAGTATAGCCGAAAAATTGAAAAACTAAACTTTGAAAATTTTGGTTTTTCGACAATTACTCAAAATGTCAACCTACGAATTACGACAATAACTGAGCGTTTGTAGAAGGACTCTAGACAAATCTAATGGTGTATACCTTATATCCGGCAAAATTCGAATTTTTAAGTTATAGGCTTCACAAGTATTATCAAATCTATTTCTTATGGGAAAAACGGTTTTCAAGCTCAATAATTCCTGTAATAGCTTCAGTTATCATACTTGACCTTAGATGCATAAGATACTACTTGTCAATACGTTTCAAACTCATGTTTAGTGAACAAAATCGGTTAAGCCGTTTAGAAGTTAAGCTACAAAATTCTAATCCAATTAACGATAATTCCCTAAATGGTTTATGTAGTTGTAGTGGTTACGATGCTAATTTGATCTGGCAACGGGCAATCCGAGTTCACTTACCGGCCATCCCAATATTTTTTTCAATCTATTTCGAATAAAAAAAATCTAGTATACATTCGATGGACACTAGATCATTTGGGAGATAATGCACAAAGGCGACCATTTATAAAGCTTAACGTGTAATCGAGAAACATTGCATTCAACTTTATACATTTAATTTATAAATAACTTTGAAAAACTCCTGATACAAGACCGCTAAACGCCGTAAAAATGAGTGGCGCATACAATATTCCAGCTACAAAAGATCTGATATGAATATTACGTGGTACGAAAATGTATTTTCATTTTGATGCAAAACAAAATTCTAGTTTTATTTTAAAAGATTTTTTTTATAATATTTGCTAAATTTGAAGTAAACGCGCCTCAAAAGAGTTTCAAAATTCAAACTGTATCAAAGTTACACTTTTGTGGCGCGTTTTATTTCAAATTGGACAAATATTATGAAAAAATCTTTTAAAATAAAACTAGAATTTTGTTTTGCATCAAAATGAAAATACATGTTCGCGCCACGTAATATTCATATCAGATCTTTTGTAGCTGGAGTATTGTATGTGCCACTCATTTTTACAGCGTTTAGCAGTTTTTTATTCTTGTTACTTTTATACGAATAGCATGTTTGTTTAATATTATAATTTTATACTAATTATGAACTGTTTTATATATTTAAAAAGTATATTCATTATTCATACTACAGTATAAACCCTACATACAAACTAAGCCTAAAAAAGGTTTAGCCCCGAAGCAATCGAGCCCATTCTATTCCCCTAAAATATCATAGTCGTTCATTATAATTACACACAATATCAGATAGGGACTGATGATGGTATACAGGGAGAGTTTGGTAAGGGACTGAAAATCTAGATGATTTTTAATCTCGGCCAATTGCCCGCGGGCGCCGCGCCGACAGAAAGTGTATTTGACTGTTGAAAATACAAGCCCATTCTCTTGGATGTCTCTAATTGCAGTTTCTAGTATGGGGAATGATTTCTAGCCTCTGGCTTTCATATTAAATTATAACAACTAACTACACAGAAGTGTGCTGGAGACACTAAGTACAGATCTGGCGAAATTTGTAGGAAATAATAATAATTGTGTTATATTTGGTTATGTACCTAATAATTCATCATCTATATTAAACGAACACAATCCTTTTTGCATTTCGTAATTGTGAATAAAATTAGTTTTTTGAGAACTTAATAGAGCGAGTCATTGAAAATAACAGATGCTTAAAATGTATAAGACCCGCACTTGGTGCTCAAAAAATTATCAAAATTAAAGACGCCCATAATAAGGAAGATAAGGACAAATATAAAATAACAAAAATAGTCGAAGACTTCTACAAAATCTTGTACAGCTCGGAATGCCAGCCTAATAAATCAATAAAGAAAAACGTCAACAAAGGTGGGATCAGAAGTACTACCAAATATAAAGGGATTAGAAATAGATAGAGCTTTAAAATAACTAAAAATAATAAAGCTCTAGGACATGACGGTATAATTTCCGAGCTCTTGAAAATAAGCAAAACAGCAACAATCCCTATACTGACAGAGCTATTTAATAGATGTCTCCATAATAGCAAGATCCCTAAAGACTGTAAAGAAAGTCTTGTAATACTCAACAAAATGGGGACAAATGTGACCTACAGAATTATAGACCCACATCGTTGCTCAGTCAAGTATGCAAACTATTTATGAGAATTATTAACAACCGGTTGACCTACAAAATGACAATTACCAACCGATGGAATAGGCTGGCTTACGCAAAGGATATAGTATGTGTCGACACGCTTCAATTACTATTTTACTATTTTTTAAATGCTAATTTTAATTTTTAATTTTTAATAACTTTTCTCAAAACGAAAGAATACGTCCCATTTAAAATTCACATTTTTTTTGGCTCATAATATCTATATAACGGAACCAGATGTTAATGGCTTCTTCAGTTTATGTATAAGAAGCACAAATTCCGTAATAGATTACGGTATCAGATTAGCCACCCTTTTATGTCAACTTCTTAAAAACTACAGAAATGTTTTCAGCTTGTAAAACGCCAGATCTAATAATTTATCGCCTTTTCTGGCCATATGGTAGAACCACATACATAATGAAATATTAGCGTTTGTGGTCTCGTTCAGTATAGTCACAGCGGTCACCCGGGGCAGACACCACCACACTCACAAAGAATAACAAACCCTCTTTCGAGAAATATTCACGCTGTATTACCGACACAAATAAATATATTACTGACAGTTTGTTTTGTTTACATTTATTTAAATTTCATTTAATTGATTCCGTAAACCACTAACGTAACAAGTACATCAGACCATCTGCTGACAAAGAGAACATTGAGAGAGAAGGCAAACGAATACCAACTACCCCTATTTCTTGCCATCTGAGACTATATGAAAAGGCGTTTGATAGTATCGAGATGTGGGCCATAGAACAAGCTATTAATAATTTATTGTAGAATAGATTCGAGGTATAGGCAACTAATACATAATATAATATATGAAAATGCAACTATGAGAGTGCAGTTAGACGGAAACACAAAACCCTATCCACATTAAGAGAGGCGTGAGACAAGGAGACGTTATATCGCCAAAACTTTTCAACCTAGCCCTAGAAGACGTCTTCAGAACTACAAATTGGTCAACCGTTAACGTTAATGGCAACAAGCTAAACCACCTCAGATTCGCTGATGATATCGTGATTATAGCGAGCATATTGGAGGAACTGCAAATTGTGATGGAGGAACTAGCAGGCAGCTGCCAATACGTCGGCCTGAAAATGAATATGAGAAAAACAACAATAATGACTAGCACAGATGACCCCAGACGTGTAACTATAAATGGCAGTGAAATAGAAAGAAATCAGGAATATATCAACCTATCTTAGGCCAAATCGTGAAACTTGACAAAGAGTACCAAAGTGCGAAAATTACTAGGAGAGCAAGACTAGCATGGGCAGGATTTGGAAAACTTAGTTGGACACTTAAGAACAGCAAAATACCCCAATACCTGAGAAGCAAAGTGTTCAACCAGTGCATCCTTCCTGGACTCTAACCAAGGCACATAATATAAATAAACTAGTCACAACAAAAAAAAATGTAAAGAGCAATGTTAGGTATACGACTGTCTGATAAAAAGAGGAACGCCTGGGTAAGATCAAGAACAAAAGTCGAGCTGCTATACAAAAAGACCAATGCTGGAAGGCAACAATGCGACACTGGAGACCTTACGAAAATAAACGATCGAGAGGAAGACCGCAGATTAGGTGGGTTGATGATATTAAAACAGTAGCCGGAACAAATTTGTTGCTCAGGATAGAGACCGATGGAAGGAGTTGGGAGAGGCTCATGTCCAAACGTGGACGATAGAAGTCTAAGAAGAAGAAGAAGAAGAAGAAGAAGAAGAAGAAGAAGAAGAAGAAGAAGAAGAAGAAGAAGAAGAAGAAGAAGAAGAAGACGAAGAAGAAGAAGAAGAAGAAGAAGAAGAAGAAGAAGAAAAAGAAGAAGAGTTTTGTATAATTTCGCTATTAAAACGTTATAAAATAATAAATCGGTTATACTTCTTTGTAATCTGCGCTTTGTCCACTACTGTCGAATCCATTATGTACAGGGTGTCACGGAAAATAGTGCGTTCCTAAAGCCGGCCACTCACGGTACTGTGATTTCGACTAATTGGCAACAATTTTGATCATGTGTGACCGTGCATCTGTGCATCAAACAAAATCTTTTAATTTGACCACACAGCGACTGGCAAGTCTGCTACAGTACTGCAGAGTTCATATAATCGACGATCTTGTCGAACGACATCGCAGTACCATGAGTGGCCGGCATTAAAGGTATAGGTAGAAAGCACTATTTGAAAGAAAACTTTCTTATACATTTTTTTAAGTCATATTTATGTTGCCTCAAAAAATAAAAATTAACTTATTTTAGTTAAACTTACCTACATTTGGCAACCCGGTAATTTGATTTATTTTGACACAGAGAAGGGACATTTGTAAACAGTCGCAAATACCAGTAACCCGAGAAAACATCGTAGTGTCATGATTTCGATTCGCGAATATTACGATGTGTTGTACCGCGTTTATACTCAGTCCTGTTGGACAGGGAATTGGGCAGAGAAGTGGGCAGCGTGAATGTGTAAATAGCTCACTCGCGCTGCTCATGCTCATGCTACTGCCATTGCACGACGATGCCTCAAAAGTCGGTTTTCGAGATGGAAGTCAAAGGACTGGCAGTGCGAGTAAGCATTTACATTCAACTACTCACTCTCTCACTTGCCGCCGGCAAAGCGGCAAGTGAGTAAGGGAGCAAGACGATGCTGTTGTCACATTCCATTATTGTGAGTCGTTCGGTAATGAGTTGTGAGGACATTGGCGAGGAACTGATGTGAACACCTCACTCGCGTCGATATCATATTTCGGGCAATATTTCCGTCAGCGGCAGCGGCAGTGGCAATAGCTGAGTATAAATCCGGCATTAGACTTTAGTGACAATAACAGGGCTGTTAGACCTTATGTTGAACGCTATCCTGAACGACGCCATCCTAATGCCCGAAATTTTGTCGAATGTGTCCCAAAAGTTATTAGAGACGGGTTGTGTGTGTAGTGCCTAAAAAATTATCGGTAGAGCACGATATCGCCGGCTCCGGTCCGGAATAAGATTGACGTAACTGCAAATTTTATCAATTCCTGTTTATTACGTAATTAACTTCTAAAATACGGTATACAGATGATACGACAGCGACAGAACTGTAACTACAGTCGGAAAAACGAAAGAACACCCATAAACTAACATATAAAACACGCTGTATTTTCCTGTCACCGTGTCACAAAGAAATTGTCCAGTGCAAGTACATGTAACAATAATTATTACATGTACGTGCGCTGGCCAATTTTTTGTGTGACACGGTGACACGAAAATACAGCGTGTTTTATATGTTCGTTCATGGGTATTCTTTCATTTTTCCTACTGTATGTGCTGAGCTTCTACAGGGTAGTTGCGTTATTATTAAAATACGCACCATTTTACACCTTGTTTCAGATGAATAATGACGCAAATGTAAATAGGGTTGAAATTGGGGGGACTAAATGAAGATAATTAATTTCGGACCAAGAGAGATGGAAATAAAAGCCATCGCTGTAAGAATAAACGGCATACTAAATATTTAAAAATAGTTTTTTGTATAGAAAAATTTTCAGATCAAGAATGACGCAACTGTAGATCGGGCTGAAAATGGGGAGATTAAATTAAGATAATGAAATTCGAACCGATAGGGATGAAACTTAAAGCCATCATTGTAAGAATAAACGCCATACCGATGCTCTGACGGTAACTCTTTATTTATTCACTATTTTAAATATTTAAAAAATTTTAAACGAAGAATGACGTAAGTGTAAAAAGAGTTGAAAATGGGGGGATTAAATTAAGATAATGAAATTCGAACCAATAGGGATGAAACTTAAAGCCATCATTGTAAGAATAAACGCCATACCGATGCTCTGACGGTAACTCTTTATTTATTCACTATTTTAAATATTTAAAAAATTTTAAACGAAGAATGACGTAACTGTAAAAAGAGTTGAAAATGGGGGGATTAAATTAAGATAATGAAATTCGCACCAACAGGGATGAAAATAAACGCCATCATTGTAAGAATAAACTCCATACCGATGCTCCTGAACGATTACTTCTCATTTAATCTCTATTTGAAATATTTAAAAATCGTTTTTTGCTCTCCTGAGAAATTTGGCTTTTTGCAGTTACGTCATTCTTATTCCGGACCGGCGAATATAACCATACAATAAATATGCAGAAGATGTGATTTTGGATATAGTCAGTGATAATCCAACAGTAAGCACCCGATATGTAGCTAGAATGGTTGGCGTTTCTAAAAACATTGTTCATAATGGCGCGTCCGCATTGGTAAATTTTTCGTGCGTATTGAACTAATGGTTCGTCGCAAGAATTTGCGTCGCAAATTTTTACCAGTGAGGACGCAGTGCTCAAATCATTTAATCTTCGCTCGAAAACGATAACCGATGGAGCGTGTGCGTTGTGTGCGTCGAAAATTCTTGAGTCCGATTTATTCGACAAATACGTCCACATTAGCACAATTTACTTCGAGCACGCAAATATTTGCGATGAACAGCTGGTACGCACGAAAAATTTACTAATGCGGACGCGGTTTTAGATATTTACGGCGGCCACTTCGAACATTTATTTTCATAATATTCTTTCATGTATGTTAAAACACTATACAAACCTTAATTATTAGATATTTAATAAAAACAAATGTTTTTCTCTATAATGGTTATCACTATCAATTAGTTCAGAGAAATAAGGAAAAAAAAATATCCTGTTGGTGACACAACCCCCTCCAGGCCGAAAACAAATTTTTTGAGTAGTATGGACATCTATAATAATAAGCTGTATGTTTCCTGCAGCCGGATTTTGACGATATACATAGTTATAAACAAATGAAGATCAAAAACGGTAAATTTTCGATTTTTTCGTCTATTACCTAAAAGTTAAGGATTTTAAACAAATTTGAGAGTAAGAAACTCATAAATCGTATAAAAAACTTCAATATGGATTTCACTAAATATATCTATCCTTATTGGTTGCTTAGAAAATTGCAAAATAAATCATAAATTTCGAGTTTTTATAAATATTCATAACTTATGTAAAAATTAACTTAGAACCTTATTACACGGAATACTGAGACTTCTGGTGCTTAAATCATACCCTTTTTAAAGCAATGGGCAAACAGTTTAAAAGTTATTTAATTTGTTTTTCCCAAATTAATTTTTTTGCAACACTTAAGTCAGAAAATGGTGAAGTTACACTAATACTTTGAACAGTTTATGAAAGAAGATTTACACTATTAATTTAATTAAAAAGAATTACAAAAAATAATTCTAAATGTGGCAAAATTATTTTGCAAGAATATGTGAATTAAAAAAAGGGGGGGCTAATTCCGTCCCTAATTGTCCTAGGATAATTGTTTTCTTTCTAAATGTGTATAAAAATTCAGTCCTTCTAAATGTGAAAAAACAATTTTTCTACGGGTAACGGTTAAAAAGTTATTCTAATTAAGTTAATAGTATATATTATCTTTCATAAACTGTCCGAAGTATGTATTACTGTAACCTCATAATTTTCTGACTTATAGTGTATAGTGCAAAAAAAATAATTTTGAATAAACGATTTAAATAACTTTTAAACTATTTGACCAATTGCTTTGAATTTTAAAATATAATTTAAGCACAAGAAATCTCAGAATTCCGCGTTAAGAACGTTCTAACTTAATTTTTACATGTTATTATAAAGTCTCAAAATGTGTGACTTATTTTGCAATTTTCTAAGCAACAAATAAGGATATACATAAGCAGCGAACACCATATTGAAGTTTTTTATTAGATGAATGAGTTTCTTATTCTCAAATTTGTTTAGAATGCCTAACTTTTTAGTAATAGATGAAAAAAGCGAAAATGTACCATTTTTTTATCTTTATTTGTTTATAACTATGTATATCATCAAAATCGGCTGCAGGAAACATATATGCTATTAATATAGATATCCATACTACTGAAACAATTTGGTTTTGACCTGGAGAGGGATGTGTCACGAGAATAATCTTACGAAATTATGTCTAGCGATAGCTGATGTTAATTTTTAACCTAGTATAATAAGTAGCCCAACGTTGCCGGCTATATTTGCTTTTCTGTGGACAATAATCAAATTGATTAAAATTAATATTTTTTTTAAAATGGTTGATTTTATAAAAAAAAATATTTTAAGGCTTTTTTGGTATACATGGTGCGCTTAGCCTATAACTTTAAAGAACGCACTAGTTTCCGAGACACCTTGTACTGTAATATGTGTAATTAATTGTAAAAAAATTGTATAAATTTTTGTTATTAGTGGTATACAGGCGACTACATTAAATTCATTTTTGCACGATTGGTCATTTTTGACTGTTTACCGTGACAGATTTTACGTCAGTAGGTGACATTTACTAGCAACTCGACGGTAAGTAATCCAACTCGACGGTAAGTACTCCAACTCGACGGTAAGTAATTCACTTACCGTCGAGTTAAAAAATCTCTTAATTTTAATTTATTTTTTGAAAGAATAAAGAAAACTAACGAATTATTTATTAATATTGAAACTTATGGTACAATTTGTTAAATTATTTAATGAAATCCCACTTGTTTGGGTTGTGGTTTCACTTCTAACAGAAACTCCTGTAGAATCGCATACATTAGTAGTATTACTAGTATTAGAATAATTGCGGAACACCCTTCTTCCCAAGCCCGTTCGATTTCTTCAAATTCACTTTCGCTCATATTTTAATTTATAATAATCAAAATTGTACTTAAAATTATTGACAACCAAATAAAAACTCAATTCTCCATTGTTGTTATGCACCCTAGTTACTACCTAACAACCAAAGTATCTATCTTGATAAAATGAATGAAACTAGTCAATATGACGAACATGTTTAATGTTATAATTTATAATGGTATCAATCGTGCAAAAAACGTTATAAGCATGTCGAACGTTAAGGGTAACCGATCTCAGAAAATAATTGGAGTCGTCGCGCCGCTCCTCCTCCAAACAATTATCTTCGATCGGTATAAAACCCTTACCGTTCTCCATACTTAATATACTATTTCCTTGTGTTTTTTAAGTAATACTTTTATTATCACGAATATCGATATTCTTTTGGTATAATATGTATTCATATTAATACAGTATGTAATTTGCTAATAGTAAAAACACTGTCTAAATAATTGCGGCTTATGTGTCCCACTAGAGCGAATTATTACCGCGCCTCTGCAACTACCAAGGGAGAATATTATAAATATATATTTTTTAATTTAATTACTGTTCGTTTTCATTATTTTCTAATTAAGGAAATATGTTTGGGTATGTCAGCTTATTACTGGCAAAATATAAAAATGACGAATTATATATAATTATTTGTCGATACTACAATCGTAGAAAAAATATAAGAAAACTTAAGGTTGGAAATGTAAACACATTCAAAATTACCATAGCAGTATAAGGACAGACGTTATAATTATACAGTGGAATGAAAATGACAAAATAACATTAACACGTTGACGGACAGTGACAATTAGATACAGATGGAAAACTAGATATTCTAACCAAAGAAGTTATGCGGGCAATAAAAGACACAAAGAACAACAAGGCACCCGGCGAAGATCTAACAAGAGCCGAACATTTTAAACACCTAAGTGATAGTGCTGTCAGGAAATTAACCTACCTCTTTAACATTATATATCAACATGGCACTCTACCGCATGACTGGCTAACATCGACATAATATGTAGCTCTTCCTAAAAAACAAAGAGCAAGGAAATGTGAAGACCATGGAACTGTATCCCAAATGAGTCATGCCGCTAAGATTTTTATGCGAGTAATTTATAACCGCATTCACAATAAGTGTGAATAATACCTGGTCGTTGTCAATTATGGTTTTAGAATCGTTACATGCACCAAAGAAGCATTTAAGACCAGTAAGGATCTGTTTTTAGGTGGATGTGAGAGGTGGCATTCGGATTTTTTCGGATAAAGTTAGGTGATAACTTCGTTAATAATAATTGATTTATGCTCCTTCTCAAATATGCCCTCAACATCAATAAAAAAATAAAATGTTTAAAAATTTCAAAAAATTTCGTTTTTTTTTTCTACTCTTTTGCTTATAACTTTAAAATGATTCATTTTGGAACAAAGTCGTATAGGAATAAAACAAAGATAATTAAATTTTCTATCAGATGCGATTAAATAAAAATGTCTTAATTTATCACCCTTGCTGCAAAATAGCAATAAATATAAAATAAGGGGGCAAAACAAGCCTGTTTTTATTCAATGATTTTCCATCACTTAGGTTACACTTGGAACCTTCCTCATTCGCTTAGAAAATTTTTGTAATGTGCTAAAACCGTACACCAAATTTCATTAAAATTGACTTAGTAGATTTTGAATAATAATTTTGCAATTTAAACTTTTTTTAAAAAATTAAAATTTTTTAAAATCTTGCACAACAAAAACTAGAACATACAAAGATTTGTCAATTTTTTTATTGTTTAAGCAGCCTCAGCAATGTTTTAAAATTATAAACAATTTTTTGGCTTATAAACAAATTAGTCCTGTGGCCAGGAGGGGGCGCTACGGGCTCCTTTATTTAGATGGACTTACCCAAGATTTTGATGTATTTTTTGACCCGTAGAACACGATTTTTTTGGGTAACAGTTGATCCGGATGTCGATAAGATTGTATAAACAAAGAACTTGAGGAATTACATAACATCAATTTTTCGCAAAATAAAACATGTTTTTGTATTTCTTGGGTAATTCTAAGCAAAAAATATTCTTATAAGTTTTTTCGTAGGATGCATAGTTTTCGAGATAAACGCAGTGGAACTTTCAAAAATTCGAAAAATTGCCATTTTTGAACGCGAATAACTTTTGATTAAAAAATAAAATAGCAATTCTGCTGACAGCATTTGAAAGTTTAAGTCAAATTATACCGGTTTTAATTATTTGCATTGCTAAAAATTAATTTTTTTATTATTAAACCAAAATTATTAAGCCATTTATTATTTATTAAGCCAATTATTAAAATATTAAGCCAAAAAATTGTTTATAAGTTTAAAACATTGCTAATGCCCCTTAAATAATCCGATTTTAATTCTGTAAAGTGTATCAGATAGGTAGAGCACCTCTTTAGATGTAAAAAAATTAAACAACTTCTAAATGGTCTACTTTTTGTTCAGAAATATTTTAAAAAATTTGAACTTTTTTAAAAACATTTAGATTGCAAATTTATTATGCAAAATCTATTAGGTCGATTTTAGTGAAATTTGGTACACGGTTTAAGTATATTACAGAGAATTTCCTAAGCGAATTACTACGGTTCTAAGTGTCACCAAAGTGGTTAAAAACATTGAATAACAACAGGCGTATTTTGCCCCCTTATTTTGTATTTATTGCTATATTGCAGAAAAGGTAATACGTTAAGACATTTTTGACCAGTCGTATATTATACAAAATTCAATTATCTTTATTTTATTTCTCTACGACCTTTCTACGACTTTGTTCCAAAACGAATCGTTTTAAAGTTATAAGCAAAGAAAGCAGAAAAAAAAATCGACGTTTTTTGAAATTTTTAAATATTTTAATTTTTTTATTAATGTTCCGGGCATATTTGAGAAGGAGCATAAGTCAATTATTATTACTGAAGTTGTCACCTAACTTTATCTGCAAAAATCCGAATGCCACCTTTCACATCCAAAAATAGACGTTTTTTCACAGATCCTTACTGGTCTATTTATGGAATTGACACTAATGGCAGAAAGGTATCTCGAGGTTCAAAAGTAGCTGTATGTGTGCTTTGTCTATTATAGAAAAGCCTTCTACTGCATTAGATACCAAAAAATGATTGAGATGCTAAAAGAAGTAGGGTTGGACGGACACGACATAGATATAAGTAAAATACATACTGGAACCACACAGGATGCGTGTGAATCTATTGAACAGATAACGGAAACACCAATTACGTAAACATAGAACAAGGAGTGCGTCAAGGGTGTATTCTGTCCCCTCTACTATTTAATATCTATGCCGAACATATCATCAGAGCTTCTCTTGAAAATCGCCCTGAAGGTGCCAGAGTCAATGGAATCATCATTAACAATGTAAGAATGCCGATGACACCGTAGTATTAGCGAAAACAGAAGACCAACTAAAAATATTAATGAACATACTATTAGAAGAAAGTCACAGACTGGGCTTGGATACTATGGATACTAACCTTCCCAAAACCAAAATCATGGTATTCCACAAGAACCCCTATGAACAAATTTCACCCAACATACAAATCAATGGTATCACCCTTCAGAATTCCCAAAGCCTCATTTACTTGGGCGGAGACCTAAACAGTCAGCTAGACCACTCAAAAGAAATTAGAAGACCATTGAAATAGCAAGGTCTGGCTTCATGTGCATGTGTAAAATGTACTGTAACCCCAAGCTATCAGTCACAATAAAATTGAGAACACTAAAGTGTTATGTGTGGTCTCTATTACTATATGGCTGTGAGACCTGGACATTAAAACAGTATGACGTCAACAAACTGAATTCAATGTAAATGTGGATGTAACGCCGAATGCTAAGCGTAAGCTGAACCAGCAGAACTACAAATGAATAAGTACTGGAAATAATGAACACACGTCCTCATATGGTAAATACAATCAAAATTAGAAAGACGTCATATATAGGACACATAATGCGCCATAGGGAATTTGAGCAGCTCCAGGTAATATTAGAGGACAAAATTGAAGGTAAAAGGGGTATAGAAAGAAAGAAAAAATCGTGGCTACGAAACATTAAAGATTGGACCCACACAAGAGGGAATGGCATTATTTATCAAGCCCAGAACAGAGATAAATTTGCCATATTGATCGCCAACCTCAATAGGGAAGGCACTTAGTAGGAGGAGGACTTATATCAAATACGAAGAAGACCTCGAAGATACCCAATTTGATTTTAGAAATGCTATGGGGACCAGCGATGCACTTTTGTGCGAAACATCCTACCAGAAAAACGCCATGATAAAAAGGTGTATTTGCATGCTTCGTGGGAAAAGCACTCTATAAAGTACAGCATGTAAAATTAATGCAGATACTAAAAACTATAGGACCAGCCGAAAAAGATTATTCGTGTATATAAAAATTTGTACTGGAATCAAACTGCTGTCATTGAACAACAGTTTGATTGGAAACAAAAACATTGGAAATAGTTACACCGACTAAATCTTTATACAACGAGGAGTAAGACAAGATTGCATTTTGTCGCCAAAATTGTTCAAGGTTTACTCGGACCTATTATTTAAAAAGACACTTGAGACAATAATAATATGAAATAGTAGACAGTAGTAATATGGAATAAAAATCAACGGGAATATACGTAATGTAATTAGATACCCGGACGATACAGTAATTGTGTCTGTGTCAAAAAATATTGAAGATCCCCAAATTCTGCTTGATTATATTTACGAAGTAGGAGAGGAAATTGCATTAAAATAAACTCAAATAAAACCAAATTTTTAGTTTTTACTCGTATCCCATATCCACAGGCAGAGCTTAAATTAAATGGAGTCCAAGTCGAAAAAAATTCACAAAATGACATATTTCATTTTTGATTTACAGGTTTACTCTGATTGGAGTACGAAAGGAACCATTTTCGTTGGAACTTTACCGCGCTGAGCAGATGGGACGTGAATTATAAATTGTAAAATTCCCTCATCTTCCTTAGTCTCAGCATCTGTTATGGCTTGCAAATTGTAGAAGCCTCGGAGGTGTAACCAGAGAAGGTGCCCATTGTTTTCGGTCTGGTGGGATGTAGAGTAACATTATGTTGTTTTATATGCCATTAGACTATCATATCATATATCATAGACATTAGACTAGCATATGCCAACACAAACTATGAGAAATGAAGCAGGTGAACTGATAATGATGGAAACAGAAATCGTAGAGCGATGGAAGGAATACTTTCGGAATTTACTAAATATTGAAAGTGAGATGGAGGAATCAGAGACTACATTTCATTCTGCAGATGTGGAAATACCACCACCAACACTCTAAGAAGTAAAGAATGCAATGGCATCTCTTAAAGATCACAAAGCACCAGGAAATGATGGTATAAATGGAGAATTGATAAAAAAGGAGGAAACGTTTTACATCAAAAATTGTATGACATTATTCTCAGAGTATGGCAACAGCAGAAAATGCCTAGAGAATGGAATGGAAGCGTTAAAATACCCATACATAAGAAGGGAAATAAAGAGCAATTCCGAAACTACAGAGACATATCGCTTATTAGTACAGCGTATAAGATTCTATCAATTATCTTACTAAAGAGATTCACTCCGTATTCGGAAGATATTCTAGGCGACTACCAATGCGGCTTTCGAAGTGGAAGGTCAACAATAGATCAAATATTTACCATCCTACAAATATTAGAAAAAAACTGGGAATTCAACCGAGATGTACACCAAATCTTCGTAGATTTCCAGCAAGCATATGACTCGATAAAAATAAGCAGACTATGGCTAGCAATGCTAGAAATGGGAATACCAAGAAAATTAGTGCAGCTCACTCAAATGTGCGTGGCAGACTCATATGCACAGGTAAAGATAGGAAACAGAACATCGATGCCATTTAGTATAACATCAGGGCTTAGACAAGGAGACCCTTTATCACCATTGCTATTCAATTTGGCTTTAGAATACGCAATAAGTAAAATATCGTCTGAACTAACAGGGGATTCGCAAATCGAGGATCAAAATTATTGTTGGCCTTTGCCGATGATCTAGATGCAGTCGCTCATTCTACAAGAGACGTAAGAGAGGTGTTTTCACAGCTCGAGGAGGAAACAGGTAACCTGGGCCTTCGAATAAATGAAGAGAAGACGAAATATATGCTGGTGACCAAAAATCCAAGGCCAAGAGTTAGGCAGAACGTAATTATTAATGACCACAACTTTGAAGTAGTAAAAGAGTTTAAATATCTGGGAGCAGTAATCACAGAGGACAATCACATAGAAAAAGAGGTCTCAGCAAGAATAGCTGCGGGAAATAGAGCATTATACTCCGTATCATCATTATTAAGATCTAAGCTGCTGAAAAGACAATCTAGATTGAGACTGTACATGTCAATTATTCGTCCAGTTGTTACATATGGGAGTGAAACATGGACTCTACATCAGCGAGAAATAAATAAATTGCTGATATTTGAAAGGAAAGTCCTCAGAATGATATTTGGTCCTCAAAGACATGAATTGACAGGAGAGTGGAGAAGGCGCCGCAATGCTGAATTGGTGACTCTATATGGTACTGAAAACATCGTCAGACATATAAAAACTAATCGGATAAGGTGGGCAGGTCATGTAGTAAGATCAGAGGAAGACAGAGTGCTAAAGACAGTGTTCTTCGAGAGACCAGACGGTAGAAGATCAGTGGGCCGTCCCAGAAAAAGATGGAAGGATGATGTTGAAACCGATCTATCTAGAATTGGGGTACAACAATGGCAAATCGAAGCGCAAGATCGCAGACGATGGAGGGCCATAGTGGATGCGGCGAAGACTCACCCCGAGTTGTAAAGCTAGTCAAGAAGAAGAAGATATGCCATTAGTTTGAAAACTTAGTCTTTTGCTAGCAGTTGCCGCTAGGGCATCTATACCATTTCATTCGTTGCAATCCGTGACTGCACGCCGGGGTTTGTTTTGGTTGGATCAGAGAGAGCAGCATATGTGCCTCTTGATGAGAGACTAATAAATTTCGAAACCGGTAGAGGTGCTTGCTGCACTCTCTGATTGGACTAGAATATGATGCGGCTGTATTTTCGTTTTGCAACGAAATTGAAAATGGGTATTCCTTTTTGATTTACATGTTTACTCTGATTCAAGTACGAAGGGAACCATTCTCGTTGGAACTTTACCGCGCTGAGCAGATGGGACGTGAATTAAAAATTGTAAAATTCCCCCATCTTCCTTAGTCTCAGCATCAGTTATGGCTTGCAAATTGTAAAAGCCTCGGAGGTGTTACCAGAGAAGGTTCCCATTGTTTTCAATCTGGTGGGATGGAAAGTAATATTTTTATTATTATTTTATGTGCTATTATATTGAAAACGTAGTCTTTTATTTATTTTGTTCTAGTCGATTGAAAATAATTCATTTTTTAAGCCATATAGATAGTGTAAAACATTTTAACGCGCCTAATGAGAATAAAAGATCATGTATTGCCAAAGCCATTAAAAAATGTGTCTACTATGATTATTTCCTTATATTTTGTATACCTGGTGTTTGTATGTCTATATTTACATGTAAAATTATTTTACATTAAATTCCTTTATTTCGTGTACCACGCTATATGCTAAATAAATAAACACATTATACCTAATTGGATATGTAGAGTAGAATATATTCAACCAGTAATTCAAAAACAACAAGATCAATCTCTAAAAGATTCAAGAAAATATATATTTTACCTAACTTTAGCTATAAAGGCCTACTACTTTTCTTAATCATAAAAATAAGTCTTAAAGTTTTACCATTCTTTTCTCACTTACAGTTGCACAAATCCATTTAACCAACTACTACATGTTCCAAACAAAGACATATTTCTCCGTAATTTATTTCTTTTCTCGGAAAATATTATCTACCCTGTCATTAGTGGCAAATCATGTTGAAAGGAAATGGGTTTGTTGGAAATAATTCAGGCATTCTAACAAGCGGCTACAGTGGAAATAGTAGAATTTAAAATTTGCATAAAGAGAGCACGAATTAAAAGTTTGCAATCGCCTTATATCGTGATTGTCAACAATGAATATGGAAGGGAATTTTATTGAAAAAGGTGTGGCTGTATGGCCTGCATCGTAGAAGTAATTGAAATTAAATTTTAATTAATTTAATTATGTTCTTATTATCTTACTAAATCTGTAATAACTTATTTAACTATCTTCCTCTTCTTCAAGAGGATTCTTCTATCGAAGATTAAAAATCGTCATTGCTGTGCGGACACAACTGACCACCGCTTTAAATTCTATTGCATTGAACTTTACTTACTTTACTTAATCAGTAGACCCATTAGTACCTTTCGGTGTAGGGCCATTTATAATACAATTCATTAAATTACAATTCAATAAATTACAATATTTTACAATCTTCTGAATTGTCCTAGCTCTTAACGAACTTTCTCCATTCCTTCCTATTGTATGCCATCTGTGTTGCTTCCTGCCAAGTCTTACCCTTACTCTGCAGTATCTGCGAAATGTCACTGTTCCATTCTTTGATGGGCCTTCCTCTTCTATTCTTACCTATTGGTTTGGCTTCCCACACTCTTTTCACTTGTCTATCATTGTCCATCCGGGTTAGATGTCCGAACCATGCCAATTTTTTCTTCTTGATTGAGTCGAGTATCGGCTTGATTTTGAGTCTTTCTCTTATTTCTTCATTTCTGATTCTATCTGTTCTTTTTACTCCTATCGTTCTTCTGAGGTATTTCATCTCTGCTGCCTGTATTCTGCTCTGGTGTCTTTTGTTTAATATCCAATTTTCTGCTCCATATGTCACCGTAGGTCTATATATTGTTTTGTATATTGTCATCTTGGTCTTTGTTGATATTTCTTTGTTATTAAGGAATCCTCTATTTAGTGCTTGGAATAGTTTTCCTGTGTTTTCCATTCTGATGTTAAGATCGTCCTCTATGTCTCCTCTGTTGTTGATTACTGTTCCTAAGTATTTGTATGAATTTGTCTGTATTAATTGATGTTGGTCTATCATTATTTCTATTTGATCTTCCGTCCCTTGTTTCCTTGATATTTTCATTATCTGAGTCTTCTCTTTGTTTACGTTTAAGTTGTATTTGCTTGCTTCTAGGTTCCATTTCTCTAAGTTGTATTTCAGTTTTTCTGCTGTTTCCGCAATTAATACTATGTCGTCTGCAAATATACACATCTCAGCGTTTATCATTTGCATTCTGTTCCAACCGATGCAGTATTTCTTGAAAGTTTTCTTACATTCTTTCACTATCTCATCTATTACATTTATGAATAGCACTGGGCTGAGACTTCCCCCTTGTCTAACTCCTTGAGTTGTTTCAAATGGTTCTGACTGTATATTTAACATTCTTACTGTATTTGTTGTTTTCATGTATATACTCTTTGTTGCTTCTATCAGTTCTTCGCTTACTTCCTTCTTCTTTAGGCTTTCCCATATATCTTTTCTTTTGACTGAGTCGAAGGCTTTTTCCATGTCTATAAAGCTCAGGTATATTTCTCTATTTTTCTTTAATGCTTTTTCTATTACTTGTTGCATGGTAAATATATGGTCTTGTGTGTTGTGTCCTTTCCTGAATCCACTTTGTACGTCCTCTAATTTATGTTCTATTTCTTTTCTTATTTTCCTTTCTATTATGGTTTCGTATACTTTTGCTGCTACACATAGTAGTGATATACCTCTATAGTTCTTACAGTCTCTTGTGTTTCCTTTTTTGTATATAGGTATAATTACTGCATTTGTCCATTCTCTGGGTATTACTTTTCTCTTCCATATTAGGTTATATATGTATAACAATTTTTCTTTTGCTTTTATTCCTATATATTTCATCATTTCTGGTGCTACTTCATCGCTTCCTGGTGCTTTTCCAATCTTTATCTTTCTTATTGCTTCTTCTAGTTCTTCTTTTTCTATAGTTTCTGGATTTTCCGTGTTTCTTATGGATACTCTCTTTATGTGGCTTTCCTTCTCCATTGTGTTCACTTGATTTCCATTCAGTAACAGCTGGAAATGTTCCCTCCATCTTTCCATTATTGTTTTATCGTCATTTATTATTATTCCTTCCTTGTTCATTATTTGTTTCAGTTTCGTTTCTTTGTTGCTTCTTAGGTTTTTCAGTGTTCTATAAAATAATTTTACGTTTTCTGTGCTGTTTTCTTCCATTTTTTCTCCGAATTTTTCCCAACTTTTCTTTTTCTCTTTCCTAACTATCTCTTTAACTTTTGTTCTTTTTCTCTTATAATTTTCATATTTTTGTTGTGTTTTGTCTTGTATGTATTCTTTCCATAATTTCTTCTTTTCTTTTATTTCTCTTTTCACTTCATCGTTCCACCAAGACGTTCGTTTCCCTCTGTTGTTATTTCTTGTGGTTCCACATATTGATTTAGCTGTTTTTATCATCGCATTTTTAAATTTTCCCCATTCTTCTTCTATTGTTTCTGTTATTATATGTTCATTGTCTATTTCTTTCTCTAGCCCTTTTATGTATCTTATTTTCGTTGTTTCTTCCCTTAGTTTATAAATTTTTATTATTTCTTTGTGTTCTCTGTTTATGTTCTCATTTCTTTTTATTTCTTTTCTTTTGCTTTTGAATGTGGTTTCTAGTAGATAGTGGTCACTACCAATTTCATAACTCCTTTTCACCCTTACGTCTCTTATCCAGTTCTTCTCTGTTTTTGCACTATAGTATAGTCTATAATTGATTGTTCGTCTCTTGATTTGACTTCTCTTGTGATCTTGTGTATCCTTTTATGTTGGAAGTGTGTGTTCATAATCACCAGGTTATTGTCTAGACAGAATTCAAGTAGTAATTTTCCATTTTTGTTTATTTTTTCCTCCCCATACGGTCCGATGACATTGTTCCATTTTTCTGCTTCTTTCCCCACTCTACTGTTCATGTCTCCTGTGATCACCATTTTCTCTGTACAATCATTTATCACTTCTTGTAATTTGTCCCAGAACTCATTCTTTTCGTTTTTTGTTGCGTCTTCATCTGGTCCATAGCATATGATTAGGTTTGTATTGGTTTCCTCTGTATCCATATATATGTCTACTCTTAGTATACGTTCGTTGTAATATATCCAATTTTTTACTTTGTTGATACTATCCTTCTTAATCAGGCACGCTACTCCTGCCTGAGCTCTCTTCGTTTCTTCCACTCCACTGTATATTAGTAACATTCCGTTTTCTAATATTATTGATCCTCTTCCTTTTTTCTTTGTCTCTGTTATAGCTACTATTTCAATGTTCTTATCTCTAATTTCTTCCCCCAGTTCTATTTCTTTCCCATTTATACCTCTTACATTCCATGATGCCATTTTCAAAATTGTTCTGTTCTTTTCTATATTTAAGTTGTACTTCAATTTGTTTTTCCTTACGTTTGTGTTATTATCTTTAAATCTGGTCATGTCCCTGTTCTTTGCCTGTTTTGTTTCTCGGTCCATCATTGTGTTTTCTACAGCTAGTTTTTTGAACAAGTTGGTTCTGTATTGTATGTTACTTTTTCTATCCGGCTTGTTTTTTGGTTCCATTTCCACTTAATGTCTTCAATAATTATGAATCCATATCCAATTTTTGTCCTTTTCCCATTAGTCTTTTCCTCTGCTGCTATCTTCCTAAGGTTTCTTTGTATTTCTATCTCTTTTAATGTTAGGTCACATTCTATATATACTCTATGTTGTTTATAGCTCATTAGTTTACCCTTGGCTTTCAGTATTTTCATTTTATCTTCGAATTTTTTACATTCTATAACACACATTGTTTCATTTATCTTTTGTACCCTATTTATTTCTGATTTTACTCCCATTTTTGCTTCTATGAAGTTCTCTATTTGCTCTGTTCCTATTGTGTCTAGTGGTAAGCCTCTCATTATTAGGTTATTTTTCTTCTTTTCTTTCTGACATGCTTCCAAGGTTATTTCTATTTTATCTATTTTTTGTTTCATCGTAGCCATTTCTTTCTTTAGATTTTCATTTTCTCTTATTATTTCTTTCATTTGCAATTTGTATTCATTATTTTCCTTCCTAATTTCTTTTAGTTCCTCTATCATATTACCCATTGTATTTTTTATATCTTCCAGGTCCTTGTTTTTCTTTTTGTTATCGCTTGCTAATTGTCTCATTAGTTCCATCATTTCGTTCTGGCTGCTGGTTTCATTCGTTGATGGTTTCGACCTGTCTGGTGTTCGGTTCACTTTTCTACTCCTGCTAAATATATCTGGCTCCTCTTTGCTTTTTCTTTTACCGTCCTCATTAATGCTATCATTACCATCCGCCATCTTTCTTCCTATTCAAATTATTAAAGTAGGTATGTATTTATAAATACAAATATTAAATCAAATTAAAACCTACTTGATTAAATCAAATTAATTAAATTTTTTACTTTAATTACAAAATATTTATATATTATTCAATTTTTTTTACTTTAATTATAAAACTATTTAAATACCATTTAATATCTTATTTATTTATTTATATCAACAATTAATGTTCACTTGAATAAATTAGATTTATCAACAATGTCTTCTTCTTATCTTCAATATCTTCTTATTCTTCGATATCTTCTTATTCTTCAATATCTTCTTATTCTTCTATATCTTCTTGTTTTCGTTCAGAAAGCCGACTCTGTATTTTTCGATAGATAGATACCGAAGTACCTTAATTATAATTAAATCAATTTATTAGTAATTACCACTGCTGAAAGCAGCTTCGGCTAGTCCACCCATAGGACCTTGACTTCTTATCAGTGCCAAAAAACTTGACTATGACTGTAATTATTTTACTGTTAGTAGTTAAAATATAATTTTATTAAAACTAGGTTAGATTAATAATGTATGGATCTTACTTTCAATATTCTTTTTAAATTTACACTGTAAATTTCTTAACTCACTTATTTACACTTTGCAAATAATTTGGTGATTTTTCTGCTCGCAAAGCTTCAGTATTTGAAGTTTTTTTGCGGAGCGTATTTAAATCGACCTCACTGTCTCTTTACCAGGACCGGACTCTCATTGCATTGAAACGGTGTCAAAAACGTAATCTTTCCACCGTTCCAATTTTCTAGACTATATCGGAATTTAAAACACGTCCCCGGTATAATCTGAAGTTGTCTTCTCGTTCACTGACAAAAATCTATTTACATCGCGTAGAGAAATATTCTCACGGTGGCATGTTTCCATCACCTAATTGAAGGCGATTTGATTATACAGTGAACTCTCCCTTGTACGGACAGTGGTCATTTCTCCTAAAGTGTCCGTTTAAAGGAGGTGTCCGTTGAAAAGGAAAAAATATGTTAACTTATATGTTTTAAAAATAAGTGCATGTATGTATGTATATATAAAAAGAGATACTAGGTTTAATATTACATAACACAAGTTGTGGATGACCACGCAGCATTGTTTATGAAAAATTGTCTCTCTGCATTCTTCTATCAAAATATTATATTGAAACAAAAGAGAATAATTGTGATCCTATCTTTAGAAGCCTTGCCTCCAATGCCCCTTTCTCCTTTCAGGGTATAAGTTTTCTTGGGTAATGGTGTAAACTCTAAAAAATAATCCCGTCTCATCTGCGTTAATAATAGGTTTGTTCCAATACAACGAAAACCGTCCATGTAACGATCATCGTCCTGCGCAGTGAAGAAAATAACCCATGGAACGCACGATATACAGACACATAATGCATGGAACGTATTATTTTATAGTAACGTGATCGTTACATGATGGTTCTTGGTTGTGTTGGAACAAAACTCAACGCTTAGTACCCTTGCAACTTCTAATGCATCTTCTTGAATAATTTTACCAAAAACAGGAATATTTTTAGACCGCACTTCACAAACTTCGGTTTTCAAAACATTTCTTTTCGCTCCAGGTGACCGTTCTCAGGAAAGTGATTGATTAAATCACTTTTATGTTTCAAATTTTTACTGACTTGAGGTTTTCCAATTCCAAATTTTGTAGCTAACTGTCTGACATTTAACTTATGCTTCTCTCCATAATGAACCACATCGACTTTTTCTTTCAAACTTAAAAAAATCTAATAGACACAAAATTTATTATGAAATTTAATCCAAAAAATAATTTTTTGAAGGAAACACTCATAAAAATTCAACAACATCTATTGCATATGCTTAATCAGACATTCCGGTTAAAATTCTTAAATTCTTGTTCCAGTCAAAACACAATTAACAATTTCCTGGTGTCGCATTTCGTTCACCGACCAATTATGTACTGTTATATTCCTATTTGATAGGAGAATTAAAATTTATAATTATAAGCAAAATTCAAATTAATATAAAAGATTTTCAATTTTCTCAGCCACGGGCATGTAAATTTAGAACAACCTGTATACAACAAATTATTATATTTAGTTTTTAAGAAAGTGATTCGAAGAAGTGTACGAAACTCGGTAACAATGCGCCTAAGATAAACAAGTTGAGTGACGCGGACCATTATAGTGTTTCGCGGAAGATTCGATCATTAGCCTACGCTAAATAAGACTCAGTGAAATAGATAATAGGTCATTAAGTTTTGTAAAAAGTAGAAAGTAAGTTTAAATTGGGAAATGATTATTTTTTCTTGAAATCCATTAAACATATTTAGAAAGATTAAAAGTTGGTATTGAGGAATACGGCGAATTAAAATTTGTGGTGGAATGTTGATTTTTGAATCTGGAAGGGATATTGAGAAAGTAGGGGATTGAATGAGGATGAGAGATCAGAATGTTTTGGGAAGTTGAGAGGTGAAGTCCAGTGGTAGACGGTGGTGTACGAAGAGTGAAAAAGCCGGTGTGGTTCCGTGAGTGTTGAGTATCCATCGGAACGAGAGGTAGGCCGAGTCGAGAGAAAAGAATCTCCTTGAGCAAAGAGTGTCCCGGTAGCTGATGGAAGTGGTTCGAAAAAGGTAGAACACAGCATCACGAGAAAAGCAGGAGCGAGAGCTATACGAGGTAGATTTCAAAGGAGAACATTACTGGAGGCCAGGACGAGTTTTTATCGCAACCAAGGATAGGAGGAAACGGGTTTTGTGTGAGGACATTCGCAGTTCATCAGATAAAGGTCAGTCTCATTTGTCAGGACATGAATGTATGTTTTTTTTTTGTATTAAATACCACATTAAAAATTGAAGAACATAATCGCTAATATCAGAAGATTTTCATCAAACTTAAATCAATTTGTTGCTAATAAATCCTAATAGTTCATTATTAAAAAAAATTTAAAATTGGAAACCAAAAGGAAATAAGATTCCCATGTTTAAATGTTTGTATTAAATAAATATAAGATCTAACAAATATTAAGCAGTAATTGCCATTTATATAAAATAAACAAAATTTTGATTTATGATTGTAATCCATATGTGTGTATTATTTTATATTTTTCCTATCCCGATTAGGAACCACTGAGAAATACTTAGAAGTCACGAAAGTAAGTAAGTAATTTTATAATTCGCCCTGAGATTGAAAACATATTGATATGTGATCTGGTTGATTAATTAGATTATCATTAATGCATTAATTAAATTAAATTACATATAAGAATATCATCACATATAAATAAATAAGATTACAACAGTACTTATGTAGTGTTGATAACGTGAACAGTACCAAATATCATTTCGTGGACATCTGTATTGATTTTAAATAATAAATGTATTATATTAATCCATTCTTTAACGGTTTTTGCTCTATATTTTAAAGAACCGCTTGGATTGACATGAAATTTGGCATATGTATAGCTTACGTGTCAAAGAAAAAAAGTGATATTGTGCCGATGTGTGCTTTTGCCTTGGGGGTAACTTTCACCCCCTCTTGGGAGTAAAAAAATATATGTCCAAAATAAGTCCGGAAATGGGTAAACTGACTCATTTTAAGTAACTTTTGTTCTATAGAGCTTTTTCGCCAAGTCAACACTTTTCGAGTTATTTGCGAGTGAATATATTCATTTTTCTACAAAATAACCACATTTTTAGACGGTTTTTGCAAATAACTCAAAAAGTAAGTATTTTGTTGAAAAAAACGTTCTTAGCAAAAATATAGCCTATAAAAAAGTAAAAAAAATGGTGTACGCGTTAGGTCTCTGGATCTCGTAGGACCAGAGATATAGCCAATGAAAAATAGATTCATGTTCACCAAATTTCAAATAGACTATTTCGACGTGAAATATCCACAAAAATTAAGCACTTTTTGGGGAAAACACCCCCCACCCTTCAAGATACTAGCAAGTAGAAGGGGGGACATAGGGGTATGTCCGGCTAGCTGAACCCTGTCAGGCAGCGGAGTGGGTTGGAGTTCTTTATAGACCTAAATATGATGTAATAAGGGGCGCCAGTCCGTTCCAACGGACTACCCCTCGGCTATGAATGTTTTATTTTAGGAACAGACAAGAAATAAAACGAGCCTTAATACATCCAACACATCGAGCGTCCAATACATCCTAACCCCCTATTAACGTCCTTACCTACTCTAGAATTCCAATCTCCTAAAATTATTATTTTTTCTCCCTGTCACTCTCAACTTATTTAATGTATATTGGAGTTCGTTGTAGAATTCTATCATAGCCTCTTCTTCACTACCTTCTGTTGGTCCGTATATTTGTATTATCCCTATCTTATCTTTTTCAGTAATCTTTTTTGAAAGTAAAATTTTTAAAATCCAACATTTGTTATAACTTTTGCAAAAATGAACTTAAGACTTTGATATTGCATGAATAGTAAAGTCAGATAGTCCATATAATACACAA
The DNA here is from genome assembly GCF_917563875.1 of Diabrotica virgifera virgifera. Taxonomy (NCBI): domain Eukaryota; kingdom Metazoa; phylum Arthropoda; class Insecta; order Coleoptera; family Chrysomelidae; genus Diabrotica; species Diabrotica virgifera. The sequence continues at coordinate 210,862,394 of NC_065448.1, read as the reverse complement.
AAAATTCAAGACGATTCGTCAACTACTTTAAATTTTAGTCAATTTGTTTATCCCACAGAGCTTTTTTTTGCAATGTTATTTTTCAGAAAATGATAATGATACAACGGCGAGTTTGCCGGTACCACATGAACGAAGAAAACCTATATTTTCATTATTTTTAATAAAAAATCAACAAGTCAGTTTTACCATTGTAAAAACCTTTTACTAAAGTAAAGTTATTTTTGGCTTATACTGACTATCATAATCATCACAGAGCCAAATTTGTCCACTGTCGGACATAGGCCTCCTCAAGATGTCTCCACCCTTCTCTGTCCTGGGCAGCTGCAATCCAGTTTGTCGCTATTCTCTTAATATCGTCGGTCCATCTGGTAGGTGGTCTTCCACCACTTCGCTTGTCTGCCCTTGGCGGCCACTCTAAGATCTTCCTTGTCCATCTGTTGATAACTTTGTTAATATTAACTAGACTAAATCCACTTTGATATTTTTCGTAAAGCTGATATTTTTATACAAACTACCAAAAAAAAATTCACCTAGATCAATTAAGATCAAAGTTAGCAACTTTTTATTATTTAATTCACAGGAACTTTTTTTACAACAATTAAGCAACCTAACTAGCGCCAGTTTGAAGTTCAAGGTACAGTCGAACCCGCTTATTAGAGTACCGGTTATAGGAATATCCCGGTATAAGGAATAGAAACTTGTGGTCCCGAAACGTTTCTATTTACTCATTAATAAATTTATCCGCTTATAGGAATACGTTTTAATGAATTAATACTGCCTAATCGAATTTTATTCAAGTGGACAAACAACTTTTTATTCATATTTTCCAAAAAAATTAAAATTATGCCTGGTTTATTATATTTTTCAGATAATAAATACTTTATTACGCACCAGTTGAACCCTTTTACGAAATACAACAGGCCATAAAATACCCACTTTTACTTGTCTCACAAAACTTGTAAAAATTTCTATTGCGACCCACCTCCTGCAGTTATAAATTTTATTGGTTAATGGTTTATTGACTTCGACAATACAATGGCAGACAAGAATAGAAATGTTCTCTTTGATAACCGCCCTGTCCATAAACCCGACATGAGTTTGAATATTTTAACACTCCGTATTTTTGCCTGCCAATTCATCAAAACACAGAATTCGACAAAATAAAGGACGAATATTTTTAAGAGTTGTTTCTTCTGACGATAATTTGTCGGTTTTCTAAGATACTGAAGATTTAGAACAAAACAATGAAACCACCCAACTCAATATTAAAGCGAAAGATGAGGCAAAAGATAAAGATTTTTTCGATTTTGTGGATACCTATTCCATCCAATTTGGCAAGTCCTAACCGTTTGTAATATTATAAGAAGATTTCTGGAGGGCCAATTCAATGTAATTTTTTCTAATTTGTATAACTTAAAGATTTTTCAAAAAAAAATGAGAAGTAATTTTGGCGTATGCATTTTAAATAAGATAATATATACATGTCTACATATTGCACACATTTCATGCCTATTAATGGATTTATGCACAAAAAATGAAATTTGGTTTTTTAATAAAATAAGTTACACTGCTGTATCATTGACATAAAAGGACCTAAAACCATATAAATATAATGTAAATGTAAGTACATACACAGTATGTACTATTATTATGTAGGTCTCTTCAGTAGGTACACTTATTTATACCAGCCATCAATGATCGGTTATTAGAATATCCCGGTTATAGGAATATTTTTGCTTGGCACGAAGGCTATTCCAATAAGCGGGTTCGACTGTATATAGTTTATGTGTAAAAGTTTGAGTAAACTTTGAACTTCAACAGAGTGGTTAATAAAGCTTTAAAAATAACGTCCTAAAGAAATCTGGGGCAGTGGAGGGGAATTACTAAAATCCGTGCACTCAAAAAATTAAATTAATTGTTCAAACATATGCTGCAATTAATACCTTCAGAGTTTGTTGATGGAGTTTGATCATAATTTTTTAAATTTGTATGTACTCGTAGTCTTGTAGAGTAGAGTACGTTATGTACACATATCCCCACCTAACATTACAAAATGTTAGGGGGAACCCCCTTATCACTCAGGGATATAAAAAATAGATTACAAAGGATTCTCAGACCTACCGAATATACATTATATTATAATTTCAAAAAAATCTATAATTTAGTGTGTAGACAATAGGTACTTAATAATGTTTTTATTTTTATTACAGGTTGTTTGTTTTATGATATTTATACTATGTACTTAGAAAAAAATATTTATAAACAGACCAAGTGTTAGTTACATTACTTTGAATTAGAACATTTACTTTAATAAATTCCAATAATGGGAAATATAATTACAGCACAATAAAAATATATAGTAGGTACTTTTTTTATAACACTAGATAAAAACACTACTGTCTACATAAATACTAATTCCCTCTCTATAAAAGAACGAGTATATATTTACGTTAGCGTAAATTTTTCCACCGTATTCGTTTAAATGGATAATTGTTCTTTATGGGAAGTTCAAATGACCCAATTAAGGGACACTGTAATAAAATGTAAAGAAAAAGTTCTCTTGATTACATCTTTCCCACATATCTTGATAATTAACCTCTTTGGCATAGACTTCAAACGTTTTATATGAATAGGAAGTTTTCGCCAGTGAGTGATATTTGTACATAATTTAGTTATTCGTAGTAGAATCCTTGAATATTTCTGGAAAATGTCATGGTTATCTTGATTTCTGAACTGCAAAGTAAAATCACAAAACGCGAAAAAACAGTTTTTATACATGGTGAAAATTTTTTGGAAAAATTAAGTAAAAATGCAAATTAAGAGGAAACAGTAACGATCAACAGGTAGCGAAAACGCGTTCCAAGATTGCGGCTGTAATTTTGAATATTTTTTCGAGATATTTGGCACACGTATTCGTAATATAATAGAGAATGGCGGAACAGAGCCAAATTTGAAAAATATATTAATATGTGGAAATTACTCTGTAAATAAATACAATATTAAAAAAACGAGCCTGTACCGCCATTAAAAAGAACAAAAAATACACTTTCTTCAAATAAACTTTTTTATCTGATGCCTAGATTTTGTGTCATTTTGGAACTACTAAAATTTTTTATTTCATTAATAGTTCCAAAATGACACAAAATCTAGGCATCGGATAAAAAATTTATTTGAAGAAAGTGTATTTTTTTGTTTTTCTTAATGGCGGTACATGCTCGTTTTTTAATACTGTATTTAATTACAGAGTAATTTCCACATATTAATATATTTTTCAAATTGGGCTCTGTACCGTCATTCTTTATTATATTAGAAATACGTGTTCCAAATATCTCGAAAAAATATTCAAAATTACAGCCGCAATCTTGGAACGCGGTTTTGCTACCTGTTGATCGCTACTGTATCACCTTAAGCAAACCAGTTAACACAATTTTAGAATTTACCATTTAAAATGTGGTGCTGCCGACGTATGTTAAGGGTTTTAAATATCACATCACACAACTAATATAACTATTTCTCCAGAGGCTAACAGAAATTGTGATTTAAGTATTTTGCTGTTAAAGATGTGCAAAATTTATCTAAGCCTTCTATGGTAACAATATATTATTAAAATCATTTTATCACTTTTTCCCTTTTTCCCTTTTCTCTAATTAGTTTTTATTGTATAATATAAATTATTGTAATCATTGAATACACAGTTAATGAAAAAATTATCCTATTAATTAACTGAATTAATAATTTATGCGATTATACATGAAACGGTTATCCAAGAACATTCAAAAACTGAACGAAATTGCCATCTCTGAGTTAATGATGACAATGTCATTGTCAACTAATATTTACATTTCCATACCAGTGAGAATTTTACTACATGTAATTTGCCGTGTAAAAAAGAGGAAGGGATAGAAGTAAAATACTTGCGCCTACGCTCCTTATTTATTTATTGGGTATGTTATAATTCCAGTCAAGTCAGTATATTAAATTCTCCAGTTTATATTAAAGCCACAATACCAAATAATATTGTGATTATTGCAGAGAGAGGTTCTCAGAGAGTTTTGCTGTATTAATTAGTGAACACTGCGATTTTGCAACTTTGAAGTAAGTTTTGTACACTAATAGTTCAGTCTAATTTGAATTTAACGATGAAATCATATATCTTCACACCTAATATTTAACTTTAAATTCAAAACGTATAAAGATATCTATTTGAGTTGAAATTTAATATGAATTGCCCGAGGTTGGACTAAAGATGAACCTGAACAAAGCGCAAATAATGTCTAATCTGACGCTAAATCGTAATGTTGTTGAATTAAGGGATATTGAGGAAACTACTTCTTATCAAGTACTTAAGACACGAAATTCGGTTGGGCAGAGATTATCAGGCATGTGAGTTCCCACGGAGAAAATTTTGGAGAATATTTAGTTGTAAATTCCTTTTACAATATTAATAATTAAGATATATGGTATATACAGGGTGTCCAGAAACTCTACCGACAAACGAAGACAGGAGATTCTTCAGATAATTTTAAGATAATTTAACCCAATTCACTTAGTCCGAAAATGCTTCCTAAGGGAGTTAGAGCTCTTTGAAATGGCGTCTTGTAATTAGTTTTTCTTAAATACCTCCAAAACGCTTCTATTTAGAAAAACAAAAATTGGTACGCGTTTTTATCTTCAAGATATAAATCTAATCCATCCATTTCAAATTTCTAGTTCCGCTCATAGGCGTCCGTTTTGGGTAGGGCGACGGTTATTTTAACGCATAACTTTTTTATCTTTAACTTTTATGCATTTATGATACTGGACTGTTAAATTGTGAAGTATTCTAGTACTAAAAGGTACTCTTGTTTTAAATCGGTAGGACACACCGTTTCCTAGAAAGATCGATTTAAAATTTTTTCGCTTTGTGAATAAAAAAATAATTTCAAAAAAACACTGTTTAGAAAGACGAAAATTGGTACATTTATTTATATTCCAGAGATAAATCGGTTTCATTAATTACGAATTTCTGGTACTGGTCATAGGCGTCCATTTTGGGTAGGTAAACAGCTATTTTATAGCATAACTTTTGTCTTGAATTTTTGAGCATTTTTGACACTAGATTATTAAATTATGAGGTATTCGAGTACTAAAAGTTACTCTTACTTTATGTTGGTAAAATACTTCGGTTTTTGTTGAAAAGTTCTTTCAATTTTTTTTCAAATTCCAAAAACGAAAAACTTTCAAATCGATTTTTCTAGAAAACGGTGAGTCCTACCGACTTACAGCAAGAGTACCTTTTAGTACTATAATACCTCACAATTTAATAATCCGGTATCAAAAATGCATAAAAGTAAAGAACAAAAAAGTTATGCGATAAAATACCCGTTGCTCTACCCAAAACGGACGCCTATGACGGGTACTAGAAATTTGCATTGGATGGAATCAATTTATCTCTGAAAAGTAAATAAGCACAATAATTTTCGTTTTTCTAAATAGAAGCGTTCTGGAGGTATTTAAGAAAAACTAATTTCATGACGCCATCTTCAAAGAGCTCTAGCTCCCTTAAGAAGCATTTTCGGACTAGGTGAATCGGGTTAAATTGTCTTAAAATTATCTGAGGAATCTCCTGTCTTCTTTTGTCGGTAGAGTTTCTGGACACCCTGTATATACAATATTTAAAATATATTTGCTGAGTATTAATGTTGATTGTTTTTAACTCATTATTAGGATAGTTATATCAATTATATAATTTTTGCTTTATGGGCCATTCCACGAACATACGCCTGTTTTGGATGACTTCGACAACGAATATTTTACTGTGCAATTTTAACTATTTAGAATGGGAAATAAGCCACAATATTATTAAAAAATGATTTTTATTAACGTTTCGACGCCCAAATCGGGTGCCGTTGTCAAAATACAAAATACTATTAATATAAACAAAAATGTTGTTGCTTAGTAAAAAAATTCTTCTAATAATTTATTTAATTTGACTCATTTATATCGGAAATTCAGATACATATGATACATTTTAAAGTAGAAGACTTTAAAATGATATTGCCAATATTTATGAGTTGCGTTCCTGGGACGACTTTACTGAAAGATAGTTCATTCGATTACATGAAATCAACCCCAACTCAAGAATATCCGTCATAAAAAAATCATAGCATGTGATCTGTCTTTAAAAAGACAACCACATGCAACGGTGACATTAAAATTCTCGCGTTAGAGATCTCATAGTAAATCACGAGGGAAAACCAGGAAAAACCTCGTGATATTATCCCGACATCGTAAGTATTTGGTCTTACATTTAATTTACTCTCAAAATTAATACCAAATTCTGACTTTACTATAATTTTGTTTAAATTATAAATAATATCAATAATACATGGGTATATAAGTAATACTAAAATATAAAATATGTACTAACTCGACTATTGACTTACTAATTGTGGTATTTTCTTTCTATTGACTTCCTCTTTCAGTATGGGTATCCACATCCTACTGCATTCCACCGAGGAATTTGCGACACAATTGGTTTTGTTTAGCATAATTAGAGCCGCTTCTTTGATTTTTCTCTTTTTACTATCTGTTTCTTTCAGGACTATACTTGAATCTCTCCACTGAACTCTATGTTCATTATCCCATGCGTGTTGACATATTTGAGATCTATCAAATTCTCTATTTTTAATATAAGATTGATGTTCACTTATTCTAACGTTTAATGGTCTTGATGTTTCACCTATATAAAACTGTTCGCATTCACAAGGTATTTTATAAATACAATTCTTTGTCCTTTCTTGTTCATTGTTAGGTTTAGTTTTAGATAGAATAGATCTCAATGTGTTGGTTGTTTTGAATGTCGTTGAAATGTTGAATTTATTTCCTATTGTTTTAAGTTTCTCGGATAGTCCTTTTATGTATGGTATTGATATTTTCCTCGTATTATTTCTTGTGAATGTTGTAGGATCCCGTTCTATGTTGTTCTGTTCCATTCGATCCAATCTTGACAATTCCTTATTTATAAACATCAATCTTATATTAAAAATAGAGAATTTGATAGATCTCAAATATGTCAACACGCATGGGATAATGAACATAGAGTTCAGTGGAGAGATTCAAGTATAGTCCTGAAAGAAACAGATAGTAAAAAGAGAAAAATCAAAGAAGCGGCTCTAATTATGCTAAACGAAACCAATTGTGTCGCAAATTCCTCGGTGGAATGCAGTAGGATGTGGATACCCATACTGAAAGAGGAAGTCAATAGAAAGAAAATACCACAATTAGTAAGTCAATAGTCGAGTTAGTACATATTTTATATTTTAGTATTACTTATATACCCATGTATTATTGATATTATTTATAATTTAAACAAAATTATAGTAAAGTCAGAATTTGGTATTAATTTTGAGAGTAAATTAAATGTAAGACCAAATACTTACGATGTCGGGATAGTATCACGAGGTTTTTCCTGGTTTTCCCTCGTGATTTACTATGAGATCTCTAACGCGAGAATTTTAATGTCACCGTTGCATGTGGTTGTCTTTTTAAAGACAGATCACATGCTATGGTTTTTTTTGTGACGGATATTCTTGAGTTGGGGTTGATTTCATGTAATCGAATGAACTATCTTTCAGTAAAGTCGTCCCAGGAACGCAACTCATAAATATTGGCAATATCATTTTAAAGTCTTCTACTTTAAAATGTATCATATGTATCTGAATTGCCGATATAAATGAGTCAAATTAAATAAATTATTAGAAGAATTTTTTTACTAAGCAACAACATTTTTGTTTATATTAATAGTATTTTGTATTTTGACAACGGCACCCGATTTGGGCGTCGAAACGTTAATAAAAATCATTTTTTAATAATATTGTGGCTTATTTCCCATTCTAAATAGTTAAAATTGTAAAAAATGCCACAAGAAAATAGCTTCAGAACAACATTTTACTGTGCAATATAAGAAGTACGAAAGTAAATGGCGCTAATAATTATTCCAATAAACAACAATGTAATTTGCAATTTACTTTCGTTTTTCTTATTTTGCACAGTAAAATATTCGTTGTCGAAGTAATCCAAAACAGGCGTATGTTCATGGAATAGGGTATAATTTATTTATTACATATTTTCAATTAATCCTTACATATATTTAAAAAATCCTTACATATATATATGTACATACATATTTTCATACATTTTTATACATATAATCCGCCCTTTAAATGTGTTATTTCTGGTTGCGTCAAAATCTCTGCAAATACAATCAAAAGAAGATACTATTTTATTATTATATGCGATGATTTTATTTATTTCATTTGTTGTTATTATCCCTAACTCATATTTTATTTGTTTGTTATTTCACCTCAATTAAACAGGCCTTCATTAAATTAAATGAGTGTGTAGCAGTTATTTTGATGAAATTATAATGTAACGTATGCACAAAGGGAAATTGTAGTTATGATGCTGTTTTGTAAAACAATGAACAAAATGTCTCTGTCTGTTTTTTCAATGTGCATCAAGTATATTGTACTAGAGGCACATTGTATAAAAAAACATTTGTAATCAAAACTATTTTTGAATTTGAACATTTTTAAATATACAGGGTGTCCCGAAAAGATTGGTCATAAATTATAACACACATTATGGGGTCAAAAATAGTTCGATTGAACCTAACTTACCTTAGTACAAATGTGCTCTTAAAAATCATTGAAGTTACAAAATGAAAATCATTTTTTTTTTCAATATATCGAAAACTATTCAAGATTTTTTATTGAAAATAGACATGTATCATTCTTATGGCAGGAACATCTTAAAACAACATTATAGTGAAATTTGTCCACCGCTCAAAAAATTTATGGGGATTTTGTTCCCTTAAACCCCCCCAAACTTTTGTGTACGTTCCAAGTAATTCATTATTGTGGTACCATTAGTTAAACACAACGTTTTTAAAACTTTTTTGCCTCTTACTATGTTTTCGATAAGCCAGTTTTTATTGAGATGCGGCTTCCTTTTCAATATATTTACGTAAACATCTTATGGGGGTTTTGTTCCTTTAAACCCCCCAAATGTTTGTGTACGTTCCAATTAATCTATTGTTGCGGTACCATTAGTTAAACACAGTGTTTTTAAAATTTTTGCCTCTTAGTCTTTTTTTCATAAGTCACCTTTTATCGAGATGTAGCTTCTTTTTCAAAATATACCTAAAAATGTAAATTATAAATACATTTTCAGTTTATTAACAGGTCTCTACAAATCGTACATACAAATATGTGGTGGATTCGACAAATATTCAAAATATCTCGATAAACACTGGCTTATCGAAAAAGTACTAAGAGGCAAAAAAGTTTTAAAAATAATGTTTTTAACTAATGGTGCCACAATAATAATTTAATTGGAACGTACACAAAAGTTTGGGGGGGGGTTAAAGGGAACAAAACCCCCATAAAATTTTTATGGGGTGCACAAATTTTACTTAAATTTATTTTTAAGATGTTGCTGCCATAAAAATGCCACATGTCCATTTACAATCAAAAATCTCTGAGAGTTTTCGATATATGAAAAAAATTCGATTTTCATTTTGTAACTTCAAAGGGCTGTAACTTTTTTTGTGTGCACTATTGTATATAGGTAAGTGAGGTTCAATCAACCTATTTTTGACCCCAAAATCTGTGGTATCATATATGACCAATCTTTTCGGGACACCCTGTATATTTGTTATCTACAATTTCATAATTATGATCATAATTCCATATTGCATACAATCAAAGTACTTGCAAAACAGTGTATATTTAAAAAATCTGACGATTTGACCGGAGCGTAAGGAAATGGCTGAGTCCCAAAGTTTCACAAGAAAAAAGCGAATATTTCGCGAAATGAATGACAGATCGAAAAACTAAAAATACTTACTCAATATTTTTCAAAAATCTATCAAATGATACCAAACACGACTTCCCACGGAGAGGGGTGGGAGGCAAATTTAATATTTTATATACGAACCTCGCGATATTTCGCGAAATAAACATCAGATCGAAAAACTGAAAAATACACTTATTCAATCATCATCCTTCTCTTTGCTTTATCCCTATGCGTGGTTGGCTTCCCTAATTGCATTTCTCCACAAAATTCTATCTTGGGGTCATATCAATCTTAATCCCCTTTACCAACATGTCCTGCCTTATCGTCTCCCCCCAGGTCTTCTTTGGTCTTCCTCTCCTACTCCTTCCAGGAATCTGCACTTCAGCTATTTTTCGTATTGGGTGATTAACGTCTCGACGTTGAACATGACCAAACCATCTTAACCTATGCTCTCTCATTTTGGCATCAATTGGTGCCACAACTAGACTTCCCCTAATATACTCATTTCTAATTTTATCCTTCTTTGTCACTCCACTCATCTATCTAAGCATTCTCATTTCCGCCACATGCATTCGTTGTTCCTCTTCCTTTTTCACTGCCCAACATTCAGTTCCGTACATCATAGCCGGTCTTATGGCTGTTTTATAGAATTTTCCCTTCAGTATTGGAATTTTTCTTTCACACAACACACCACTTGGTTCTTTCCACTTCATCCATCCAGCCCTAATTCTACTGCATGCATCTCCACCTATTTCTCCATTACTCTGTAATACCGATCCCAGGTACTTAAACAACTATTGCTTTTTACAATCAGTTCACCATCCAAAGATACCATTTTATTTGTAGTACAGTAAACTCTCTCTTAACGGACACCTCTCTTCGCCGGACACCTCCTCTATACGGACGATTTTTAAAACAAATTCATTCGGCGATATATGAACCTGTACCTTTTAACTCCCTTAGACAGACACTCTCAACAACGGACGCGGACAGTAAATGCGGACAGTGAATGAAAAAACAATTTTTTTTTAATATTTTGCAATATAAATGTGTATACACATTTTATTTCAAATCCACACAGATGTCTATGACGTGATATTTGATACTGTTCACGTTATCGGCGATATCGTTATTCGGCGATATATGAACCTGTACCTTTTAACTCCCTTAGACAGACACTCTCAACAACGGACGCGGACAGTAAATGCGGACAGTGAATGAAAAAACAATTTTTTTTAATATTTTGCAATATAAATGTGTATATACATTTTATTTCAAATCCACACAGATGTCTATGACGTGATATTTGATACACACTTAGACAGACACTCTCAACAACGGACGCGGACAGTAAATGCGGACAGTGAATGAAAAAACAATTTTTTTTTAATATTTTGCAATATAAATGTGTATATATACATTTTATTTCAAATCCACACAGATGTCTATGACGTGATATTTGATACTGTTCACGTTATCAACACTAAGTAATAAAAATTTAATGTGTGTGTCCATCGATGAAAGAAATGCGACACCAGGAACCAGTAACTCGTTAAATTATTGTTTTGACTGGAACATAAGAATTTTAACCGAAATGTCTGATTAAGATTATTCAATAGACGTAGCTGTATTCTTATGAGTGTTTTTGCAACGTGAATAATATGGGATCCGCCCAAGAAGAAGTTTTAAGTTTGAAAGGAAAAGTTGATTAGGATGCTGTATTAGACCTAGAAATAATTGTTTTCGATTGATTTTGTAAAGTGCAGTTTAAGAATATTCCCGTTCCCGGTAAAATTATTCAAGAAAATGCATTAGAAGTTGAGAACTAAGCGTTGATGTACAAGCTTCCGGAGGATGGCTAGCAAAATTTTGTAAGTGACACCATTACCATATAATCTTTTCTTAAAATCTGTGTGTGGCGAAGCAGCTGCTGTAGATTTATTAGTGATTTCTAACTGAAAGGAAAAACTGCTCACTTTAACGAGAGCATAATTTCCGCGAGACTTTTTTAACGCAGATGAAATGGGATTCTTTTTTAGAGTTTACAGCATTACCCAAGAAATCGTATACCCTGAAAGGAGAAAGGTGCACTGGCGATAAGGCTTCTAAAAATAAAATTAAAATTATATTTTGCACCAATATGATGGGGGACAAAGAAAGGCCACTGGTAACCGGGAACAGTAAAAGTCCACGTTGTTTCAAGGTTTCACACGCAGAACAATTACCTATCGAATGGTACAGCAATAAGAAGTCGTGGATAACAAAAGACAAGGGCAATGACAGACTGGCTAAATAAATTTGATAGAAGAATGCAGAGAGAAAATCGAAAAGTTCTTTTGTTCCTAGAGACTTGTTCTTATACACAACTTGTGTTATGTTATGTTAAACCAATATTTCTATTTATATGTTTATACATACATACAAATGAACATGCACTTATTTTTAAAAAAATTTGAGTTAACATATTTTTTTTCTCTTCAGCAAACACCTCCTTTAAACGGACAGTTTATGCGGAACGACTACTGTCCGTTCAAAGGAGAGTTCACTGTAACTCCATCTTTAAATGAACATTCCAAATACCCTGTTTTTGTCCTACCAAGATTTAAACCTTTTTCCTCCAGAGCTTGCTTTCACTGTTCCAGTTTTTGTTCTAAGTCTCTTTCACTATTTCCTACTAACACGATATCATCAGCATACATTAAGCACCATGGAATGTTACCCTGTAGTTTCGCTGTTATTTGGTCCAAAACTAATGAGAATAACTACAGACTAAGCACAGAGCCTTGGTGAAATCCTACTTTTACAAGAAATTTATTAGTCTCTCCCACACCTGTCCTAACACTAGTCGTTACTCCCTCACATATCCCTCACAATCTTTACATATTCACCAGGGACTCCTTTCTAATTTAGTACCCACCACAAAATATCTCGAGGTACTCTATCATATGCTTTCTCAAGATCAATGAATACCATATGAGTGTTTGTTTCTTTACTCCTGTATTTTTCCATCAACTGCCTTATAATGAAAATTGCATCTGTTGTTGATCTGCCCTGCATAAAGCCAAGTTTATTCTCGGATATTTCGGTCTCTTTACGTATCAGTCTATCAATTATTCTTTCCCATATTTTATAACCCTGTAGTTTGTACATTGTTGTATATCTCCCTTATTTTTGTTAACAAGTACAAGTATACTGCTTCTCCATTGGTCTGGCATTTGTCCAACTTCCATAATTCTATTAAATAGGCCTGCTAGCCACCTTGTTCCTGTCTCTCCCAATGCTCTTCATACTTCCCCAGGAATATCATCTGGTCCTACCGCTTTTCCTTTCTTTATTTTTTGAAGCGCTTGAGACACTTCCTCGTTTGTTATTTTGGTGACCATTGCTGCTACTGTCTCCGTTGACTCTACAGGTTGTCTGTCAAATTATTCATTTATACATTTATTCAATATACAAAATACACTTCAATACTTTCGAAAAATATATCGAATGGCACCAAACACCACCCCCAAGGAGTTGGGATGAGAGGTTACTTTAAAATCTTAAATGGGAGCCCCCATTTTTTATTGAAAATTTAGATTCGTTACGTAAAAATAAGTAACTTTTATTTGATACAATTTTTTGAATTATGGCTAGATGCTAGATGGCGCTATAATTAAAAAAAAAACGATTGTTGGAAATAGAAAATTAAATTAAAAATGGACTACTAAAGTCCCCACTAAAATGGAAAACTTTACTTAACTTTTTTTGGTTTTAGGACCTACTTTTCACAACCCAATAAGTCCCCAAAGCGGTCGAGTGACAGCACATTTAGCATACTTTGCTCCCCTACCATTAACCATGTTTATAATTTATTTAAAGAAAAATTCAAAATTATGCCATGCCGGGAATACGGCGACAAATCGTATTGTTTGAAAAAGGTACATTTTTTATTTAGTAGATGCTGATATTTCTGATTCTCCAATCAACAATGATACGATATCAACCCCTGCTTATAAATTCAGTTTCTCAGTAATGATGTGTGGTCTCCTACATTCGACAACACGCTGAGCTACCATGAGGCCAAGTATGAGTTGGTAGGAACGGGCGCGCCAGGTTTCCCCAACTATCATCAATACGACTAACTTCACGCGTAACTTTGATCTCTCTCTTCAATCCTGACCTCCCGGAGGGAGTGTAGTGGTCGACGTGATGTCGTGTATTGTCCGTCTCCAAAGATCTCTGTCTCTGGTCATTTCTTTTAACTCATGCATAGGTCTTTTGCATATTCCTGTAATATGATCGATCCATCTTGTTGGGGATCTTCCTCGTGATCTTCGGCCTTCCACCTTTCCTTGTATAATGAGTCTCCATGTTTTCTGTGTTGGCTCTCATAACATGTCCAAAGTATTTTAATTGTTGGAGATGGACTTTACTGGAGAGCCGTTGGCTAACTTTTAGCTCTCTTAAAATCGAATTATTTGTTCTATGGTCGGTCCAAGGAATTCGTAGCATTCGTCTCCAACAGAACATTTCAGTTGCGTCTATCTTTCTTCTTTCCGAATTTCTCAGGGTCCAAGATTCACATCCGTAAGTCAGTATTGGGAATATTAAGCAGTTGATCAACCTCATCTTTAACGCTCTTGAAATTTGACAGTCCTTCAATATTGTGGTCATTTTTGCTGTGGCGACTTTTGCTAGATCACATCTACGTTTTATTTCTTCCTGTAGTGACCCTGTGTTTGTGATTTTAATGATCCCAGATATAAGTATGAGCACACAACCTCAAACCGATCAATTGTGGTTATATGTGGATGATTGTTATGTAGTCTATCCACTATCATGATCTTTGTCTTTGATATTTATGTTTAATTGCAGACCAAATATTTGATTTTCGTTTTCAACCAGTCGTATAAGATGAATCAACTCTGCTTGACTATTTGCAAGAAGGGCTGTGTCATGTGCGAAACGTAGGTTGTTTATTTTATGACCATTAATTGAGATGCCTTTTTCCCATCCTTCAAGTGCTCTTCCCATAATATGCTCTCCATATATGTTGAATAATTGTGGAGAGAGTATACATCCCTGTCTGACACCCCGTTCTGGATGAAATTCGTTTGAAAGTGTGTCAAGCACTTTAACTGATCCAGTAGTGTGTTCGTATAGTTCAGTTATAAGCGAAATAAGGTGTTGGGGTACGCCCACTACTTTTAGAATTTGCCATAAGTGTCTCCACTTGACCCTGCCGAACGCCTTACGATAATCTATAAAGCATATGTACAGTGGAATATTGAATTCCCTAGATTTTTCGATTATCTGTCTTATATTTAACATGTGTTCTCTAGTACCTCTACCTTTGGTAAATCCAGTTTGCTCTTGTGGGATTTCTCTTTGAAGGAATGTTTTTAGTCTCTCGTTGATTATATGTAGCATTATTTTACTGGCATGTGATATAAGAGAAATAGTTCTGTAATTGTCGCATTTATGGAAGCTGCCTTTTTTATGAATTGTGGTTATTGTAGATGTTGTCCAGTCTTCAGACCATTGTTTTGAATGCCATATTTGGTTACAGAGTAGATGAAGTAATTTTACGCCACTTTCTTCTGTGGCTTTGAGCATTTCTGCTGTTATCATATCTGGACCTGGTGCTTTATTATATTTGAGCTTACTGATCGCGAGTCTTACTTCATTTTCAAGTACATATATCAGGTTCTTCTTCCACCTCGTCAGAGATTTGGTTAACAGATTCTTGGCGTTGATCATCTTTATATAGGTCCCTGCAATCCAATCTCCATGTCTCTGCTATATCTTCTCTGTTTGTTCTCAGAGTTCCAGTGTTGTCTTCAATGGCCCTTCAATGGTCTTCAATGTAACTTTGATACGAGAATTATAAAAAAATATGCATTTAAATCCAGATATACGTCTTTGTACTCACTTTATAACGCTTAAAAAATTACGGGATCTGGATTTCAATGCATTTTTTTTTTTATAATTCTCGTATCAAAGTTACGCGTTAAGTTAGTTTTATTGTTGACAGTTGGTGAAACAGGGCGACCCGGTAGGGACTGATTTTCTTAAAACCCATGCTGTGGACAGATGTTTCAGTTTTTACAATATCCTTACAAAAAAGTATCTCGGCTAATCTTATAAATGACTGTGAGTTGATTCAAAATTTCATTTTATTAGGTAGCGTACTTTCAGCTACAATTTACAAGGCATCAAGACGATAAAAGAATAGACATGGGAGAATCTAAAATATGTATTACACACCCGTCAAATGTCGCTTATCTATATAAAAATCCAATGAATTTTTATTTCCTAGTACTAAATGTGAGTAAGTATAACTGAGGTATCGACCACCTACAAGATGGACTGACGACTTAAGAAAGGTAAATAAAAACTGGATGAGGGCGGCGCAGGATAGATGGGGTTGGAAACGAGGGGAGGAGGCCTATGTTCAGCAGTGGACTTTTGAGGCTGGATGATGATGATCGAAAGACACAAGATTTAATTCTGCTTCAGAGCCAACCACCAACCGTTGACGTACGTTTATTCCTCTTGGAATAGTCAAAACCACCAGTACCTGTGGCCGCTTGTTAAAATATTTTAATTTATTTATTAATATTCATGACCTATAAGCTATTGATTATATTCAAAATAAGATAGCTAAAAGGAACTACAACGTTAACGGGGTTTTATTATTTCCTATGGTCAATGGACATCTATATATGAAAAAACCGCGGATTGCTACCATTTAAAGGGGTGCGTTTTTGAGAAATGGGTGAATTAGTCCATGGGCACAGGTTACATTAGGGTGAGTTCTATGCACTTTTGGTACAAACATATCTACATAAAAATTGTTCCTGGTTAAATTTTCTATCTAAATATCACTTTTTAAAGTCAATGATACGTTTTTTACAAAAATATATTCA
The DNA here is from genome assembly GCF_917563875.1 of Diabrotica virgifera virgifera. Lineage (NCBI taxonomy): Eukaryota > Metazoa > Arthropoda > Insecta > Coleoptera > Chrysomelidae > Diabrotica > Diabrotica virgifera. The sequence goes on along the minus strand of NC_065448.1, from coordinate 210,845,646 downwards.
AAAGGAAAAGCACAAAGAAACCCAAAAGAAAGAAATTTTGTTTTTTGTCCCATAACTTTTGTCTACGAGGATATAGGTATAGATATTACTTTACAGAAAAAAACCTAACATACTTCTCCTTTAAAATGTTGTTTAGTAGGTAATCAGGATTTATAGTTTTCGAAATATGATTTTTCAAAGTTCGCCACTCACAGCAATTTTGTGCAATTTTACTTGTTATTTCGCAAATATTGTTCTGTAACTATTTTCTAGGTAACTTCAGGTATATGCGATGGTACACGTAATAGGAATAGAAATCAATTACCTTTAAAATGGTCTACTGTATAACGTTGTACGACTTTTCTTTAAGAGATTATGGTTTTTCAAGGTTTTATACTTCTATCGATTTTTATAATATAATCAAAGAATACTCCATCCAACAAGAAGCGAAAGCATCGACTATTTCACGATCCAAATTTCTTTGCGCATGTACGATCCGCCATGTTTCATGTATTATTTCTTATTTCTCAACCTAACCCCTAACAGCTGTTTGTTGTAAAATTATTGTGTTGTTTAATCTTTTCTAATTGTAGAAAAAAGGATAATACTATTAAACATATCTATTGTTAAAATAAACTCTCATTGTGATGGCTCCACGCAAAGGTGGATTTTCTTGTGTGGTTCGTACTAGGATGCCCCACTAGATCGTGAACAAATAATTCTCTTTTCAGTACCGAGAAATCGTAGCAGGTAAACGATCGTAGGGGTAGGGCAATGAGAGAAAGTTCTTTTTAAACATTTATGTGATTATCATTTTCATTCATTTTCAACCATTTATGTGATTCCATATACGTACCTATCTATTAAAATTATTTATTCCCAGATTTTCAATAAAGCTTTTTAATAAAAAACAATTTAAACATAGCTATTTAGTGTTTAATTTAATTTGCAATAGTATAAATGTAGTGTACGGTTCTAGAAATAAAGGTCATTTTGAATTTATGCAAGGCAGGTCCACAACATCAATTTTTATTTTATGACAGCTGAGGGAAAAACTTATGAGTGGAAGAGAAAGACTTGCACATAGTGTTTATTAATCTTGGGAAGGCATATAGCAAAGTTACCAGAAACCTAATGGTACTAAGTAGGAAAGGAGTGCCGGCTGAATATGTGAGAGTGATATAAGAGATGTATCAGAAGGTAACAATTAGAGAAAGCGAATGCAGCTGAAACTGGAAAATTTTGTGTGAAAGCAGAGCTTCATTAGGGTTAGGTTAAGTTCCGTATTGAATCCGCAGTTATTAATAACTAGAACTAGCGAATAACTAGAAAAGATAATGTTAGGAATCAGTATATACGAAAAAATTGGGTATGGATCCTATTGGAAACAAAATAAGAAACAGGTTAAGGTGGCTAGATGCTAGATCTGATGTCTTCTTTCTTTTATATAGGCAGTACTGCCTGTTTTTCTTCAACGGTGCATTTCATTCTGTCCCTAAATTGTCATTACAACTTTTATTTGTGCGTCCTATACTTCTTCTGCCTAACGGTGACTTGTCCCTTACTATCCTTGATTCAAACATCCTGCTTATATGTTTAATCCACTCTTCTTTACCCAGGTATTTATATTGTCCACCCCACATATGCGGCTGATTTTCTCACTTCTTACCCTGTCCTGTAGTCCTTTTCCAGCAATCCTTCTTAAGATCTTCATTTGGTTGGTCTCCAGATGTTCTTGTGTTTTGCTTGTATCTGGTCTTGTTTCGGCCTTATAAGTCATAACTGGCCTAATAACTGACTTATATATTTGGGCCTTTGTTTGCACTCTTACGTGTTTGTTTTTCCAAATTGTGCCGTTTAGGCATCGGCCGTTCTACTGGCTTTAATTATTTGTTCTTTTACCTCTTCTTCGATATTGTTGTCAGCTGATAGATTAATTCCCAAGTATTAGATGCTAGATGTGATGAGATAATTGTTATACAGGGTGTCCCGAAAAGATTGGTCATAAATTATACCACACATTCTGGGGTCAAAAATAGTTCGATTGAACCAAACTTACCTTAGTACAAATGTGCACGGAAAAAAAGTTACAGCCCTTTGAAGTTACAAAATGAAAATCTATTGTTTTCAATATATCGAAAACTATTAGAGATTTTTTATTGAAAATGGACATGTGTCATTCTTATGGCAAGAACAACTTAAAACAAAATTATAGTGAAATTTGCCCACCCCATAAAAAAATTATGGGGATTTTGTTCCCTTAAAACCCCCCAAACTTTTGTGTACGTTCCAATTGGTTCATTATTGTGGTACCATTAATTAAACACAACGTTTTAAAAAAATTTTTGCCTCTTAGTATTTTTTCGATAAGCCAGCTTTTATCGAGATGCGGCTTCTTTTTCAATATATTTACGTAAAAATTTTATGGGGGTTTTGTTCCTTTAAACCCCCCAAATGTTTGTGTACGTTCGAATTAAACTATTATTGTGGTACCATTAGTTAAACACAGTATTTTTAAGACTTTTGCCTCTTAGTCTTTTTTTTATAAGTCACCTTTTATCGAGATGTAGCTTCTTTTTCAAAATATACCTAAAAATGTAAATTATAAATAAATTTTCAGGTTATTAACAGGTCTCTATAGCCGTACTTAACCATATACAAATATGTGGTGGATTCGACAAATATTCAAAATATCTCGATAAACACTGACTTATCGAAAAAGTACTAAGAGGCAAAAAAGTTTTAGAAACATTGTGTTTAACTCATGGTGCCACAATAATAATTCAATTGGAACGTACAGAAAAGTTTGGGGGGGTTTAAAGGAACAAAACCCCATAAAATTTTTATGGGGTGCACAAATGTCACTTTAATTTTTTTTTAAGATGTTGCTGCGATAAAAATGCCACATGTCCATTTTCAATAAAAAATCTATGATAGTTTTCGATATATGAAAAAAAATCGATTTTCATTTTGTAACTTCAAAGGGCTGTAACTTTTTTTGTGTGCACTATTGTATATAGGTAAGTGAGGTTCAATCAATCTATTTTTGACCTCAGAATCTATGGTATAATTTATGACCAATCTTTTCGGGACACCCTGTATATCCAGGCGAGTTGAATTTGGTACAGTACAACCAGAGTTTCCAGAAACCTCAGATGTACAGAAAGAAATCGAAGGTGAATAAAGTCATTCTAGCCTCCGGCGCAGAGTTTCCTCGTGCAGCGAGAATATGGTGGTGTTGGAGGTCAATAAACATTCAAAGAAATTTCTCAAAAGGAAACAAAAAAAAATGATCAATCTAAGACAAAGTTAATAGAAAATTTGAAAGTATAATTCTGTACTAAGTAAAATATTGGGTCAAAAATATCTATTTTTCAAGTTTTTAGTACGAAAAAAAGTGATAGAAATCGATAGAAATTTTAATCTCTATTTTGAAATTAACTATTGAATTAAACTAAAGCATCAAAAATCCATCACGTTTACATAAGTTTACAAAACTTAGTCAAAATCGATATTTTTAACTAAAACCTTTTTACTTATCAGTACAAAATTGATATATGGGTTTCATTAAATTTTACAGAAAAAAATACAATTCATATTAATAGATCAACTTAAAAACACTATAGTTTTAATTATTACTTTTTTTCTCAGTGTAACTCAAATTTCCTACAGCTTTGAACGAATTCCTCATTACTTTTCTTAGTGTAGTGTGAAGTATTACCCCTACCATTCTCCGACCGATATTTCTGTCCATTTCTGTCCCCTGAATATCAAAGGAGCCGACAGATGCTTTCGCTTCTTGTTGGATGGAGTATTCTTTGATATAATATAAATATAAAATAATATTATTATATATTATATATTATATATTATATATTATATATTATATATTATATATTATATATTATATATTATATATTATATATTATATATTATATATTATATATTATATATTATATATTACATATTATATATTATATATTATATAATACCTAATATAAAAAAATATTATTTTTTACATTTCTTACGATTATTTTTAAAATTTCTCATTATAACTTTTTTCTTCTACATTTAGGTATATATATTATATAATAAAAAAAGCTTATTTTCTTTACTTTAAAATGGTGTATTACAAAAAATTCTAGGATTATTTTGGAATAAGATATTATTTTTCAAAATGTAATAAGTACTTGCAACGATTTTTGATTTTAGGATTCTTTTTTAAATTTCTCATTATAACTTTTTTTCTTGAACATGAATATATTATACAGGGTGATCGATTAGTGTGAGGAAGCTCAGTAGATCTGTTATAGTAAAAATTACAAAAAAAAGTTATTGACAAAAATTGTAGGCAGCTTTAAACTCCACATTTTAAAATTAGTAACAATCTTACAGGGTGTTCCATAAGATAGTGGCAGACCAAACTTTTGTTTTTTTAAATGGAACACCCTGTATTTTATTTTAAATTTGAAATCTGCTTCACTTCCAAACCACAACAATGTAAAGTTTTATTATGTTATACCGGGTATTTAAAAAGTTATAACCAATATTATCTGAAAATCGTATCAAGTTTAACTCCTTGTATAATTAAAAAGGAGTACAGGAACATTGATCTATTACAACCATAGTTTTTTAATAATTGTTAAAAATTATAGAACATTTTCGTTTTTATAATACTCGTTACATAAAATACAGGGTAAGTCAAAATGCAAGTACATTATTTTCTTGGTAATTTTAAATAGAACACCCTGTATCTTATATCTCTATCGAAAAGTACTACTATCGTACTTTAAATTGTATGAAGTATTCCCTATACCTAAAGTTATCAGTTTTCTAGATATTTTTATTTTTTCATCAAAGTATTACATAATTTGATAGATATTTTAACGTTTACCAATAATTATTGTGAGTTGGCCACGATTGATTTGTCAGAAACTGACAGTTTGACATTATTTTTTATTAATTCAGTATTGGAGTACACCGTAAATAAACAACAATTATTATTTAGTAATTCAGTAATTAATTCAATTTAAATTAGCAATAATGAATTTTACTACTGACGAAATGGTAGATATGATTTGGATTTTGGGGGAATGCAATAAAAATTCATTACTATCAGCTAGAATTTATCAAGAACGGTTTCCAGATAGGCGGCAACCTAGACAAGATACATTTGAAAAATTTAAAGATCGATTTAACCGCACTGGTTCAGTGAAGTACGAAAAACATGAACGAACAAAAACTAGTCTGACAGAGAAAAACGAAATGAGTGTGTTGATGGTAGTTACAGAAAACCCACAAACAAGTATAAGGAGTATTTCCAATGAACAAGAACTTAGTTACTAGGTACTCTGTTCAAAACATTCCATCTAAAAACAAGATGTACCCTTATCATATTCAAAGGCACCAAGAATTAAATAATGATGATTTTCAGAAACGAATATTATTTCAGAAACGAATAGTATTTTGTGAATGGGCCTTAGAAAAAATTAATGAAGAGAGAGATTTTTTTGATTATCTCCTATTTGGTGATGAAACGGTTCTGTTAATAGGCATAACTTTCACTACCTACTATTCAACAAGTAATCCATACCACATAGTAACACATAGTCAAACGAGATGGTCTCTAAATGTGTGGGGAGGTATCATCGGTAACCATGTAGTAGGACCATATTTTTTTGAAGATAACTTAAATGGTGAGTTTTATTTAGATTTTACCGTAAATCAGTTACCGATATTATTAGAAGAGGTTCCACTTAATATACGTGAACAAATGTGGTCTCTACATGACGGTGCTCCTGCGCACCACAACGAATTAGTAATTAGTACGTGTTGAACTTAATGATCAGTTTAGTGAAAGATGGATCGGAAGGGATGGACCGGTAAGGTGGCCCCCAAGGTCACCAGATTTCAATAAAATGGACTCATTTTTTTGGGATTACGTTAAGAACTAAGTATATAAAATACCTCCAACAACAAGGGATGATATGAAAAATAGAGTCCGAATTGCATTTCTAAATATTTCTTTACAAAAGTTTAAACTGTTTTAATGACATTTCAAAAAATGAATTTTTTGAAATGTCACTTACAAGTGTTAAATTTGTAAAAATTATTGTAAAAATAGATAAAACACATTAAAAAAGTAATAATAATGCTCATAAAAAATGAAGTCCCACCAGAGAAGTCCCATAGAAAACGTTTTGCAATCATTTCTTGAATTTCTTGAATTTTATGAGAAATTTTCGTAGGTCCGAAAAACAACATGTAATATTAACTGAATTAGTGAGAAGGAGAGCCCAAATTTCGAGACAGATGAACGAAAAAAACTTTATTTGATTCCTTTTTGTAAATTTTAAAATTAATTAGTGTTGTTTAAGACAATCAAAATTGAACCCTCACGCACAAGTTGTACGTGCAACTTCAGTGAGGAACTGAGTTTATTATATGTATAATTTATTTTCTACGAATAAACTCCATTATTATTATAATGACCGCTTTCAAGTATGCATAGATGTTTTGGGAGGTCATTTTGAATACCTTACTTAAAATTAAGATAAGTTAAAATTACTGTTGATTTAAATGTTACTGTTGTTAAATTGTTAAAATTTATTTGAAATAAATTGTATTCTTTTCTGTCTCGTTATTTAGTTACTGAATTAATAAACAATAATGTCAAACTGTCAGTTTCTGACAAATTGTTCATGGCCAACTCACAATAATTATTGGTAAACGTTAAAATATCTACCAAATTAATACTTTGATGAAAAAATAAAAATATCTAGAAAACTGATAACTTTAGGTATAGGGAGTACTTTATAAAATTTGAAGTACGATATTAGTACTTTTCGATAGTGATATAAAATAAAGTGTGTTCTATTTAAAATTACCAAGAAAATAATGTACTTGCATTTTGACCTACACTGTATTTGATTTAACGAATATTATGAAAACGAATATGTTTTATAATTTTTAACAATTATTAAAAAACTACGGTTGCAGAAGATTAATGTTCCGATACACCTTTTTAATTATACAGGGAGTTAAACTTGATACGATTTTCAGCTAATATTGGTTATAACTTTTTAAATACCCGGTATAATATAATAAAACTTTACATTGTTGTGATGTGGAAGTGAAGCAGATTTTAAATTTAAAATAAAATACAGGGTGTTCCATTTAAAAAAACATAAGTTTGGTCTGCCACCATCTTATGGAACACCCTGTAAGATTGTAGCTAATTTTAAAATGTTGAGTTTAAAGCTGCCTACAATTTTTGGAATAACTTTTTTTGTAATTCTAACTATAACAGATGTACTGAGCTTCCTCACAATAATCAATCACCCTGTATATTGCTCAATAAAGAGGGCTTACTTTCTGTTCTTAAAAATGGTGTATCAGCTATATTTAAATAATGGGAACCGAGTGATTCTTTGATATTTCTTTACCTGTATTATTTAAAATTATTTCTTTTACAAAAATTTTCTTATAAAACTTCACTTTAGTTAAAATTATCTAAACGCTGACATTTAAAAAAATTTCAAAATCAAAGTCCATCTCTTCGTTAGCATTAGCTTCAATACCTTCCTCTGACACCTCAGTTATCTTAGAGTTCCCACAACTAGTACCCATGCACATGCACCCTTTGCAGAATATTGAACAACTAATTCCTATCTTCCTACAACCCCAGTTTTTGTACATCCTTTGGTACATTTACATGCTATTTTTTCAAGCAAAGCTTGTGGTGCAGGAGCTCTGACAGTAAATATTGGAATTATTCCATATTTTGAAGTTTGTCCGGCCAAGTCAAGTGGATCCAAAGTATTACCTATAAAAAATAAGATTCAATCATATAGGCCAGGAATCAAAGCTTTTCACCTCGCAATTTTAACAGAATGGATCGATTTGCTTGAAAATTTGAGAATAAGTAGTGGAAAAATGGTCCATACATTCTTTTGATAAAATTAATATTTTTCGATTTATTCGCTATTGAAAGTGTTAGTTTTATATCGAAAAAATCAATGTTTTTCGATATATACTCATTTACATTTCACTCAATTTTTGCCGTAGAAATTTTTTTTAAAACCATATTCTTGGGAATTAAATAACCTACAATTTCATATTTAAACATTATTTCGTATCTCTGATGCTAATCTTTATATTCTGAAGAAAATGGCATTTTTTACCAAACTACAAAAATTCGTTATTCGCTTTTAGCTCCATTTTTTTTAAAAACTAATTATTCCAAGCTATTCAAACTTCTGAAATCTATTAATAGTACATAGATAAAGAAGAGCGAATAAGGTCAATGACTAAAAATACCATTAACTTGCATTATTATGCTTAAAATTAGATTTCTCCTTTTTTTTCAAAAAAATATATTGATATTTTAACCGTAATTTTTTTATTGTCTATCTTAGAAAGTTTGTTAAAAAAGAATTTTTTAGGTTTTTAGAAGGTCTATAAGGCTGTTAAAACTAAATCTTTTTAAAATACTCATTCACCAAAAGAGGTGACTTTGAAAGGGTTGGTAAAGGTGGTTTTTGTATGTTATTACGAGTTTAATTATTGTCAATAGCCCACTCAATTTTTGCCGCAGAAGAAATTTTTGTAAAGCGTGTTATTGGGAATTAAATAAGCTTCAATTTCATATTTAAACATTTTATCGTATCCCTGTCGCTAATCTTTCTATTCTGAAGAAAAGGGCATTTTCTACCAAACTACAAAAATTTGTTATTCGCTTTTAACTCCATTTTTTTGTATATACACCGTTCTTAGGCGTCAACGCCCTTCGGTAGGGATCTATGGGGGAGTTTCACCGAGCCGCAAGCCCTTATCCCTTGCCGTACTGCTCCCTCATAGGTCGATCAGATGCCTGCATATTCAGGTCTAAACGCCAGATTCATATTTAGAATTTTATACTGACGCGTTAGCCTTTTTGTTTTCCGATGGCCTGGGCTGGGCTTGAACTCTCGTACCTCACGGCGAAGTGAAGTGAGGGTCAGCCGCTAGTCGCACTGAGCTATCTGATCGACTACCATTTTTAACTCCATTTAATAACTCCATTTTTTTAAAAATAATTAATATAAGCTGGCCAAACTTCTAGAACCTATTAATAAAATATAAATAAAGAAGACCAAATAAGACCAATGACAAATTTTAATTAGGGTGATGATTAGGGGGTTGTTTTGTCTGATCACTTTTTCACTGAAAAAAATAGGAAGCGACATTCTATTCATTATAAGTCACTTAATTTTTGAGCTAGAGACTTTTTTTTATTTCTGAGGATAGATATTATTAAATACTTTAAATTAGTTTAAACAAGTTATCCTCGAAAAATGCATAGTTTTCCCGTATTTTGACTTTGAAACTACAATATCTAGCATTTGACGAAGAAGGCCTAATATACAGGGTGAGTTTTTAGTGCGGGATCGGTCGATAATTCCATTACGGTCTAGAATATCGAAAAAAGTTATTCAGAAAAAATGTAGGCAATGATATTATCCACGCTTGGAAAATATTTCCATTTCTACAGGGTGGTCAATAACAGCGTGGTATATCAAAAATATAATTTTTTAAATGGGACACCCTATATATTTTTTCATATTTATATTCCCCTCATAATTCTTGTTCATATAATATAGGGTTTTGCATTACTATACAGAGTATTTAACAAGTTATGACCATTTTTATTTCGAAATCCCTATGAGATTAACACCCTGTATATAAAGAAGTAATTCATAGACAATAATTTGTTTATGTAGTAAGATAAACAATATACTGTAGTTTTTAAATTAAGTCCAATTGAAATCATTGACGAATGTTTGTATACAGGGTGAACTACAAAACCAAATTACGATTTTCTCTATTTTTTTAAATGCATCACCCTACATTTTATTTTTCAAAAATACTGTATTTATTATACTCTTTTATTTTTATATAGCATTCCCTATATCTAAACTTATTACTTTCGGAGATATTATTAGTTTTCTTCAACTTTCGGGAATACATTCAATTTTTCTAGTAGAAATAAGTTGGTATTGAATGATAATTAAACAAAATAATTTTTATTCAATAAATAACTAACACAAAATATAAACCATAGCAATATGCAATAAATGTATCAATAAATGTGATATTAAGGAATTATCATATTTCGCTAATATACAAGAATCATACAATTCCTACAAAAAAAATATAGGTATCTTGTGTATAATAAAATTACAAGATTATTTTTATTTAATAAACAACTCACACAAAACATAAATCAAAACAGTATACAACTAATTTAATAGTTTTTAGACTATTATATCAACAGCATTCTTAGCCAAGAAGTTTTTAGTAACACATTCCTAATAGCAGATTGTGACCCGCAGTTATTAATAATATAATTTTCATATTAAATTTCATTAATATGCATCAAGAAATCCCTACTTTGTTAACACTCAAACTAGGTGATCTATAAATGTTAGATATTGTTAGATATTGTTAGAGATTATGTGATTGGTACACATTTTTTGACGGTTGAGGTTTTTATACGACGGTGCTCCAGTTCTTCCAAAATTGATTTTTTTCAAGTGGGGCTATATAAAAAACCTTGTATACCAGAAGCATCCAACAACGCTTGATGATATGAAAAATAGAATAAAAGAAGCTTTTAATAATATTGACTTACAAAAATGTTAGAAATGTGGCTCGGTCATTTGAATATCGGTTACAAAATTGCATAGACGTTGAAAGTGGTCATTTTCAACATTTACTTTAGACTTATATCCTTAACATCACATTAGTTGGTACATTCATTAAATTTTGTTATGGTTTATTATTTTTTTGTTAGTTATTTATTGAATGAAAATATTTGTTATATGATTACATAATACTTATTTGTTAAGTTATTTATATTTATAAGAATAATTGAATGTATTCCCGGCAAATGAAGAAAACTAAAAATATCTCAGAAACTAATAAGTTTAGGTATAGGAGATGCTATATAAAAATGAAAGAGTATCATAAATACAATATTTAAAAAAAAATTAAATATAGGATGATCTACTAAAAAAAATTGAGAAAATCGTAAGTTTGTTTTGTAGTTTAAAAGTGCTTATAAAAATGAAGGTTCTACTAAAAAATTCTTGGCTGAGAATGCTGTTGATATACCAATCTAAAAACTGTTACATCAGTTGTATATTGTTTTGATTGATTTATGTTTCATGTAAGTTATTTATTGAATAAAAATAATCTTGTTATATTATTATATACAATACAAAGTTTTTTTTGTAGGAATTTTACGATTCTTGTATATTAGGGAAATATGATAATTTCTTAATATCACATTTATTGGTATATTCACTACATATTGCTATGGTTTATATTTTGTGTTAGTTATTTATCTAATAAAAATAATTTTGTTTAATTATCACTCAATACTATGTAACTTATTTCTACTAGAAAAATTGAATGTATTCCCGAAATTTGAAGAAAACTAAAAATATCTCGGAAAGTAATCAGTTTAGATATAGGGAATGCTATATAAAAATGAAAGAGTATATTAAATACAATAATGTTGAAAGATAAAATATAGGGTGATCCATTTAAAAAAATAGAGAAAATCGTAATTTGGTTTTGTAGTTCACCCTGTATACAAATATTCGTCAATGATGTGAATTGGTCTTAATTTAAAAACTACAGTATATTGTTTATCTTATTACATAAAACAAATTATTGTCTACGAATTACTTCTTTATATACAGGGTGTTAATCTCATAGTGATTTCGAAATAAAAATGGTCATAACTTGTTAAATACTCTGTATAGTAATGCAAAACCATATATTATATGAACAAGAATTATGAGGGGAATATAAATATGAAAAAATATATAGGGTGACCCATTTAAAAAATTATATGTTTGATATACCACGCAGTTACTGATCACCCTATAGAAATGGACATATTTTCCAAGCGTGGATAATATCATTGCCTACATTTTTTTTAAATAACTTTTCTCGATATTTTATACCATAATGGAGGTATCGACCGATCCCGCACTAAAAACTCACCCTGTATAATAAAGTATAGCTCGATTACTGTTGGTCTTGACGAATATTTAAAAAAAGGGTTTTGTATAATCCTAGGGCGCAGTGGAGGCTGTTGCTCAGATAAGGGAAACACCAATAGCGATAAATGAATTTATTTATAGAACCGACACTAGGGTAATTACCCCGGGAGAACTTTGAATACTGACTTGTTACTGGTACGCGTTTAGTTGAAGACTCTTTCTCTAGGAGAGAGATCCTAGTTTTATAGAAGCTTAAATTGGGTCATCGTTGACACGATGCCCGCGTGATTTGTATATCTAATTAAGGTAAATAATTCTACTTTCGTCAGCACTTTCGTGTCATTTCCAAATTATATTGTTGATAATTGACCAATTTGGATCTAAACTAATAATCCACATCTGTGAATATAACAACAAATAAATTCGTGCGATCTACTGGGTAATATAATTATTCTGTTCAATATCGGATATGAATTCTGAATATGTATTTTTTATTGGACAGGTTTTGTTTATTTTTCAAAAGGTAAATTTTTGTTAAGAAAAGTTGTTTTGAAAAAAACGAAAATTTTTGGAGTTATTAGCAGAAAACTGATTAAAAACATTGATTTTTTTTATATAAAACATTTTTGATAGCGAATAAATCGAAAACTATTAATTTTATCAAAAAAATGTATAGAAAGTTTTTTACTTAGAATGAATGGTTTTACCAACTTTTGCGGTCAAAATATATTAAAAAATTTCCACCCCCCCAGATGGGGTGGCAAGCACCCCCATGGTAAAAGCGCTTTTCGGCCTCATATAAATTTTGATCCTTGAACTATTCACTACTTATTCTTAAATTTTCAAGCAAATCGATCCATTCTGTAAAATTTGCGGGGTTTTGTCGTATTTTAAGCTTCATTACTTGGACTAATAACACACAATCGCATAAACAAAGTTATAATGAGAAATTTAAAAATAATCCTAAAATCAAAAATCGTTGCAAGTACTTATTATATTTTGAAAAAAATATCTTATTCAAAAATAATCGTAGAGTTTTTTATAATACACCATTTTAAAGTAAACAGAATAAGCTTTCTTTTTTTATTATATAATATATACCTAAATGTAGAAAAAAAAGTTAAAATGGGAAATTTAAAAAATAATTTTAAAAAATATAAAAACTCGTTAAAAGTATAAAATCTTGAAAAAGATAACCTCTTTAAAAGAAGTCGTACAACATTATACAGTAGAACATTCTAAAGGTAATTGATTTTTATCCCTCTTACATGTCAGTACCATTGCATATGCCTAAAGTTACGTAGAAAAAAGTTACAGAACAATATTTGCGAAATAACAAGAAAATTGCCCAAAATTGCTGTGAGTGGCGAAATTTGAAAAATCATATTTCGAAAACTGTAAATCCTAATGACCTCTACTAAACATCGTTTTAAAGAGAAAATACGTAATTTTTTTTCCGTAAAGCAATGTCTATACCTGTATCCCCGTGGACAAAAGTTATAGGACAAAAAACAAAATTTCTTTCTTTTGGGTCTCTTTGTGCTTTTTCTTTTGAATGTATTTTTGTAAGAAAAGTATCATTGACTTTAAAAGGTTATATTTAGATAGGAAATTTAACCAGGAACAATTTTTATGTAGACGTGTTTGTACCAAAAGTGCATAGAACTCACCCTAATGTAACCTGTGCCCAGGGACTAATTCACTTATTTCTCAAAAACGCACCCCTTTAAATGGTAGCACTCCGTGGTTTTTTCATATATAGACATTCATTGACCATATGAAATAATAAAATCCCGATAACGTTGTAGTTCCTTTCTATAGTACATAATCAATTGTCTACTATGTGAGAGTAAATTATTATCCGTTAAAAGTCATTTGTTATTATTTAAACTACCACACAGCTTTCTGTACAAAAATCTGACTGACACCACTCATATACACCTCAAAACAGATCCGCCCTGGTTTATAAAATATCCCGATGTTTTTAGCAAGTGTCAGTGGTAATTTTACACAGTAGCCTATTTAATAAAAATAAAACAAGCAAAACAGCCATTACAACTTCAACAATTCAATAAAATTCTAACCGTATTGTCCGTATTTCTGTTAGGATAGAATTTATTCCCAAAACGGATAAACAGTGATATAAACACAAGCGCAGGATCTCTAAACAAAGATAGTTAAATTAAACCCTCTTGCACTGCTGATAAATTGCTAAGTCGTTGTATTTGTTACCTAGAAATTACAACCGTTTTCCAGCTTTAGTTTTGAGTCATTCTCTGGAAATTATTCACAGGTAGGTAATTCCGCACATGAAACTTAAGTAGGTGTGAAAACTCTTGAATTTATCCTTACATCGTGTGTGTGACTGTTTAACTTCTAGTGTATCAGGTTAATGTAAGGAACTTGAAAACATATTAAAATTTACTTTGTGTAAGAGAGCTTGATATAAAAAACGATAGTCCCTTGACGCTAAAAAATGCAGATAAGTAGATATTTTTGTTAATCCTCAGAAAACTCAAAAACTTTTGTTGTAATGAAGAAGTGAGAATTTTTTTGTGTTGTTTTTGGTGTTGCTTTGACACCTTTATAGACTAAGAGCCGGTATAGGTGAAATTTGCTAATCATTTTAGGCATGAAAAGTGTCTATAACTTAAATAGTCCACTATTTTAGTTTAATAGTCTACGTAAAAGAAAACGAATGAACACTGTGCCGTCACTTTTTAGTGGCACATGCGTCGACAGTGGTGCGTCAAACTTTCCACTTATGGACGGGATGTGTGTGTGAGAGAGATCATGGCATCAGACAAAATCTATTTGCCACAAAACCTGCAAATTCTTAATTATACTAATTGTTTTCATGTTGTCTATTTCTTTAAACTATACCGCTATTTTTGCATTTCGGACAAAATTAATGATGGAATCTAGTACCGATTTATCTGAGGAAGAAAGGAGAGCTGTAATATTTAGCGGCAATGGACACTCGAGATGAATTAGTTCTTGATACAGAATTGAGGAAGACTGAGGGTCCAGAGAACATTCTAGAAATATATGATTTAGATCACCAAGGGATACATTATCACAACTACAGACATGAGAGTTAAGTATTCCAATTTTATATAAGTAAGATGTAAAGCGACCATGGTTCAATTTTAAACGAGTCAATACTGACATTTGTGCTCTATTATAATTAAAGGTCAAATGAGGAATGTTTTTTGGAAGTGTAGGGTGAATACTGAAATAATGGTTTGTAGATTTATTTGCAGTTCTTTTGTAATATGTTTCCCATTTCCTTCTGATAATAGGTTTGAAAGCATTATTCAAATCTTTTAAATTAAATACTTTGTCAATATGGTGGCAACTGTGGGCCCTTTTTGCGGCTATATCCGCAATTTCATTACCTTCGACTCCGCAATATACTTTCGTCCAAATAAACGAAACAGTTTATTTTGTGTTTAAGATCCATAATTAATTTTTTAATGTTCAAAACTAAGGCATTTCGGATTGGTTTATTGGGTGACCGCTAATAGCATGTATTGCTGATTTTGAGTCCGAATATATATGTATGAAGTATGAATTCTGTAATAATATCTGACAGTTTTTTTAATACACTAAATTTTCACCTAAATTCACCGTAAAAATACACTAGAACTACTTAATAAAATACAACATTTTCAATTGCACAACAACTCCAGACTAATTTCATTTGACGTAAAAAATCTTTTTCCTAGTGTTCCTACTACTAGTTCCTACTTTTGTTCTAGTTAAAAATCTTTTAGACCATAATAGTACAAATCCGATCATTGCATATGAAATTTTACATCTTCTTAAAATTTGCATAAATCAAGACTACTTTGAATTTAATAATCAAATATACACAAACAACAGTGCAGCACTTATTATGGGCAATCCTCTAAGCCCATTGCTATCAGATATATTTATGAACCAGCTTGAAACAACAATTTCTAGACATCCCGTATTTAAACAGTTCTTATATTGGTGGAGATATGTGGATGATATACTAGTATGCTTGACAAACATGAGTTCTCCGTATATCATAAACCTACCCATATTGACACAACTATACACAATAATTATTCATCATCCCATCCTACACAACACAAATTAGCAGCCTACAATAGCATGATACATAGACTGACAGAAATTCCCATGTCAAAAAATAACTTCGAAATAGAACTGAACATCATTAAACAAATAGCAGAAAAAAATGGCTATACCGAACAAACAATTAATACAATTTTAAGCCAAAAACTCAATAAGAAAGCCCTGAAATTTGTCTATTCACCACCACAGAAAAAACCCAGTACCTTCTGCTCTATCACATATTTTATACTGGCAAGATAACAACAAAAATAGCCAGATACATAAAAAAGAAAGGAATAACACCAGCTTTCAGAACTAACAACAGCTTAAGCAAATATATTAAGAACAATAAGAGCCGAAAGAGAAAATAACTACAGGGTGGTGTCTACAAACTAACTTGTGGTGACTGTCCGAAAACTTACATCGGTCAAACTGGCAGAACCTTTGACAAACGGATAGCAGAACACTAAAGGGCTTTCAACAATAGAAAAAGAGACACTTCTACATACGCACTTCACCTTCTAGATTCTAGATCATAATCATTCTTCTAATAAAGAGTGTCAAATTCTGCATATTCAAAATAAAGGCCTTAAGCTATCTTTATTAGAATCTATGAAAATTATTAAATTAAAAATACAGATATAATTCTGAATGAGCAACTCGAGACAAACAGCTCCCCACTCCTCAACCTCTTCAGTTAAAGATTTTAAAAAGGCAAACACATAGTAAACTAAATCACTTGAGAAAAGCACTCTGCCGAAACAGCTGTAGTCACATAGTTATAATAAATTTTGTGGAAGTATAGAAAACAAACGTTTTCAGTGTTTTATTGTTAGATAAATTTACTTCCATCAAGTAACAGTCGAATCAATCAATTATGTTAATAAAATCATTTTTTTATTAAAATTCTGGCTTGTTTAGAATTAAAAATAGTTAATTGCAAAAATGATACAAGAAAACAGCTTCAGAACGACATTATTTATCCCGTCAATAAGTGGAAAGTTTGATACGCCACTGTCGACGCATGTGCCACTAAAAGGCGACGCATAGTGTTCATACTATTTAGACGAGCGAAACACTCCCAAAAAAACGCTTATTTCTCGAGATACTGACCACGGAGAGGTGAATGGCCAATTTTATTCATACTGTATGTTGATGGTGCTGAAAACGAAAATGAGGTTTATTTTTAATTTCATGTGGGGGAACATTGTCAAAATAGCAATTTTACCCCAAAAATAAAAAAAAAATAAAATCACGTTTTTTGCGTTTACCCCGCTACAGCTCTGTTCCATTTTAATATTTTTTCTAAAATTTTTGCAGTATATAGCTCTGACATTTTTGAAGATAGCGGTACCTGTTTCAAGCTTTTATTCTTATTCTGATAAAGGTTATGAATTTTTCAAAGGAAAAGGTGCAGATTTGTGCATTGCAAAGTTTAATCGCAAAAGTTGTGTGACAAAGTTTAAAATTTAGCTTCTTAATCACGTTTATGTTAAAATAGAGGGTACAAAGAAGTTTTCTGGTGGGTTTTAGATCAAAATGTTTTACAGAAAAAAAAAATAGTGCAACTTTTAATGCCGACATTAGAAATCCCCAATATAACGCTTATTTTTCGAGATACTGACTATGGGAGGTGAATGGCTAATTTTGGTCTTAGATTATGTTTTTGACCGTGATGAAAACGAAAATGAAATTTATTTTAAATTTTAGGTGGGGAAATATTGTCAAAATTGCAATAGGGATGTTCACAAAAAATTAAAAAGTCATTTCAAACATGTAAAACGATTAAGAAACACCCTAGGAATAATTGTCCAAAATTTCAACAAAATTAAAAAAACCTTTCCATAAAAAATCTTTATTAGAAATCTAGCATTATTTTAAATTTCAAGAACGCTTCTCTATTGGCCTGACGTCACTAGTTGCATACCCCAAGCGCGCGCCATTCTCATAGTGTTACTGTTTACCTGTTTGACGTTTCAGGTCATTTTATTTTGTTCTCTTCTTGTTTTATCAGGGTTAAAGTGGAGTTTTATAGTGAATTTGTTTAGTTTAAAGTGGATAGACTGTTTGTAAGGACATATTTTGGGTTTTACAAAAATAAACAAATAAAATGGAAGAAGGTTTTCAGAAAGCCGATTCGTATAAACTACCGACTGTAGTGTAGATGTAACAATGGTGTATGATTTATTGGCATCTTGTAAAAAAATAAATCTACCACAGCTTTACTGAGTGTATATTCCATATAATTTTCCATGTCTTCTTTAAGCTAAAAAAATAAATGCTTAATACTCCGCAAAAAAAATAGAGAAAGTTGTATGCATGCATTGTACGCATGCATATGGTATACATACATTGGCTGGTTATTACTTTACCTTGGTTAGGTGTATTAAAAATATTTTTATTCTTCTTCATGTGCCTTGTCCGTTGTGGACGTTGGCTATCATCATGGCAATTTTAATTTCATTTGAGGCGTTTCTGAATAACTCGATCGATTTTTGTCCAAATCATTGGCGTAAGTTTTTAAGTCATGAGTGTCTTTTCTTCCGGGTCCGCGTTTGCTCTCTATTTTACCTTGCGTTATCAGTTGGAGTATACGATATTTATCATGCCTCATGATATGACCGAAATATTTAGGATTTCGTTTCTTAATTGTAAAAGAGATTTCTTTTTGTTTTCCCATTCGACGCAGTACCTGTACGTTAATGTGGGTCGCCCAGGATATTTTGAGGATACGTGGGTACACCTACATCTCGAATGCCTCTAGCTTTTTCATTAATGTTTCCATTATTGTCCAGGCCTCTGCGCCATATAGCAAGACCGGAAATAATAACATTTTAGCAGCCGCATTTTTAGTGGGAGAGATATTATGTCGCAATGGGTGAAAATATTTCTCATGCATGTTGTTAAATGTTGCTATGTCCTTTTCAACTCTAGATCTTATTTCGGTTGTTTCGTATTTCGAGTTGACAACTGTTCCAAGGTAAAAAATATTTTTGAACTTGGGTATTATACATTTTCATTTCAACCAATCTTTTCACTAAATTATTAATGATTTTAATATAATATAAAGTCATACCTGCATCCACATGTAGTTATTTCAAGGTTTACTTTTACTGTATGTATTATTAGAATCCCGTTTTTAGGAATATCCCAGTTTAAGGAATACAAATTTGAGGTCCCGAAACTTTTTCATTTACTCTTTAAGGGGGTAGGTGCAAAATCTTGGTCCAATGCTATTTAAATTCATTCATTTTTTTGGAATCCTGAGAAAACTAAGTATTTTTGAAAAATGTAAATGCAGAAAGAACAATTACATTATTACCAAGGGCCGAGAGTCTCTGGAAAACTTCTATATTGTTTATTTTATTAAGTTAGTTCTTTAAGTTAGTTATTTTAAGTTCTAGCTGCAACAAACCATTTCTTTTTCTGTTTTAAATTGGCTGGAACGGTAATAAAAATCTTGTCAGAACTGTTTTTTGATGTATTTACACACCCAGGAACAAAACACCACTTATTTGGCTTTATTTTTAATAATTAAATACGTAAAAAACTGCGCACATTCAAATACACTGAGTAAATAAGTATACAAAACTAGTCGTCGAT
Organism: Diabrotica virgifera virgifera; assembly: GCF_917563875.1. Classification (NCBI taxonomy): domain Eukaryota; kingdom Metazoa; phylum Arthropoda; class Insecta; order Coleoptera; family Chrysomelidae; genus Diabrotica; species Diabrotica virgifera. The sequence continues at coordinate 210,825,910 of NC_065448.1, read as the reverse complement.
CAAAGACGTTACGACTGCTGACGTCACAGACCGTAGCCTCGCTGCAGGGTACCGTTTTTCTAGCCTCCAAGAAAATCAACATTATGAACTCATTTATCTTAAAAAATATACATTTTTAAACAGTTTTATGATTGTCACGTTTTTATATACCTTGTAATCTATTGAATTTAACTATATTTAAAAATTAGTGAACATCCCTATTATACCCTAAAAATAAAAAAAATGAAATCACGTTTTTTTGCGTTTAGCTCGCTACAACTCTGGTCTGTTTTAATGTTTTTTCTAAAGTTTGTACAGTATATATCGCTCACTTTTTTGAAGACAATGGTTTCTGCTTTAAACTTTTAGTCTTATTCTAGTAAAAGTTATGAATCTTTGAAAGTTCAAGGTGCAGATTCGTGAATTGCAAAGTTTAATCGCAAAATTGGACTGACAAAATTTGAAATATAGATTTTAAATTAAATTATTTTTAAAACAGGAGCACAAAGAAGTTTTCTGGAAAGTTTTGGATCAAAATGTTTTATAGAAAACAAATGGTGCAACTTTAAACATCGACGTTATAAATCCCGAAAATGACGCTAATTTTTCGAGATACATAATATGTATCTCGAATATGATATTATCATTGGTGGTGAATGGCTAATTTTTTTATGTTTTTAATGGTGCTGAAAACGAAAATCAAGTTTATTTTGAATTTTAGGTGGGAGAACATTGTCAAAATCACAATTTTGCCCTAAACATAAAAAAATTAAACCACGTTTTTCTTAAAATTAAAAGTTGCACCATATTTTTTCTATGACACATCTAGATCTAAAACTCCCATAAAACTTCTTTGAACTCTATGGTTTAACATAAACCTAATCAAATAAATAAATTTTAAATTTTTTCACTTAATTTTTGCTATTGAACTTTGCAATTCACAAATCTGCACCTTTGATTTTTAAAAATTCATAACTTTTATAAAAAGATAAGACTGAAAGACTACGGCTGCTTTCATAGTCTTCATAAAGGTTCATAGTCTTCATAAATATATGCTGTAGAAATTTCAGAAACAAATATTAAAATAGAACAGAGTTGTAGCGAGTTAAACGTAAAAATTCGTGACTCCATTTTTTATTTTATTTTTAGGTTAAGATTGCGATTTTGACAATGTTCCCTCACATAAAATTCAAAATAAACCTCTTTTTCGTTGTCAGCACCATCGAAAACATAAAATAAGACCAAAATTAGCCATTCACCGCCCATGGTCAGTATCTCGAAAAGTAAGCGTTATTTTGGGAATGTATAACGTCTACATTTAAAGTTGCACCATTTTTGTTCTATAAAACAATTGAAACTAAAACTTTCAAGAAAACTTCTTTGTACTCTATGTTTTAACATAAACGTGATTAATAAAATAACTTTTAAATTTTGAATCTCAACTTTTGCGACTAAAGTTTGCAATTCACGAATCTGCACCTTGTATTTTATAAAATTCATAACTTTTACTAGGATAAGACTAAAAGCTTAAAACAGATACCATTGTCTTCAAAAAGCTAAGCAACATATTATAGTGTACAAACCTTAGACAAAAATGTTAAAATGGACCAGAGCTGTACCGAGTTAAACCCAAAAAAACGTGATTTCACTTTTTTTTATATTTAGGTTAAAATTGCGGTTTTGACAATATTCCCCCACCTAAAATTTAAAATAAATTTCAGTTTCGTTTTCAGCACTATTAAAACAACATCTAAGACCAAATTTAGCCATTCACCACCCATGGTCAGTATCTCGAAAAATAACCGTTACATTGGGGATTTCTAATGTCGATTTTTAACGTTTTAACGTTGCAATATTTTTTTTTCTACAAAACATTTTGATCTAAAACTTACCAGAAAACTTCTTTGAACCCTCTACTTTAACATAAACGTAATTAAGAAGCTAAATTTTAAACTTCGTCACACAACTTTTGCGATTAAACTTTTCAATGCACAAATCCGAACATTTTTCTTTAAAAAATTCATAACCTTTGTCAGAATAAGAATTAAAGCTTGAAACAAGTACCGTTGTCTTCATAAATGTTAGAGCTCTATACTGTAAAAAACTGTTTCAGAAAAAAATATTAAGATGGAACAGAGTTGTAGCGAGGTATTTTTTTATTTTTAGGAAAAAATTGCGATTTTGACAATGTTCCCCCACATGAAATTCAAAATAAATCTAATTTTCGTTTTGAGCGCCGTAAAAAACATACAGTATGCCTAAAATTGGCCATTCACCTCTCCGTGGTCAGTACCTGGTCATTTTGGGGTTGCCTGCCGCTCGCCTACACGTTTTATTTTAGATTCTTCTTTAAGCTTTAAGTTATAGGCTCTTCTCGTGCCTAAAATCATTAGCATATTTCACCTATGCCGGCTCTTAGTCTATTAGCTACATGTGAAAATTATTGATATAAAATATATAATTTTATTAATATTTGATTTCAATGTAGTGTTACGATTCTTTAAATCAAAGGACATATTAAGCCATTTTTTTAAAATAAATTCCATTAATATGTAGATGTGTATTTTATCCGTAAAATAATAAATATTTTGAATACGATTTTAATAATTAACACAACTAAATAACGTGATAGATATGCTTTTTAACGTTTAATCAATATTTGTCAGATATTTTTAAAACTTTAAATCTCAATATCTCATCTTTCTTAAACTGTAGCCTACCATTATGCTGTAATAAGGTCTTCAACTGATTTTGACTGCATTTTTTATTGATTTATATGACTTTAAGAACAACATTTAAAAAAATCATCAGTACATACAAAGTTAATAGTAGTTATTTTTTTTTGTTTACACATATTTTTTTTCTATTTTTGTTATTATTAAATATTTTGAAGTAAATGTAGATTTTTATTATTAAAAGCAAAATGCGGATACACTGAGGTTAATCAAGTCCCCGTTTCTCTTCATTACTAGACAATTTGCAAACAAAGCTAAAGCGCTAAACTGGAGATAAAAAACTCGTATGACCTCTTCAAAATTGACAAATTTAATACCGACCATGAATTTCCACACACTCGAAAATCCCTTTTATATAGCCTCTGTTCCGAAACAATGCTTTTTCCATAGAAAACAAACAAAAGACAGCAATTTTTTACCATTTTGCGCGACTTGTGACAGGGAAAACTGCTACCGTTTGTAGATTTCTTTTTCTATTTGCCGCTGAGTGATACAAATCCAAACAATTCGTTTCGAACCAGTAAATCACGAGAAACTAAACTTAGTATGGAAGCTAGAAACCCACACAGTATAACGAATAAGGTTAAAGGCAAACCTAAAGTTATTGTTGTATTTATAATTCGGTTTATGCGTGATATAAAATAAGAAATAAAGTAGAAGATATACAGTGATGAGCGTGCTAATAACCGGCAAAATAACGCAAATGATGGAAAACATAGTATAGTGTGGAATCACGGATATGAAATTTGTAGAGGTGGAAAATATCGGTAGAAACCTATAAATTAATTTGAATTGCATTACCGCTAACAAGAGTTTCCACCTTTAGAGCTAGTTGACTTCAGTCATAATTGTACGTATGACGTTCCTCCTAACCTAGTTTTATTGGGTTGTCTATGTGCGCACATGTCTTCTTCTTCTTCTTCTTCTTTGGTTGATTGGCCTCCATCTACTTGGGTATTAGGCCAGCTCAACGTCTCGGAATAAAGGAAACATCCCTTATTCACCTACAATTTGGAGTTGACATGGGACAAATACAACAAAGGTTAAAATTTGTCTCGCTCAGGGATAAAAGCCAACCATTACGCAATCTGCTTTACTAAGCTACAATTTTATTTTCAAATAGGGAACTTGCATAAAATTAAAAAAAAAATCATTAAATATAAATATAAATAAATCACAACAGAACATAAATCAAAATATACAGGGTGTCCAGAAACTCAACCGACAAACGAATAGAGGAGATTGCTCAGATAATTTTAAGACAATTTAACCAATTCAATTAGTCCGGAAACGCTAAGGGAGCTAGAGCTGTTTGAAGATGGCGTCTGGTAATTAGTTTTTCTCAAATACCTCCGGAACGCTTCTATTTAGAAAAACAAAAATTGGTATGCATATTTATCTTCCAGAGATAAATTGATTACATCCATTGCAAATTTCTAGTACCTCTCATAGGCGTCCGTTTTGGGTAGGGCAACGGTTACTTTATCGCATAACTTTTTTGTCTTTAACTTTTAGGCATTTTTGACTCTGTATTAGTAAATTGTGAGGTATTCTTGTACTAAAAGGTACTGTCCAATACCAAATATTCAGAATTAATATTTGATATTGAACAGTATATTTTTATCACCCCGTATATCACATGAACCAATTTGTTACTTTTGTTTTAAGTAGATGGGATACACTGTTTTCTAGAAAAATCAATTTTAAAATTTTTCGTTTTTTAAACTTCAAAAAGAAAATTAAAAAAACTAGATATTTAGAAATACGAAAACTTGTTCGTTTAATTATATTCCAGAGGTGAATCGATTTCAATAATTGCAAATTTCTATTATCAGTCATATGCGTCGGTTTTGGATAGGTCAAAGGTTATTTTATCTCATAATTTTTTGTCCTTAATTTTTAAGCATTTTTGACACTACATTATTAAATTATGAAGTTTTCTAGTAGTAAAAGTTACTCTTGCTTTAAGTTGGTAAAATACACCGATTTTTTTTTCAAATTCAAGAGACGAAAAATTTTCAAATCGATTTTTCTAGAAAACGGTTTGTTCGACCGACTTAAATCAAGAGTACTTTTAGTACTAGCATACCTCACAATTTAATAATCCAAAGTGAAAAATGCTTAAAATTTAAAGCCAAAGAAGATATGCAATAAAATATCCGTTACCCTACCCAAAACGGACGCCTATGACCGGTACTATAAATTCGCAATAGACGGAATCCATTTTTCTCTGGAAGATAAATATACGTACCAATATTTTGTTATTCTAACTAGAAGCGTTCTGGAGGTATTTAAGAAAAACTAACTACAAGACACCATTTTCAAAAAGCTCTAGCTCCCTTAGGAAGCATTTTCGGACTAGATGAATTTGATTAAATTCTCTTAAACGATTAAAATCGACAAAAAATTCAAGTTATATCAGCCAGTCCACAACGCGCCCTCATTGGTCGTGACGTCATAAAGTTAAAAATGTTCAAGGTCCGCGCCATTAACTCGTTTTGTTTGATGTTCGTTTACTTGTTGTAGTCATTTTGTGGTGTACCTCAGTTTTATAAATCTTTAGATAGTTGCTTTGAACTATATATTTCATATTTGAATAATTTTGTTAGGACAATTGTTTTTAAATCAGCAAAGACGGTTTTTCTAAAGGGCAGTCTGATAACTTACCCATTATGAACATAAAACTGTATTATTATGATTAGATTATTTTAATTTATAGTAAAAGCAGTTCCAGAAAAATATTGTATAAGTAGGTAAATCATGAAATCTTTAATGTACGAGTACATCTACCAAATTATACCAAATAGTATGATACAATTGATCCAAAAGATGGCATAACCCAGACATCCAAAGTGAAAGTTATCCTCCAACACCAAATTGTTCTATATGGTCCATATAATGTTCAGAAAAAAGTCATACGCGTCGAGTTTGGGGGGGGGGGGAAGAAATCGGCAAATTTGTAGTTTTTTAAGTTTTTCGTCAATATTTCTAAAACTATGCGGTTTAGCATGAACAACCTTTTATACAAAAATGCTCTACATTAAATTTAAAATAAAAAAGTTCTTATGCATAATCTTTCTAAAATGAATGGTTCCAAAGTTACGGAGGTAGTATAGTATAATTGGTTCAAAACAGGCCTAACCCAGACATCCAAAATAACAGTTTTACTCTAACACTAAATTGTTCTATATGGTCCACATATTGTTCAGTAAAAAGTTACACCCTTCTGAGCGTCCGCTTTGGAGGGGGTGGGCTAATGGGGGAGAAGTCGGTAAATTAGTAGCTTTTTTAAGTTTTTCATCAATATTTCTAAAACTATGCCTTAGCGTAAATAATGTTTCATGCAAAAAATGTTCTACATGAAATTTAAAACAAAAAAGATAATAAAAGGTAATAATACATCATTGTTAAAAAATCAACGGTTCCAGAGTTACGGAGGGTGAATTTTTCGATACTTTTTATATTTTTTGGGCAATTGATGATTGAAAAATGCCTAGATCAACAGAAATATGTTTACGCCTGTATTATCGACTATGAGAAAGCATTCGATACTATCAAACATGACAAACTCATAGAACTATTACATCTTTCAGGACTTGACACTAAGGACATCCAGATTATAAAAAATCTTTATTGGAATCAAACAGCCCGCGTAAAGAATGGACATATGGTGTGTGAAAACATAACCATTTCTAGAGGGGTTAGACAGGGCTGTATTCTTTCGCCACTGCTTTTCAACCTGTACACGGAACAAATATTTCTAGAGGCACTGGAAGAGTACAATGAGGGCATCAGGATTAATGGCGTACCAATAAGTAAATTTCGATATGCAGATGATACTGTTATACTGGCCGATAACATCGAAGATTTACAGATGATGCTAAATAGAGTAAATACAACTGGCAACCGATTTGCACTGAAGATGAATAGAAAGAAAACTAAATTTATGGTGATCAGTAAAAAGAACATTCAACATATCGACCTGAATATTGAAGCCGAACGTATTGAAAGAGTACACCGATTTAAATATCTAGGATATACAGTAAATGATAAGTGGGACCCAGACGTAGAGATTAGGATCCGAATTGAAATAGCAAGATCCAAATTCATAAAAATGAAAAAGCTCTTAAGCATCCGCAACCTAAGCGTTAACCTCCGATGGCGCGCCACGAAATGCTACGTACTCTCTACGCTACTTTACGGAGTAGAAGGTGGACGTTAACAGCAGCAACTATAAAGAAGTTAGCGGCTCTAGAAATGTGGCTGTATCGACGCATACTGAGAATACCTTGGACAGACAGAGTGACCAACACAGAGGTATTGAGACGAATGGGTAAAGAGGTGGAATTGTTAACAACTTTTAAAAGGAGGAAAGCGTCATACCTGGGCCATGTGTTCCGTAATGATAAGTACAGTCTGCTACAGCTTATCGTGGAAGGCAAGATTGAAGGTAGAATCGGTTTGGGAAGAAAGAAGAAATCTTGGCTGAGAAACTTGAGAGAATGGTTTCAAATAGCAGAAGCTGCGAACATAATACATGCGGCACAAAACAGAGAAACCTATCGTTTGATGGTCTACAACCTTCGATAGAAGACGGCACATAAAGATGAAGAATTTATGATGATTTTGGGTGGTGAGGTTGACGTTTGTTCAAGGACTTATAACTAACATACAATCGGCCACTGAAATAGCAAATCCTGTTAAAGAAAATTTCTTTCATTAGTAATAATATTATAAATTGCTCAAAAAATATAAAAAGTATCGAAAACCTCCACTTTTCACCCTATGTAACACTGGAACCGTTGATTTTATAACAATTATGTATAGGACCTTTTTTGTTTTAAATTCTATGTACACTGAGCGGCACAAAAAATGGCCACCCCATAAAATGGGTAATTTTTGATGTCGTGAATTTTCTAAAACTGTTGTCTGGTTTAAGTGATTTTTTAACATTTTATAGCCTTATTCTTTAACAATATCGCTGTAATAAAATTATTGCTAGACAGGTAACTGATCATTGTATACCGGGTGTACCAATCAAACTGTGTCTTATTCTCAAAGTTCACCACACCCTGTGTAATATTCTAGCATTTATAAAATATTGAAATTAAAACCCAACTATAGCCGCAGGTTTTCTTAACATTCTGTTTTTTGATTCATTCGCTTATGTTGGATAATAAAAAAGTTAGGTACTTTAACAACTAGCCATGTTCTTCATTAATACAGGGTGTTTCTAAATAAGTGCGACAAACTTTAAGGGGCAAATCTGCATAAAAAATAATGGCAGTTTGCTTTATAAACACATGTCGGCAAATGCTTCGTTTCCGAGATACTGGATGTTGAATTATTTTCTTACAAACTGACGATTTATTTATTGCTCTAAAACTGGTTGAGATATGAAAATGAAATTTGGTAGGTTTTAAGATACAGTTATTGCACATTTTTTGACATACAACTAAGAATTTTATATTCGCCATTGGCGTGCATGCGGGTAATATTACCCGTCATAGATCCGTCCTACGGAGTTTTTAGTGGAAGGGCGGAGATAGTTGAAGATAGTTGAAGATAGTTGGAGGTAGTTGAATGGAGATGTTAAATGTATTTAGTGCAGTTTAGTTCAAGATTCAGTAGCTGAAGTAAGCTCAGATGTTCCGCCGTATTTACGGTCGTAGAGAGTGTAAATTCTCGGCCCAATTTTGAGTTTCCAATAATGAATTAAACTAATTTTTGGTTTCTTTTAATTAAGTTTACTCAACAATAACAATAATATTAATATTCAAGTGTTAAATACAAATAAAAGCGAACAATGGAATTTCATTTTTGATATAATTACTAACTGTACTTTATTTGTCAAAATGAGGGAAATTATGTGCCGTGACAACAAATGTGCCGTGACAAGGACAGTTGTTTAACACCTTAGCTGCCGCTTGGATTTATGGACCATCCACTGATAAGGAAAAGAACAAGGTACTTGCGCTATTTTTTTTTTTTAACTTTTACGTCTTCTCGCAAATTTTCTAAATGATTACAGGTCTTTTTTTTAATATTACCTTTGCTAAATTTTTATTTGTTTTCCTGTTGTATCAATAAAGTAAGAATTATGTTCAACTCAGTATTAGATTTTCTTTACCAGTCTTGATCTTTCTTTGAAAGTAACCAGGCATAAAATGATCCACGGTAAGTACAAATGTTTCAAGTTTATTTGGATATTCCATTCTTTGTGTTTTATTTTTTATTATGGCGCCCCCCGAACATTTGAGTTTCTCCTATATTTAAAGTCTCTGAGAATTAAGAGCTACCGATGCACTCAGAAAAGTTACGTAGCACAAAGTATATTTTTATGATTGTTTAATTTGTTGTGCTACACTATCATACGTTGTATATACTTGCCACTAAAAGAACAAAATCTCTGCTGCATGGGGGGTGGGGGGATTTTGCGAGTGGATGTACTAATTCCGATGGATACTAACGCAGATTTTCAGGCACTTTCTGAGGATTTAATTTTACACTGCATTAACTGTCACAATTTAAATGGTAAATATGTATACGAAAATATCTGTATTTAGTTTCTGGAAATTTTTTCAGATCCTGAACTAAGGCAAGGAATTTAAAAAACAACACGTTGTCACAATGAATGAAAGTGCTGGATTAATTAACTTTCACGAAAAATAATTTACGACGTAAAAGCCAAGCCGCAACCATTGTAAACATTGTATTTTTATCGATTTCAATCAGCGACGCAATCTACCAAAGCCTGCAATATTTAGCAAAAGCTAATTTGTTTTACAGAACTTTTAGACATAGTTAAAATTTTCTTTTCAGTTGGTTCCCAGTAGACTCTAGACTCTAGGGATGGGAAAAACCTGCCGGTTTTAACCTAAAACCGGTTTTTTTACTTCGCAATAACCGGTTTTACCTGTTGTTTTTTGTCCCGGTTATAACCGGTTTTTTCTTATTAAAGTAAAAACCGGTTATTAGGTTTTTACGGTGATTAGGATTAGGTTAGGTATTATTTTGGAACCCAATCATAATTATTATTCTCAAGTAATTATTCCAAACAAAACCATAATTCAAATTTTATTTTATAAATACAGAAGCAAACTGAAAGTGCAAACTCACATCAGCCAGAAACAATTAAGTTTTATTATAGTATTTCGTCGAAAAGCTATTTGTAATCATAATATTTACATAAGAAGTGATCTGGTTGAAGTAGACGCAAACATAATGTATTTTTCACACTTGACTCTTGACATTGAAAGTGGGTGAATGACTTTTTCTGATTACCAAAATAATGTTCTGACTATGAATATCGAATTACCGATTACGAGTACGAATCTCCAAAGATTTCCTTACGTTTTCAAAACGATACACCCATACAGGAAGTATTAAATGAGTTAAAATGTACCTATTATACAAATATACAAAGGTGTTAAAAGAAATACATGATAAATTTTTTTTGATGGTAGTAAAAATAAAAGATAAAGTGCATTATCCAATTTATTTTTATGTAAAATATTTATGTTAATATTATTTTTTTAAATCCCATTTGAAAGAATCAAACTAAAGTGCATTGTAAATGTAACATTGTAACCTATGAGATCAAAAAACCGAAAACTGGTTTTTGGAAAAACCGGTTTTTTTGGCCGGTTATAACCGCCAGGTTAAATCGTAAGCAAAAAAACCGGTATAACCGAAAACCGGTGTTTTGTCAAAAACCGCCATCACTACTAGACTCTAATGTATATTTTAATAGATATGTAACTATCAAAGTTTTATGTTAACTGTGTTCTTCTCTCTGCTTTTTCTAATCCTCAAGATGTTTGATGCCAAGAGGAAAATGGCGTTGGTAAACTTATTCTTCTTCTTCAGATGCCCTGTTCGCTGCGACTATTGGCTATTAAATATTCCAATTCTGATCTTGCTTATAGCACTTCTGAATAGTTATTAGCCCGAACCTCCCCTCAGATTTTAGAACCACGAATGTCTTCTCCTGCCTGGCCCTGCCTGCTATCTATTTTTCCCTAGATAATCAATTGAAGTAGATGTTACTGATCGATCATATACGTGGCCTATATATTCAAGTTTTTTTTGTTTAATTGTTGCTCTCAATTTCTTTACTTCTTTCAATTCGGTGAATTACGTCGATGTTGGTGAAATGTTTTGGTCAAAGATATACGAATAATGCATCGGTACACCCACATTTCAAATGCTTCTAGTCTTTTTATGAGTGTCTCTGTGACCGTCCAGATCTCTACATCAGATAGTAAGATCGAAAAAATGTATTATAATTTTTTATGATAAATTTAAACAAATGTCAGTCAAAAATGTAGATATATATCAAAGAACTGTCAATACTGATGAAATGGTGTGTGTGCGTGTTCACAAAGAAGCGATGGCATTAGATAAACTGTTTGCCACAGATATTATGATGGAATGGGCATGAAGCGAATTTAATGCGGACAGGATGAGATAGGGTAGTCAGGGAAGAATTGAAGATAATCATCATTTTTCGTAAACAAAAAAATTGATAGTGGTAGTCAGGGTTACCAGACTGGGGTATTTTCCCACAATTTTGGAGTCATTTGAAAGCGTCTGGGGGAATTTTTCTAAGCAGAAATGGTTGGGGGATTTTTTGGGGAGGACAATTATGGAAGATTTGAAGAAGTCATGGTAAATTAAATTTGCGAATATACATGGAGCTGTACATATATTATACTCTCATATAATCGAAGACGATAGGACCTATGAATTATTTTCAGGGCCCTCTGTTGATAAGTAGTATAATTTTTGGTTTACTGTTCTCTACATTTGACTACTAATTTATTAAAATGAATGACAAATTTAAATTTGGGGGATTTGAGCTTCAATTTGAGGGAATCTCAGTTTCTAAGTGGAGGATTTATAAAATCACTTCTTGCAACTCTGGTGGTAGTTGTAGCACATTTTCCCTGACATTCTCTGTCTCTCTCTAGGACCTCTCTCTTGTATGCTGGCCGCAATCTCGCTTCACTGTTTGGATGAGACGGAGCCATTCCATCAGTACTGACAGTTCGTTGAGATAGAAACTATTTTTACTGTCACCAACGAAAGACTCCGTGACATTAACTATAGAATTTTATCGGTAATAGACATCTGACATAGATTAAAACCGATTACATTTTTGTTCTCTTAAACTTTATTTAAAAGACATTATCCTAACTGTATTTAAATCTTCAGTGATGCCTCTAAAGCTCTTGATGGACATGCCGCTGCATACGATTGTAAATCGTGGGCGTACTGGGAAAATCCACTAACTCCATTTTTTTCAATTTTGACCTTTTAATACCATTAAATCCACAAACATCAATACGTTAACTGGAAAAACCGTATATCTCCAAATTCATCATCCACCGTGCTTAAATTGTCACATTCAATGACAACGAAATTCAACTAACTCCATCTTTTTCTAAGTTTTCATGAATAAAATAATGTTTTTCCAAATATTTTTATGTACCTACATGTATGTGCACCTTTGGTTAACATCTTTAAAATCATATCCGGGTACCAAAACTTGAACAGTCAATGTACTCGCTTTTTAAGAAGTAAGCCATAAGGTATAATAATGTTTAAATGCGTTTTTCTCAAAACTTAACTTTTGTGAGTAACTCAAAAGTGAGAATAAATGTGTCGTCACCACTGACTAATTAAATGCCCTTTTAGGTGTAAAACAAATATACCCTACAAATAAAATATTTTGGGCAATAAAAATGAGATACATATAATTCAATCATCTCGAAAAAAGTAGCATTTATCTGGATATTGGATACCGTCGAATGTAGGATTAGCTCGAAATCAGAAAGTGGACAGTCTAGCAAAAACAAGTCAAATAAACTCAAAAACTCACAATATCTCACAATACTCACAATAAAAAATTACCGGTACACCGATCTTAAAAACCTAATTAACCTTCGGATGACCAAGCGGGGGAAATTGTGACCCCAGCGTATGTTTTCCTTTAATAAATCCAAAAGTATTTTCAATTTTTAACTCATTATTTTTTATTTGACTTTAATATCATTCTAGATATCCTCATATTTTGAAATAAAAAAAATTCCCTATGTTTTACGAATAAAAAATATATTCTCAAGTTGATGTTTAGTAAAATACCGTCTGTTATGTGTAATTCCAAGTAGTTTTAAGCTAATGACGTCGACTTTGCAAAGTAACAAGACACTTACTCAACATACACACTACACATGACACTAATACTCATGTTGTGATTGGCTGAATGACATAAAGTCCATGCCATAAAAAAAAATAAATAAAATAAAAAATTAAAAAAAAAACTTAATTTTTTTGTTAGTTGTCATTTTTGACATTTTTTACCTGGGGTCATTCCCCCCCCCCCCTTGGTCATCCGTGTAACAAAAAAAGGTTCGTCATCGGAAGGTTAAAGACCACTCTATGAATATGTGGCAGGACTACTGGAAAGATGCAGGAACCAAACTAAATGAAATCTCTTTTCTTGTGAATACCCTCCTGAATAATCCATTCAATAGAAGACACTAAGTAACAATTAATCGACTAAGAATTTGACACTCACAAACTCTTAATCAAAAAAGAAACTACGCCAACCTGCAGAAACTGTTCTCTCCCATAGACAGACAAGCAATTCTGATTGATTGCCAGTACTACGAAGAAAAAAGAAGAAAATATGGAATCTCAGATGACATCAAAACCACCTTAACTATAAACAAGTAAATTATTTAAAAGATTTATGTTTATACAGGTACATCTATTTAATGTTAATAAATCAAACTCTTATGTACATTACTCCACTAAACACCCTGGGTGGTGTGGATTGTATGTTTCTAATTAAAAATATGCAGACATAAAATAGTGAACGAATTTTGTAATAAAAGTATATTTTTTTTTCTGTTTGGAATACTCATTACCGACAGCCTTTAAGTAGGTAGATATTATAAAGTTTATTTAGAACTTTATATATTAAAAAGTTTATGATATTAATAAGCATGGATTAAGAAATTCTCGGAGAAGCTGTAAAAGGCTATTAAGGAAGTATACAGTGTTATAAAAGTAATTAACTCTAATATTCCTATTATTTCTCCAGTGTTTTGTTTAACTTTCAAGAACCGGACAAACTATTCAGCTCTCTTTTTATTATAATTGTATTTCTGTAAATGAGCGGAAGTCTCTGTTTTAATAGTTTCGTTATGGCACAGTATAAAGAGGGACAGTAAAACCACTTCTCTGTCGGCACTTTGATCTCAAGAAGTAATACCGGCAGTACGCAATTGATAATTCACCAGTGGTGGATGCGGGTTTTCCCTGTTAAAACCCGTACGTTTCTATGCGACTAGCAATGCGAGAGTGGGGCAAAAGCGACTACAGATTTTACTTCCAATTTTTCGGAGAGTGGTTCTACTGTCCCTCTTTATACTGTTGTTATGGTGTGAAATTATGTGTTCGAATTGATATTTTTTTAATTAACTTTAAAACTTTTCTTTAATCTTTTTTTTTTGACTGATGCTTCTGCCTTATAAGCCTCATTGACCTAGGTACAATACTAAGTGCCGGTTGTTCGAACGCTAATCAAAAATGATCATTATCAAATATTTAATTACTGTCACCAACTGTCAATGTCAACTTTGTCTGAGTTGCTGAAAACATAATTATGGATTACAATTATGAAATTAGTTAATCAATTATGTTAATAATTGTTATGTTAATTGATTAACTAATCTCATAATTATAATCAATTATGTTTTCAGCATCCCAATAAAAGTTGACATTGACAGTTGGTGACAGTAATTAAATATTTGATAGTGATCATTGTTGATTAGCGTTCGAACAACCGGCCCATAGTTTACTACTGTTCTGAAGCTATTTCTTTGTGACATTTATGTAATTTATTATTCTAAGTGGGAATTTAGAATTTAATTTAATTAATTTAATTTATTTTTAATTTGGTGTTTTGAGAGTAAACTAAATGTAAGACCACATACTTACAATCTCGAAATAGTATCACGAGGTTTTTTCCTGGTTTTTCCTCGTGATTTACTAAGGAATCACTAACAAGAGAATTTTACTGTGACCATTACGTGTGGTTGTCTTTTTAAAGACAAATCACATGCTATGACTTTTTTTGTGACGGATATTCTTGAGTTAAAGTTGATTTTATGTACCTAATCGAATAAACTATTTTTCAATAAATTCGTCCCAGGAAGGCAACTCATAAATATTGGCAATATCATTTTAAAGTCTTCTACTTTGAAGTATAATATATATCTGAATGGCCGATATGAATGAGCCAGAATTAGATTAAATTATTAGAAGAATTTTTTACTAAGCAACAGCATTTTTGTTTAATTTAGTTACATTTTGTATTTTGATAACGACGTCCGAGTTGGAGGTCAAAACGTCAATTAAATAATTTTTTAATTTAATTTGTGGCTTATTTTCCATTTAGAATAATATATTGGACGGGGTGGGAAACTAAGAAAATCTGAAAATTATTTACAGAATTCTTAGTCCAAGTGATTGTATTAGTATATTATTCAACGATCATGTAATGATGGCTATTACTCACGATGATGAAGTTTGCGACACGAGCCGTAGGCGAGTGTCGTAATTCATCAGAGTGAGTAATAGCCATTACATGCGAGTAGAATACTATACTTTTTCTACGACCTATTTGTATTTTAATTAGTAAAAAATATAATTATCAACTACTCGAAATTTAAATTATAATAATTTACAAAAATAGTACGCGGCTGAATAATTGGTTGCCTACTATAACCAAATTCTTATGTATTGTAAAAATACAACAAATAGTCAACTCGTTTCCGAAAAATTATATGCATAAATTTGTACCTAATGTCAATTAATCTAATAAATAGGAAATGGCTATTATCGGTGGACGTATTTCATAAAATTATAATGTAGATACATTTACATTTAACTATATATAATATAATAATATAAATATATATGGTATGTTATAACTTATTTAACACAATATAACTTAAAAAATAAACACACTGTTAGTTATAAATTCCAATAATTATTAACACAAACAAAATGCGCTAATGTCATTGTCACTAAAATAAATAATAAACGTCAAAATTTTTAGTAAACAAAATATACCTAAACGTAAAAAAATATACTGACATTGTTAAAGTTGAATTTCCTTTAAAATTTTTCAAAGTTATTTATTGATATAAATTACAATAATTATTGTATTAAATAAACAAGTCTAAGTAATTTTATTTGCAGTTTATATACGATTAATATTAAAAGTGGCATGCGCCAGTTGAATCTAACTTCAGCCCGTGAGTAATGACCCGTTAGTAACTTCAGCCCGTGAGTAATGAACTACTCACGGTAAAGTAATGGGTGCTATTATCTATTAAAAATTTCTCGAATAATGAGCATATTATTAAACGGTCGTAGAAATATGTCATTATAACATTGTCATAAACAAATCAACGACAGGAATCATCACGGATGATGACCTCTCCAAAAATATAGGTAAATAGCTACTTAAATAAGACAATGTATCTTACCTTGTCTTATTTTAGGATAATATGACAGGGTCTTATTACGCGTATGCGCTGTAATGGTGAATTTTAAATTCTTAATTGTATGTCAAAAATGCGCAATAACTACGGCTTAAAACCGGAGAAAACATGAGGCTATGGTATCACATTGTGATGCGAACTTTGAGAAACAAACACAATTTGATTGGTACACCCGGTATATAATGAAAATGCATCTATTTAGCAACAATATTATTATAGAGATATTGTGATAGAACAAAGCTATAACGTATTAAAAAAATATCTTAAATTTGACAACATGTTTAAGAAATTCGAGACATCAACAATGACCCATTTTTAATTGGTGGGCGGTTAATTTTTCCGGTGAGTGTATCTATATAATAGTTTTAGGCTTATTTTCGTAAGAAAAATGCTTTGTCAAAATGTATACGTTTATTTGTTGTATAATAAAATGCTTTTTTCATTAAACGCTTTATGCTTTTTAAGGGCTTTTTTGCGCTTTTTATGATTTTAAATCCGAACTCTAGTTACTATAATATTCTAATTAATGAATTTGCATCGACACGGATTATAGTATTTTATCCTTCACATAATTCTGTGAATTTTTAAGGAAAATATGATTACTTACCAACTCACTAAAAATTCTTGAATGAGTAGCTTAAAATTTCGAACATTATTCAATTTCTCTGAAGTTTCCAAGGCTTTTTGTGGCAGTTGATCCAGAACTTGGTACAACGCCATCAAATCATTTTTTACAACGGTTTCCCCTGCTTGTTGTTTGATTATATGAAAACATGATTTAACGAAAAGTTGAGTACAGGGACGTTACAGTAAAATTAAAAAAGGGTATAAAAACAATAAAAATATCAATATACATAAATATTACAGATTTATAACAAACTAAAATAAAAATAAAATAATGTGGCCAATATCGCAAACTAAAAAATACTATTATTATACGAAATGTTATGTTTATATGCGATTGACCAGAGTTAGGTTGTAATTTGTAATGACAATTACATAAATTTTACGTAAAACTACAATTAACGTTTCGATATCCACGCCGCGCCGTAACTGGTTATCAAAAGAAAAATCAAGAGAAATGTGTTGAAAAGGTGTCTATAACCATAAATTGTTGTCATTATTGAATTTTTGTCATTTTCTAGTCATAGTATGGTATAACTAGACCTAAACCAGACATCCAAAGTGAAAGTTATCCTTCAACATAAAATTGTTATATATGGTCCACATATCGTTCAGTAAAAAGTTACACCATTTTGAGCGTCGGGTTTGGGGGAAGGTGAGGGAGAAGTCGGTAGATTAGTAGTTTTTTACGTTTTTCGTCAATATTTCTAAACCTCAGCGGTTTAGCGTGAACAATACAAACATGTTCTATATTAAATTTGAAACGAAAATTTTACTATTGGATAGATATTCATGCGACATTGTCCATAGATAGTTCAGATTGGGTTTCTCCGTACCAAAGATTTATATGGCCTAGGCCTGTAGAAGCCTCTTGGTGAGGTTGACGTTCCTTCAAGGGCTTACCAGTAACATACCACCGGCCAATGAAATAGCAAATTATATTTAGAAAATACAATAAAGTTAAAAAAATTAGTTTCTTCAGTAATAATATTATAGTTTGTCCAAACAATAAAAAAAATATGGAAAACCTCCACTTTACACCCTCCGTAACTTCGGAACCGTTGATTTTAGAAAAAATATGCATAGGACCTTTTTCGTTTCAAATGTGATGTAGAACATATTTGTTTAAAATATTGTTCCCGCTAAACCGCGTAGGTTTAGAAATATTGACAAAAAAACGTAAAAAACTACTAATTTACCGACTTTCCGCATCCCCTCCCACAAAACCCAACGCTCAAAATGGAGTAACTTTTTACTAGACAATATGTGGACCATAATATAGGACAATTTGGTGTTGGAGGAAAACTTTAATTTGGGATAACGAAGTTGGGCCTTTTTTGGACCAATTATAATATACTAAATTTAATGTAGAAAATTTTGTATAGAAACTTTTTTTTTTTTTATTATTAGAAAAATATGTCGCATCCACCAAAAGGTTATTAGCGACGGAACAAAATATAAATAACAAAATTAAACAATTACAGATTGTACAAAATGTTTCTGGATCTGAGATAATTAACTATATTATTGTCACAGGAACAGTTTTGACCTAGAGCCTGTGGTAGAGCGTTTGGGATCTTGTAGCGCTGTCTTTCTTGGTCATATTTACTACATATTGTTAAAAAGTGTTCGACTGTTAATCGGACGTTACACTGATCACATATAGGTGGATTTTTCTTTGTGAATAGGTAAGAGTGCGTTAATCTTATATGACCTAGACGTAAACAAACGCGTAACCACAATTTGTTCTCGTCTATTGCGTGACGACCGGAGCCACTGAGACACATTATTTTTAATTTTATTTAGCTTGGAATTAGTTTGAAACCACTCATTTCGCCACAAAAACAACACTTTATTTTTAAAATAAGATTTTAAGTCACTGGAAACACACTTGTCTATCGGCTCTGAAAAATCACTTAAAATTGCCTCTCGTGCGGTCCTGTCACCTTCTTCATTTCCTATTATTCCGACGTGTGAGGGAACCCATAAAAATTGGACGCTTCTTCTATGTTCATGAGCTTGGGAAAGCTGGTATTGTAGCAACTTTTCAAAAGGATGTTTCGGAAAAATATGTATTAATGAGTTTAGAGAGCTAAGGGAATCTGTTATGATCAGGGCTTTTGTGAGTGTAAACTCGTTAAGAAGTTTCACAGCGCGGTATATGGCGTAGAGTTCAGCTGAATATGTGTTACATGCTGGGGGTAAACAAGTGAAATGTTTTGAATTGTACAACTGATTGGTCTTTAAGTTTGTCTCCTGTAGACAAATAATATCTGGAGAATATTCAGATAAAAGAAGCTGTAGCATAGGGAGACGATGGAAAAATCTATCAATGTTCTCTTGAAGTATCGCGTTGAATGTTGTTAACAGATTCGGAGTTAGATGATACTGAACAATTGTCTACAGAAGAGTCACTGTCTAAGTCAGAAATCTCATTCCCTAAACAGTTGTGTAGTTTCTTTTGAAGTTTTGTAAACTTGGTTTTTGTAGATCTATCATTTGCATATTGATAGCTGCTTTGTAAAAGATAGAGTAAACCAGCCATATCAGTTGTAAATGTTTTAACGACGCTAATAGTGTCGGGGGAGCCTTGGACATTATCAATAAGTAAAGACAATTGGTGGTAATTTAAAACGAATGGTGGGATATGATTATCAATAAAATTTTCAAGAGTTACCCGTGTAGATGGGACTTTAGATGAGCGCGGTTTTTTTGGTTTAGATGATTTGGGTTTTGCAAACAGATTTTGTGATGAAATTGCTGAGTCTGATGGAGGCGTATCGATCTCACCAATACTGCGTTTTATGGAAGAACTTGCGTTTTCGCAAGTGCTATTAGAGTTTTCACTTAGATGCTGTGGCTTTATTACATTTGGAGGTACTGGAGCAAACTCATTGGTAGTGGCAGAAGTCGAGCTTGAGGTTTTATTTGTAAGATTGGTTGAAATGGTTGTTTCAGAAAATTGTGGTAATGTATCAGTTTTATTAGAGTTTTCTGCAGTTGTATCTAATGGAAAAGGTGCTGATAGATTGGAGGGTCTTGCCTCCGAAGTTTGTGAAAACGGTATTGCCGCTGAACGAGGTTGATTGAAAGTGTTGCTATGAGTAGGAGTATTAGTAATTTCTTGGTCGTGAAGATTTGTAGGTGTAGGTGATATGCTCGGATTTGATAATGGATAACTTGATGACTGCTGAGTGTTTGGTACCTTGTGTAATATACTTGTTGGATCTGTTGGATTTGGTACTTCATTGTTTGACTCAATATGAGTTGATTCCGTTACTGAACTGTTATTGCATTGGGATGATATGTGTCCTGTATTTTTGCAAATAAAGCAGGTGAGTGTACCTTGTGACAAAAATATGCGGTGAGGTGTTTGGTCAAAATTTATTAGAATAGAATCTGGAATTGCTGATGTTATAGGGCTTACATAAACTTGCCTCCGAAAACTCAGTATGTGACTATATTCGGGAAGAGTGGAGCTAATTTTCAGAAATGTTATTGGGGAAATAAGCTTTAAACCGATATTCTGTAATTCTTCAACTAATACTTGATGAGGAATTGACGGGCATACACCAGACAAGACTAGTCTTTCTGCTGGAGAGACAAGTCTCCGTGCTGTTACAACTTCGCCGAGTACTTTTATCGAGCCATGTTGTGTCATGAAATTATCTACTACGGTTTTGTTTGCTAAATACATGCAGATTCTATTATGAGATAATCTAGATGAAAATATAATATTTTTTGGGTTGATGATTGTGCCCAAAGGAATTAAATAATCCTGCAGTTTAGCATTATCGATACAACTAAATACAATTGCTTGGGTCTTAAAACGGAAAAGACTGTGAAGCGGCTGAAGCATAACTGTTTGTGATATTTGAACGTTGATTTACTGGACTGGTTAGATCGGAAGGTGTGTTTACATTGTGTGAAGACATTTTAAGCTGCGGTGGCGAAAGCTTAAGTCCAACTCTGGTAAGTGACAAACCAACCGCATGCTAGCTAACCTCACAAAATGATTGTACGTTGGTGTATTTTTCTTATTTGACGTTTTCTTTTCACAATAATAAACTAATAATTACGTATAGATGACTTACGTAGTAGTATCTAGTAGATAAACACTTTAGTTTTAAAAAACTATTTAATAATACCACTTGTTTTTAGTAAAAACTAGGAGTACAATATCACTACAACTTTACCATAACTTGCCAGGGCCGGTCTCTCTGTATAGAAACTGTTCACGCTAAACCGAACAGTTTTAGAAGTCTAATAATAAAACACTGAAAACGTTTATTTTCTATACTTCCACAGAATTTATTATAACTAAGTGACTACAGCTGTTTCGGCAGAGTGCCTTTCTCAAGTGATATAGTTTACAATGTGTTTGCCTTTTTAAGTCTTTAACTGAAGAGGTTGAGGAGTGGGGAGCTGTTTGTCTCGAGTTGGTCATTCAGAATTATATCTGTATTTTTCAGTTTATTAATTTCCATAGATTCTAAAAAAGATAGCTTAAGGCCTTTATTTTGAATATGCAGAATTTGAAACTCTTCATTGAAAGAATGATTATGATCCAGAAGGTGAAGTGCGTATGTAGAAGTGTTTTTCTATTGTTGAATGCCCTTTTGTGTTCTGCTATCCGTTTGTCAAAAGTTCTGCCAGTTTGACCGATGTACGTTTTGGGACAGTCACCACACGTTAGCTTGTACACACCACTCTGTAGTTGCTTTCTCTTTCGGCTTTTATTGTTCTTAATATATTTGCTTAACTTGTTGTTAGTTCTGAAAGCTGGTGTTATTCCTTTCTTTTTTATGTATCTGGCTATTTTTGTTGTTATCTTGCCAGTATATGTGAGAGAGCAGAAGGTACTGGGTTCTTTCTGTGGTGGTGGATACATTAATTTCAGGGCTTTCTTATGGAGTTTTTGGTTTAAAATTTTGTTAACTGTTTGTTCGTTATAGCCGTTGTTTACTGCTATTTGTTTAATGATGTTTAGTTCTATCTCGAAGTTATTTTTTGTCATGGGAATTTTTGTCAGTCTATGTATCATGCTATGGTAGGCTGCTAATTTGTGTTGTGTAGGATGGGTTGATGAATTATTTATAGTTGTGTCAGTATGGGTAGGTTTATGATATACGGAGAACTCATGTTTGTTGTGTAGTCTAAATCGTTACATCTAGAAAGTTTATGGAGTTATTCTGTTCTGTTTCTATTGTAAACTCAATATTATTATGAAGTGAATTAATATATGATAGAAATTGGTCAAGTTGTCTGTTCGTTCCTGTAAAGCATACTAGTATATCATCCACGTATCTCCACCAATATAAGAACTGTTTAAATACGGGATGTTTAGAAATTGTTGTTTCAAGTTGGTTCATAAATATATCTGATAGCAATGGGCTTAGAAGATTACCCATAATAAGTCCTGCACTGTTGTTTGTGTATATTTGATTATTGAATTCAAAATAGTCTTGATTTATGCAAATTTCAAGAAGGTGTAAAATTTCAGATGCAATTATCGGATTTGTACTATTATGGTCTAAAATATTCTTAACTAAAACAAAAGTTTCTGTAGGAGGAACACTAGGAAAAAGATTTTTTACGTCAAATGAAATTAGTCTGGAGTTGTTGGGCAATTGAAAATGTTGTATTTTATTAACTAGTTCTAGTGTATTTTTCACGGTGAATTTAGGTGAAAATTTAGTGTATTCTGTAATAATATCTGACAGTTTTTTTGAAAGTTTATATGACGGAGCTGTATAAAAAGAAACTACAGATCTTATTGGGTGGTCAGGTTTGTGTAGTTTAATAAAAGAGTATAATTTAGGAGGTTGTGGGTTCATAATGTTGAGGTATTTCTGTTCTGTTAGATTTAGTATTGATTTTGAATTTTCAATGGCTCGTTTAATTTGTTTTCGGTATTTTTCTGTGGGATCTTTGTTTAGTTTTATACTGTTTTGGTTAGTTAAAAATTCTATTGTTTTGTTATTATAGTCTCGTTTGTCGATAGCAATAGTAGTGTTACCTTTGTCTGCTTTTGTAAATATTATGTCAATTTTATTACGTTTTCAGTGTTTTATTATTAGATAAAATGAACTTCCATCAAGTAACGGTCGAATCCATCAAGTTTTAGAAGTGTTGACGAAAAACGTAAAAAACTCCTAATTTAACTTTCATTTTGGATGTCTGGGTTATGCGTTGTTTTGGATCAACTGTATCATACTATCAACAAATATTTTATGGAAAGATATGAAGGTGCGAAGGGAGAGATTTTTAATCTCTGGGATACATCAAATTCCGATTATTCTCTGTATTTGTGCAATTTGTTAGGTAACATTTTTAATTCTCATTACAACCTAACTATGCCAGTGCTAACATTACTTCAACGATCATGGGAAGTACAGCAACCAATTTACGTCTGCTTTATAGATTCACTAGAGAATGCTCCAATAACCGATTTGGCATAAGCACATCAAAGACAAAGTTACTTGTGATTAGTAAAAAGACGGCCCTATGCAACTAATTGCCAAAACAATTAAAAATGTCGGATTACAAAAGTTATCCATTTTAAATACCTGGGATGTTGGATAAACGAGACACTAAATCCTGATGAAGAAATTATAACTCGGATAGAAATTTCAAGAGGAGCATTTATGAAACTTAGATCTAGAGCAGCGATACTCAACCTTTTTCTTTCCTGGGTCACATAGTAGCTAATGCCACAGCTTTTAAGCAATTAAGATGAAGTAGGATACAGGGTGTTTCATTGGGAAACGGAAATACTTGAATGGTGAATAGAGGTAAATGAGGCGGTTCTAGACATATTAAATGTATTGCTCCACCGGCTTTATAACCGAGTTACAGGGTGTTTTATCGATTTTGCCCATTTCTTTCTGGACCCATAACTTTAGAACCACCTTGTATATTTTTTTGATATTTGGTACACATATGTCATAATATGACATATGTGACAAATATTATTTAGAACCCAAACCACCCAACTACTAATCGCAAGAAAAATCCAGGTCCGGATTAAACAACATTATAAATCCATTGTGACTTTGAAACAACATCCTGTATATTGAAATTTTCAAAACCCGTTTGCACATTTGAAAAGAGTTTTAGTGGATCTTCCATTTTTTGCGCAGACAATTCAATGACTTTAATTTTGAAATTATGTCGAAATTTTTAAGAACTCGAACTTTCAAAACAAATTAAACTTAGTTTTTGTACTCTGTTCAAATGTGCAGACGAATTTTGAAAATTTTAATATACAGGGTGTTGTTTCAAGGTCACAATTATTAAAAATATTTTTTGTTAATCAGGACCTGAATTTGTCTTGTGATTACTAAATGGGTCGTTGCAATGTAGTAAATAAGTATTGATTATTTTTAAAATGAGTATTTCTTCATTAACTTTAATAATTTATTATTAAAGGTTAATAATACCTTGCTTTTTATTCAAAGTTCTTAAAAAGTTCAATATAATTTAAAATTAAAGTCATTAAATTGTCTGCTTTACGCCCAAACTAGGGATGGCGGTTGTTGACAAAAACACCGGTTTTCGGTTGTACCGTTTTTTTTTACCTACAGTTTAACCTGGCGGTTATAACCGGACAAAAAAACCGCTTATTCCAAAAACCGGTGTTAGGTTTTTATAATTTTAACTATTTATAATGGGAAATAAGCCACAATATTATTAAAAAATGATTTTTATTAACGTTTCGACGCCCAAATCGGGTGCCGTTATCAAAATACAAAATACTACTCGAAATACTCGACAACGGCACCCGATTTGGGCGTCGACACGTTAATAAAAATCATTTTTTAATAATATTGTGGCTTATTTCCCATTATAAATAGTTAAAATTGTAAAAATGCCACAAGAAAATAGCTTCAGAACAACATTAGGTTTTTATAGTCATAGCCAATACCAAATAAGTTACATTTACATTGCGCTTTAGTTTGCCATACTACATTCGAATCGATATCAGTCCATATCAGTATATAAATCAGTCATCAGTGTTGTAAAATCGGTTTCAGTCAGCTTAAAGTTTCTCACTTATGTACGGGGGCGAAAAATTTTCCCATTTTTTCTCTAAATTCAGTATTTTTCTTACCTATCCGGTTTTTTACCGGTTATTACTTTAAAAAGAAAAAACCGGTTATAACCGGGACAAAAAAACAACCGGAAAAACCGATTATTGCAAAGAAAAAAACCGGTAGGTTTTTCCCATCCCTAGCCCAAACACGCTTAAACACATCGGTATACTATTAAATAATTTGAAGAACACGTGAAATTTGGCAAATAGTTTGATCACAGGGCCCTTTAGTTAGCCTTCGGGTCGCATAAAAAACGCTAGAGGGCCGCATGCGGCCCGCGGGCTGCAGGTTGAGTATGACTGATCTAGAGCAATTCTCAGCAAAATTTGCAAGTAAGGATTAAGTTCCAAAAATACAGTATGCGCCAAAACAAACGACACTGAAAAACTAAAGCTTAAGTAAACTTGAAAAATTAAATAACAACATTTCAAATAATGCGAATTTTAAGTTTTGCTGCTATACAAGATGTGTTCAAAGTGCTCGTCATTGCGTTCCAAGCAATACTCATAAAGCTTAACAAGATTGCTTAGCAGGTTATTAAAAATAGGCTGCTGCATTCTTCTGACAAAGGTCAAAATTTTTTCACGGAGTTCATCAATAGTTGCCGGAGGGTTTTCTGTAAAAATGGCTTGTTTCAGCATACCCCATACGTAAGCATCAAGAGTTGTTAGATCAGGTGAATGAGAAGAGAAAGGAAAATTCGTGTTACGGGAAATTACGCGGTCTTCAAAATTTTCTCGAATCAGATCTAAGGATGCTCTCGTGGTATGACAAGTAGCCCCATCCTGTTGACAGAATTGTCTGAGATCAATAAAAATGGTGTCAAAATTTGTTCTCTATATCCCACTTGATTTAGTGTTACGGGTCTTCTATGCTCGTTTTCCACGAAGTAAGGGCCCAATAATCCATTACCTGACACTGCGCACCAAATCGTTACACGGTCACTATGAAGAGGTTTCTCTACGATGATGTCTGGTCGTTCAAAACCAAGAAAACGATTTGTCTGTCGATTGATAAATCCATTCAGATGGATGTGACATTCGTCTGTAAACCACACATCAGAAAAAAGAGGGGTTGTTCATAAACCATTGCCAAGACTGAAGCACAATAAACAACTCTTGATTTCTTGTCTTGTCTTGTCAAGTGTTGCCCAATATGTATTTTATAGGGAAAACCACCAAACTTCTTAAACATTCTTCGGTTAGACGTTTCACTCAAATTCATTTTTAGAGATGTTCTGCGGAGACTTCTTTTTGGTGATTCTAACACTTGTTGAAATAGCCTTCCTTGATTCGCATTTGTTGTCACGGTAACTGGACAACCAGTACAGCTTTTGCGTTGAGTTAGAACGCTTCCTGTTCGTCGAAATTTTGCAACGACTCTTAAAAATTCCTTATTAGTCGGTGCAGGCTTCTGAAACTCTTTCCGAAATTGATTCTTCTTCTTCTTTAAGTGCCATCTCCGCGGAGGAGGTCGGCAATCATCATAGCTATTCGTATTTTACAGATGGCTGAAATTGATTGGCAACCATTAACAAACTAGGTCCATTTGATCGTCCATTCCCATATAAGCGGAAATAATAATAATACATATTTTTTGTTAGAATAAAAAATGTTAAAAATACCATGACAACTATTGCCATTTGTTTCATATGACGCGATTATATTTCACAGGCTTCCTGAATTCAGTGTCCTTTGTTGTGACGCATACCGTATTATGTGTATCCTGTATTACTACAGAATGTCTTTGTAGAATGCTCAAAATATTATAGGTTTAATGCATTTCAAACATAGAAGTCTTAAACAAAATAGTTCAAGGCGAAGGTGACTTATTGATGAAGATGATAAAAAAGAGAAAACTTGAATATCTGACGCACATAATGAGAGGTAGCAGATACTGGATACTGCAGTTAATATTTAACGGAAAGATCGGCAGAATAAGAGGAATTGGTAGGAAGAAATATTCATGGCTCCAAAACCTTCGTCAAAAGACTGGCTTTTCAGCAGATCAATTGTTACACTCCGCGCAAGATCGAGAACGATATCGACAAATGGTCATGAAAGCTACCCACACCTAAAATTTGGGCACGGCACTCAAAGAAAAAGAAGAAGTAAAGATCAGTTCTTCTTCATTCTTTTCAAAACTTCTTCATTTGTAACTTGATCAGGGAAAGAGCTTAATAATCTGGAGAGATTGATGAAAAAAATATCAGAAAATCGTGAAGAGTACGGATTGTCGCTCAACATTAAAGAGACAATGTTCATTCGATCAGTTAAAACAAAAATGCAACTTGTCTTTAAGTATCAATATACGCATAAGAATTCTTAGATGTTACGTCTTTAGTGTCCTCCTATACGGAGTTGAAAGCTGGAGCCTGACAGAAGATGCCATAAAACGGTTAGAGGCGTTTGAAATGTGGTGCTACCGACGTATGTTGAGGGTCTCATATATACACCACACAACTAATATAACTATTTTCCAGAGGCTAGGAAAAGACAAAGAAATAATTAACACCGTAAAGAACAGAAAATTGGCTTACTTCGGCCACATTATGCGTAATGAAAAATACCGACTGCTGGAGTTGATTCTACAAGGCAAGATTGAGGGCAGGAGAGGCCCTGGACGTAGACGTATATCCTGGCTGGCCAATCTTAGGAAGTGGACTGGTCTAACGTCAACTGATCTATTTCGAGCTGCCGTAAATAGAATAAGATGGGTCAATGTGGTCGCCAACATCTCTAGAAGATAGGCACTTTTAGAAGAAGAAGAAAACAAAAATGAAAATGGAACTTTAAGCTTGGGAGGCAAATCTCTAAAAAGAGTAAAAATAATGTTTATCTGTGAACATCAATATCTCAAAATAACGATTATCTGCAGAAATCCCATTCTCTTTTTTTGTGTAGAATGACTCGGTCTCTTTGTGAATGTTCTGCGGTAAGTTTTCGTTCCATAGTTTTCATGGTCTTTCCACTAATCATCTTTCTATTGGAGAGTTGTCTCTCGCCGTCTTTACTACTCTATTTGTTGTCTTTCAGCTTATATTATCATTCCATACTACTCTTCTATTCCTTACACATTCCTTCATGTTTCCCCCCTTACACTTCCGTCGCCTCTTTTTTCCATTACAGTTTTTAATTCTCCGTTCCACTATAATTTATTGCCTCCTCTTTCCTCCTTCTGTTTGGTGTCTTAGTGTCTCCTTCACATTCATTAGTTCTCTAATTCGTCAATTTCTTCCATTGTCCATGCAGCTTCTTTTTTCCATCGCATTTATTATTGTTTCCACTTTTATTTGTCTCCCATGTCTTTAAGCCATATAGTGAGCAGCTTTCCACTATTCTCTTAAAGATTTGTTGCTGTAACTAAAGTAATTGAAAAAAATGAAAAAGTGATGATATTTCATTAGAATATTATTTTATTGTACTTTTTAGATATAATTAAACTGGTAAATCTTATATTTATATATGTGTGGGTTGCCATGAGTGGGTTGCCGTAGTCTTCTCATGCTACGCCTATGCATTAATGTCTGCTGTGGCATATACGCCGATGAATATATGAGTAAAGTTTTATCAGCCCCATAACAACATTTTAGCGTATTGCCAAATAAATGTATGTATGTGACACAATCACACCCAAAATTTTTTATGCAGAGCAAAAAAAGAGCGATCTCATTGTCAGAGTACAGATTTTCAGATTTGGTTGTCGGTTTATTCCAGAATCGTCATTTTTTTAAAACACCGAATGTTACGATACACCAATCATTTGTCATTGTCAACTTTCTACCTTCACAATATTTTTAGGATTGATATAAATTAGTTTTCAGTTAGATTCGTCCGCACTAAAATTGATAGGTTTTATTAATAAAAAAGCTGATTTCAAAATAAAATAGAAATCTAAAAATGCATCTGAGTCGAATCAATAAAGCACTGAACCTCGGCAAAAAAAAAGGACAAGACGGATCTTAAAAATTATTTTTGCATTCGATTCGTGAATGCGACAGGAAACTTTTTAAACCGGAGCCATGACATAATATTGAAAAACTGCATATAAAAAAAGCATTCTTATAGTGCATCTTAAACAGACAATAAAAAATATTCAGAACTCGTCAATTATTGGCGGAAATGAGTTAAATTTTGTTACTCGGAGGTTTTTGGGGTCGCTGAAAACGAATATAACGTCAAAAGTGATCTCTGGAGTACCTTATGCCCAGAGTACCTACTGTGTACCTCGTCTTGTGGAGTTTTCGGCAAATTCATTAAAAATTAGTCAAAAATCATTACTCGGGGGGTTTTTGGGGCCGCTAACGACGAATATGACATCGGAAGTAATTTCCGGAGTACCTGGTGCCCAGGGTACCTACTCTTTACCTCGTCGTGTGTAGTTTTCGGCAAAAAATTTATTAAAAAATTAGTCAAAAATAATTACTCGGAGGTTTTTGGGGTCGCTAACGACGAATATGACAGCGGAAGCGATCTCCGGAATACCTGGTGCCCAGGGTACCCACTTCTTATGGAGTTTTCGGCAAATTCATTAAAAAAATAACCAAAAATAATTACTCGGGGGTTTTTGTGTCGCTGACGACGAATATGACTGCGGAAGTGCTCTACGGAGTACTTGGTACCCAGGGTACCTTACTGTTTACCTCGTTTTCTGGAGTTTTTGGCAAATTCATTAAAAATTAGTCAAAATTAATTACTTAGGGGTTTTTGGGGTCTTTGACGACGAATATGACATCGGAAGTGATCTCCGGTGTATCTGGTGCCCAGGGTACCTACTGCTTA
Source organism: Diabrotica virgifera virgifera (assembly GCF_917563875.1). NCBI lineage: Eukaryota > Metazoa > Arthropoda > Insecta > Coleoptera > Chrysomelidae > Diabrotica > Diabrotica virgifera. The sequence continues at coordinate 210,796,115 of NC_065448.1, read as the reverse complement.
TCTCGTGCGTGACTAATGATTTTCGAATTATTTTTTAATGAATTTGCCGAAAACTCCAGAAACTCCGAAGTAAACAGTAGGTACCCTGGATACCAGGTACTCCGAAGATCACTTCCGATGTCATATTCGTCGTCAGCGACCCAAAATCATCCAAGTAATGATTGTTGGCTAATTTTTTAATGAATTTGCCGAAAACTCCATAAGAAGTAGGTACCCTTGGCACCAGGTATTCCGGAGATCGCTTCCGATGTCATATTCGTCGTTAGCGACCCCAAAAACCCCCGAGTAATTATTTTTGACTAATTCTTTAATACATTTTTTGCCGAAAACTTCACAAGAGAGGTAAACAGTAGTTACCCTGGGCACCAGGTACACCGGAGATCACTTTTGACGCCATATTCGTTTTCAGCGACCCCAAAAACCCACGTGAAACAAAATTTAACTCATTTCCGCCGATAATTGACGAGTTCTGAATTTTTTTTATTGTCTGTTTGAGATGCACTTTAAGAATGCATTTTTTGTATGCAGTTTTTCAATATTATATCATGGCTCCGGTTGAAAAATTTTCTTGGCTCACTCACGAATCCAATGCAAAAAGAATTATTAAGATCCGTCTTATCCTTTTTTTTTCGAAGGTAAGGCCGATTTTAGTGCTTTATTGATTCGTATATCTATTTATGCAGAACAGACAAAAATAAAAAGATAGTTAACGGCTCCAATGATATTTAAATGGGATTATTTTTTTTCGAATCCTGAGAAAACTAATAGGTAAGTATTTTTGAAAAATTTAAATGCAGAATGAAAGATTACGTTCTTACCGAGGGCATAAAATCCCTGAATCCTTCTAAAATGCTTATTTTAATAAGTTACAGGGGTAAAAAACTAAGAGAAAATGTATTGTGATTTTTAATTTCAAATATCTCATTCAAAAGAAACCTTTTGTTTATTCTAAGGAACTTTCGGCCCTCGATAATAATTTAGTCATTCATTCTCGATAATAATTTAGTCATTCATTCCGCGTTTAAATTTTTTAAAAATATTTATTAGTTTTTTCAGGATTCAAAAAAAATGGACACCATACCCGTGGTGATCTTTTCCAAATAGAACATTCGCTAAATTTGTCATACAATGCACTGAGTCGAATCGAATATGGTGACAAGACAGTGACAATTTTAAATATTTGACATGGCATCGCGAATATTTTGAGTGGTTGATTAATATTGATAATAGTGTATTTGATAAACAATTGATTTAAGCAGTGAACTTAATAAACAGTTATTTATTGTTTATTCTGTTGTTAAAGAAGTTCAAAATTGTAAGCGTTCCATAGTAACAATATTGTATTATTAAAAAATCACTTTGTCACTCCTCTTTTCTCGATTGAGTATTAGTTTTTGTTGTAAATGATAAAAATTATTACAATCACTGAATACATCGTTAGTGAAAAAATTATCGGGTATAATATCACAAGAGAGTGAGAATAAATTGAAAATAATGCGACAGTTTTTCGAAAATTTGTTGTCTGGCAATAGACACCCGAGTGGCAGGGCTCGAGTAGCTATTGCCCAATGACAACAAATTTGACTAAAAATGAAGCAATATTTTCTTATTTATTCTTACGGTCGTGTGATATTCGTAAGATTATTTTTTAATACGTATATTATGGATATTTTCTCAAATGTGACAGTTGTCAAAACTAGGAAACTGGTTGCCATTAAACAGAAACAATCTACTTAATAAAATTCTATCGGTAATTTTCTACAGTAGATAATTCTCAGTATAATTTTAATCTGATTGGACAGAATTAAACACGTGATCAAATATCTTACTATACGATTGGATGTTAAAATCATCAAAAAATAAATTAATTTACTGAATTAATAATTTAAGCAATTATACAAGTAACATTTATCCAAGAACATTTAAAAGCCATCTCTTTAAAGTTAATGCTGACATTGTCAAGTAATGTTTACATATACATACCAGTGAGAATTTTACTACACGTAATTTGCAGTGTAAAGACAGAAAAAGTAGGGATAGCCGTAAAATATTTGCGCCTACACTCTTAAATAGATGCAGAGATTTATCTATATTTTTTATTTATAAATATTTTAAGACCCCTCTGTGGCTTAGTGCTAATAGAGACCATCTTTGGATCTAAGGGTTCCGAGTTCTAATCTCAGCTGGGTAGGAAATTTTTCATTTATTAAAAATTATTAAATAAAATAGTTTGTATAGGAACCGCGGATACATTTAGCATCTCTTTGTACAGACAATAAAGTCGAGTTTGCTAAGTAACAAGACGTTTACTCAACATACACTACATAATATTATGTGATTTCGAAATCACTGTACAATGCCAATGGCAATTAGTTGTCGATGAATTAAACTAAATAAAAAAAATATTTTTCCACCTTCCGAAAGTACACATTTCCTGACCTGATTGTAGGGAGAAAAGTCGTACTTTACTAGGGAGACAAAGTACTTTTACTCTCTACTCTAGGGAGTACAAGTAAAAGTGACGTCATGGTATCTCATTGATGAAAAATAACTTATTGATGCCCTATACAATATTCTATTTTCTATTACGAAAGTATCTATACATTAAAACGTTTATTTATAGAACACCCTGTATTTTGCAGAATGGTAAAGAACAGTAAATTGTTATTTTGATTTAATATTGTTTACATTAATAATTTGACTTATAGTTGACAGTTGACAGTTATACTGTACCTACTTGTTAGTTTTAGTTCTCTAATAAATTTTGTTAGTTAGTTACATAAATAAATTATTTTAAAATGAAAAAATGACTTGTTATTTGAGGGAGGTGTAAAAATCATATGTATAACATGGGAGTAAAGTGTCTTTTCATCCCTTGAATTATTACTGTCCTCCGCTACGCGTCGGATAGTAAAGTTCATTCTCAGGAGAAAAAGTAGCACTTTGCTCCCTTGTTATACGAGTACCTCAGGTAGGTATATCTTTATGCTCTGTAGGATGAGAATCTGCTCCATAAATTTGGAGTCTGATAGTTTATAGGTCAAACCAGCAAATAGGTGTATGTTCTCAAAGAAATTGAAAGTGTGTAAAATTTTTTTTTTTTTTAAAACCTGTTTGCCGGTTTGACCTACTTAGAAGTGTGTACAAGTCATACAGTCTTTTTCAATTATTTTAGTTAATAGACTTCAGTTTGATCATGGCAAAGCTATGGCTGAGTTCATGTTTAATTTGCGTTCAAAAAAATATTATATACAAAGAAGAGGTACGTCTGATGGATATCGATTTAATACAGAAAATGTTCAGGGCTTTTTAAATAACCTTTTGAGTGAAGAATCAGAAGGAAAACGAGATGGGCCTATATGTAACTTTGATAAGATGAAAATATTTTTAAGATATGTAAGTGATCAAGGATTTCTAACAGGAATGAAAGAAGGTATTGGTGTTTATCAAACTATCGTGTCTAAGCTTGTGGCGCCAGTTGCTGACCAGATAACAGAAAAATGCGCACGTTGGATAAAATTTCCTCATACTCTGGTGGATATAATAGACGCTAAACAAAGATGGTCAACAAAGTACACTTTTCCGTGTGCAGTGGCTGTGGTCGATTGCACCCACATAAAATATCCATCACAAAGGATATCACAGTATTCACAGTATCAACGTTCAAGCACTTGCAATGCAGATGAATGGTTTACAGCAGGGGTCACCAATTAGCGGACCGCGGTCCGCAGCCGGACCGTGGGATAGTTTTGTGCGGACCGCGATTAAATTTGGAATAAGTATAGTGTTTTGCAATTTTGAAAATATTTGGCCACGAAATTCTGTACTATGTTTGGCTCAACAATGTGTGCAAAGCATCTTTTTCAATAATGAACTTTATTAAAAATCTCAGCTAACAGATAAATATCTCAACTCTCTATTGAGAATCAGTTGCACTAAACTCATTCCAAACTTCAGACAGGTTGTACATTTCCTTAAACAAATTAAAAATTACCTACCTGTTTTCTCCGAAAAATGTATTTTTAGGTTTTTTGGGTAAATTTAAACTAAAAAAGGTTTCGAGGTATAAGGGATTTAAAATCCGAAAAATGCGAAAATACGCATACGCATTTTCGAGGGTTGAAAACTTATTAAGTGTAAATTATTAGTGTTCAGGTTGCTTAGTTCAGTGCCTACATTAAAGCTTCTACATTCAACTTTAAGATTCTAGCGAGTAATCGGGGCTTATTTCAATATGGACCGTTGAATGTTAATCGTCGCTCGTCACACTTTACGTGTATTGGGACCGTGCAAGTTCGGCAAAGCGACCTCTATTTCTACGCTCTGTACTTTTATTCGCACTTTTAATTATATTGGCCAATTATATTAGTCCTGGTTGCTGGATAATTGTCAAGACCATAGTCCAAAAAAATAATAAGAAGAAAAAATAAGATGCAGGTTATGTTTAGCAAACGTAAACAATTGTATGTAGTAAATAAAATCAGTTATTAAAATGCAGTACTGCAAGCAAAATACAATTAATTAAATTTACCTTTATATAATAATTGCATATCATATCAATATTGTGGAGCAATATATAATTTTTCTGCGTCAATGACAGAAGGTATGAAATATACGTCAATTTGACAATTTCAATTGACAATATGAATTATTTAAGATAGTTGCAATATTTCTCCGCGACTCGCGCACAGTCGTTTCTCGTTTCCCTTTCCAAGTACTTGCACACCGCGAATACGTGCGTATCTGTCGCACGTATACATGAGTCGTGTCATATCAAAATTAACAATCTCCAATTTTTATTCAAATTGAGATTTTCGTTCTCCCTTGCACTCTAGCTATTTCTTCATAGGATAAGTCGGAGTATTTTTGTCAAAGTAGACAAAATCCCTGACAAATTTATATAATAAAACTGGCATTTGCTGCAAAGTTAACAATCTCCTTGGGGTATTCACAGCATAGTTGACAATATGCAATTCAACCAATGAACATCAAGATATCCATCACGTGACTTAACCACACTTCATGTTGATAATGTCATTTTAGTATGCTTGTAAACATACAAATGGTGGTTGTTTCGTGAAAAACACAATTAGAAAATTTGGTTTATTACAAAAAGTATTCAGTTTTGAGGAGTGGTATAACGCATTTTTAATTATGGAACAATATCCTACTGAAACAAATCAAGAAAATTCCAGACAAAGACCTTCAAATTCGAAGAATTGGAAAAGAACTTTGAAGAAAGAATCAAGGTATGTAGCCTACAATTTTGTTGTATATCTACACTATACAATATGTCGTTTAAGTTTAATTCCTAAATAATTTGTTTACTTTAAATAACAATAAATTATAATTCAAGTTGAATGTTAATCATTAATCCCCATTTTCACTCATAAACGAATATTTTAAATTATCTGGTGCATAGTCAACAATCTCCATATTATGCTATCACAACAAAATAAACAATCTCCAACGGTTCATATCAAAGTCAGCAATATCCATTAGATTTTCTTTTATATTAATGAGACTACAAGTTATTTACTCTTTTTATTATAGTTATGAATGTAACAACTTTGTACCTGTAGAAATAAATGTTTTAAAATTTCAGATTTTTATGTCTAAATCGTTTTTATAAATTTCCTCTGATTGGACTAGGTGGGAGATTGTCACTTTTGATATGATACGCCTCACATATACGTACTTATGCGAAATTATTATATACGTAGGTACTTATGCGAAAATTTATTAAAATTTTCTAAATTGAAATACGCCCCGATTACTCATCAGAATCTTGAAATTGAATGTTTAAACTTCAATTTAGGTAACTGATGACCACAAAACTAATAATTTACACATGAGTGTTCAAGCTTCGAAAAAGCTTATTTTCACATTTTTCAGATTTTAAATCACTTAAAACTCGAAATCTATTAACTTTTGAGAAAAATGCCAGATCTTTTTTGTTTAAGATAACCCAAAAAATGCTAAAAACATATTTTCGTTGGCAAAAAAGGTGATGTTTTGAATTTGTTAAAAAAAAATAAACAATTTCTGTCAAAAAATTTCTTCCGGCATCCTTCTGCTTTGTTTAAAGGGGTTATTTTTTTAACAAGAATCCGCAAATAAACCTAATCAGAACTACCAGACACAGGTATCATTCAATCCGGACCCCGCAAGTGTCATAGGTTTGCGAAACGGACCCTCAGCGAACATAATTGGTGACCCCTGGTTTACAGTATTAGATGCATCATAGCCATGGTCTGTCCATGATTCACGAACTTGGAGCAACTCACAAATTTGTAACATTGCTAAAAATAAGTTTGGAAGGTCGAATTGCAATAATTTTAGGATATGAAGGTTATGGCGTAGTACCGTGGATAATGATACCCTGTAGAAATCCAAATATTCCTGCAGAGCTTGCTTATAGCAACTTATTTACAAAGGAGCGTGTATTAATTGAAAGATGTTTTGGACAATAGACCAGGGCGCATCTGTTAAAATATTAGTACATTTGGACGTTGAGAGGTGACTCAAATTTTTTTGCAGTAATTGCTTGAAATAAATCAAATAATAATATTTGAGTTATCCTCCCTCTCAAAAAGGTCCGGAACATTGTTTAAATAATCAAAATGTCAAAAAATTAAGGAAAAATTCGATTTTTTTCTTCGTTTTTTGATTATAACTTTAAAAGTATTCATTTCCGAGAAAAGTTGTACTGACATAAAAGTTGCGTATATAAATTTCCTACAATAAAGAATTGGTAAAAAATTTAAAAAATAGTCACCCTTGTTACAAAATAGCAATGATTGCGAAAAAACCATACAAAAACAAGTATTCGGATTTTACGTTTTTAAACCATTTATTGTACACATGGGACCTTCATATTTCACCCAGAAAAACTTTATGATACAGTAAAATAGTACGGTAAATTTCATTTATATCGGTTCAATAGATTTTGCAAAATAAATTTGGCAATCCAGCTTTCCCAAAAAAAATTCATTTTTTCAAAATGTTACAGGACTGAAAATAAAGCAGAGAGGAAGTTGAATTTTTTTTTGCTTATAGAAATGTACCGAACTTTCATTTGCAATTTTGCAGAATTAAAATCGATTAACACCACGGCGTCAGGAATTTTTTGAAATAAACAATAATTATTGGTGCTATGACCTTTGATAATGACTGATACATTTTAATTTTTATTATATTTCGATGTAAATAAATAAATTTGTTTATTGCAAAATAAAAACACATACACTATCCTTTGAAATAACACTTTTATTAGCAAAAAGTTTCTTTGTTCATATATTTTAACTTAGAGAATAAAAGTTTATTATTTTTAAATATATGCAATTGTTTAAACAATATTTCACAAACAATAATAAAATTAGTTTGATTTTTGTGGAATTAAAATATTAAAATACAACAAAATATAGAGTAAGAAAATAATATATTAGATAAAGATCGGAAAAAATTTTGGTGGAAATCAACTTGTGTGAATCGTACACCGGTGTCCTGCGCGTAGCACCAAAAATTAATGTTTATTTAAAAAATTTCCTGACGGCGTGGTAATTAATCGATTTTAATTTTGCAACTTAAAAATGAAAGGTACAGTACACTTTTATAAGTAAAAAAATATTCAACTTGCTATCTGCTTTATTTTCGGTCCTGTAACATTTTGAAAAAATGAATTTTTTTTGCGAAAGCTGGATTGCGAAATTTATTTTGCAAAATCTGTTGAACCGATTTTAATGAAATTTACAGTATTATTTTACTGTATCATAAAGTTTTTCTGGGTGAAACATGAAGGTCCTAAGTGTAGCATAAATGGTTGAAAAACGTAAAATTCCAATACTTGATTTTGTATGTTTTTTTCGCAATTATTGCTATTTTGCAACTAGGGTGGCAATTTTTTAAATTTTTAACCAATTCTTTATTGTAGGATATTTAATTACGCAACTTTTATGTTTGTACAATGTTCCTCGGAAATGAATACTGTTAAAGTTATAATCAAAAAACGAAGAATAAAATCGAATTTTTCCTTTATTTTTTGCCATTTTGATTATTTAAACAATGTTCCGGACCTTTTTGAGAGGGAGGATAACTCAAACATTATTATTTGATTTATTTTCAAGCAATTTCTGCAAAAAAATTTGAGTCACCTCTCAACGTCCACCTCAAAACAGATGCGCCCTGGACTAAACTAAAACAACGATTTTCGACGATTTAAAAATCAGACAGAGAATATCTACTCTTATGTGCTGTGAGCAGAAACTCATCAAGTCAAAATATTTTTATTCATATGAAATAGAGTACAAACTTATACTTGATGCTTATACTCATAAGAACATACTCGGAGTTTATACTCCGTTTTTATTCATACCACCCAATATAATATCTATCCATTTATAGTCAAGTAATTGTAGTTATTAACTAGATTATCACCAACAGAAAAAAAAATAAAAAAATAATTTCGGGAGTTTAATGTACCTATTTATTTGTATAGAATACCAGTCACGCAACCGTTTTGTCTAACAGCTTCCCATTTGTTGTGAAACTGGCTTAATATCTACTCAATAGACAATTATCGTTCCATAAAAAAGGCTTTCAGATTATATCTCCCCAATAATCCAGGAAAATAACAACCACGCTTCGAATACACACTTCGGAATATTTGCGGTCCGAGCAGGGCCGGCTTTAATTACTTTCTGGATTTATACTGTTGGTTTGAAATTAAAAACAGTTCACCACGTTAATCGACTTTTATTTTACTCTTTTATATTATGAAAATCCAAATTTAACTCTGTTTTGGGTTTATTATTATGAAGATGTGAAAGAAAACACAAAAATCAGAAAAAACAAAAAGAGAAAAGAGAAAATTCTCTTTTACGTCGGCATCGTCGGCTGTATGCAATAATGGCACAACACAAAAACTGGTAATTTGCCAAAACACGCGTTTAAAGTTTGAGTTTTAATAATTTTGTCTTCTTTGTTTTACTCCATAGACTGGGATTTTTGAATAAAAAATTGGGTGTATTTGGGAGAGGGTCAGGTAGCCTTTAATGAATTTTAACACAGACCTCTTAAATTCAACCCTTATTTTGAGTTAAGCCACTATTGCACATCAATATTTTGTCCTTCACGACTAATTAAGGCAAATACAAAACTGGCATTTGCTTTTATTATTCATATCAATTGAAATACCTAAAGGTTCAATAAAGAATACTACAAGTTACTTGAATGAAAAAATCTGTTTATTAACAACTATAAGAACGAAATAAAAAAGGATATATTCATAAGCACTAGGAAAAGTCATGATTAACAATGCTTTAACTGGCGGTAGAAATCAGCGTGAATTGGTGGAACACTCCTGTCTTCACAAAGGATAGTAAGGTCTTTTTTCTTCTTTTAGGTTATTGGCAGGCTGTCAGTTTAAGCCTTTTCTAATGCTATAATATCCATGCTTTCTAAGGTTTTCCTTGTTTTTTTTTTAGTGGTATCAACTGATCTGTACTCCTCTTGTGCAAATGAAGTTTTAAAGTAGTAGTGAGTACCAGAGCTTTTTTATCTGAATTTCACAAATATCGTTGAAATTAAAAGTATTTCCTAGTACATCTTCATTGAAAATTGTCGCTCTTTTATTATTTAACTTTTTCAGATCAAAAAAATTATTATGACATAATTCGTGTATTTTGAATGGTTGTTTGCAACGAGCAGTTCGGATTAGCATAGCGTAGGGAGTCGGTAGATAAATAGGCCACCCTTTTAAACCTTTCGTAATATTTCTTTCTATTAAAGAGTGGCAGCTGTCACCCTCATTTTGAGTATGACCGACAACTAAATAGCGATGAGTTATAGAAGAAATTTTGAAATGAGTTACAGCGTACTGATACATTGAAATTAGGTACTTATTTTTTCCTTGGCCACCACAATTGTCTGAGTAAAATATCAATTTCAAATCGTCAAAATCAATTTTTAGAGATGTCTGTTCCAAATACATCAGCAGGCACGAACCAATTTCTATGGCACCTTTACTGCCTTCTCCTTTGTGCCAAACATAGCTGTGTACATTTCCCAGCCCCTTTTTCTGAAGTTCACATAATATAGAGACAGATGTTGACATATAGAGACATATAGAGACAAATGTTGACAGTTTAGATTTATAATAGAAAGTGGAAACGTCTCCTTTTGGTGTCGGTAGAGCAGCTTGTAGGTCAAAACAAGCAACTTTTTGTAAGTTGGTTACATAATCTTTGTCAAGTATTTTGAGGTCCCGGCTTTAGTTTTTCTCCTTATGATGGTTATTGTAAGCATCTTCCATGGCTATTTTTTGTTCACCACCCGAATTAATCCTTTTATTTAATGTGACACAACTTTAAAATTCTCAGTGATACAGTTTGAAAATATCTAAAATTGTCTGCTATAGTGGTACAACTCAAAAGTGCCGGTACTGCACAGAAACTTGATATCGATACGGTTCGACTTCCACTGCACAACTAAAAAGGGCCAGTACTGCAAGAAACAATCTATCTCAACCGACAACATATCATAGTGGCACTAGTGACTCTAGCGGACATTTTTGCTATCATTATTGTGCCGGTTTTTCAGGTCATAAATAAGGCTTTTTCTAGCCCTCTGGTGATGTTAGCTCAATTTTGTCAATTTTTGAGTTAAGCCACTATTGCATACAGCCAAAGACATATGGTAAATGGTAGAATTCTTTGTGACAATCTATAATCTGAGCTTTTTGAAATTTATAAAGCAAATAGGCCCACAAATAGCGATCATAATTAACCTGTCTGCATATCTAGATAAAAATTCAACAGAATTCTGCATCCTTAGTACTTAAATATGAGTAAAATGAAATAAAAAAGAGAGCTTTAAATTTAATTCGATTCAGAGGCCTCCATCATCAAATGCCATAATTATGTTTCTGCTTTTTAGAGTCATCAAAACTAACTGTGGTGTACGCTGAAGGGAACTAAATCTAGCTCTCTACTAATCAAAGTAATCAGTCACTACTTTTAATTAAACACAAGAGAAACGACTCTCTTTTACGTCGGATGGTGGTGATCTATAAATCTGAGCGTTTTAAATTTATAAAGCATATTATTATCGGTCTGTTTGCTGCACTGATCACAGATAAGTTGTTTAAAAATCTAATAAACGACAGAAAAGATGCATCTTTTAGTATACAACACCACAAAAATAGAGTTGCACAAGGTTGACTTGAATGTTTGAACTTGACTTGACCTTAATTTCAAGTCAAACACAAGCCAATCCTTCTGACAAATAATTCAAGTCAAGTCAAACTGGTCAATCGTACAGGTTTGAAAATTCAAACTCTTTGTTAAACTAATTTAAACGAATTGAAGAATCTCAGATGCAGAATCCACCAATTTAATAAATTAAAATGGTAGATAGTATTTTAAAACTGAGATTTTTCGTGTTTGAAAGTTCTTACTGATACATCCTTAATCTGTGACTTTTTCAATTAATAAGACAGCAGACGACGAATATAGAAAACGAAAGGGAAACGATCACATTTCGCTTTCATTCGTCTAGGAAGAACGGACCGCAGAGGAACTTTCAGTACTCAAATCCGAGTAAAGGAAATAAAAAAAAATAATAAATGATGGTTTTGCTGGTTTTCGATTCAGAGGGTTGCACACCAGCTAGACAGGCACTGTTTCTACCCTTTCAGGCGTCATCAGTACCTTTCGAAAATGTGCCCACCTCTAAGAGGGTTGCACACTAGCTAGACAGGCACTGTTTCTACCCTTTCAGGCGTCATCAGTAGCTTTCGAAAGTGTGCCCACCTCTGAATCGAAAAACAGCTCCACCATCATTTTAAAGGGAATCTGAAAAATAATTCAAATTTCCCATCAGAAGCGATACAGCGACATCTACTAAAAAATTGAAGAATCTCAGATGCAGAATCCACCAATTTAATAAATTAAAATGGTAGATAGTATTTTAAAACTGAGATTTTTCGTGTTTGAAAGTTCTTACTGGTACATCCTTAATCTGTGACTTTTTCAATTAATAAGACAACAGACGACGAATATAGAAAACGAAAGGGAAATGATCACATTTCGCTTTCATTCGTCTAGGAAAAACGGACAGCAGAGGAACTTTCAGTACTCAAATCCGAGTAAAGGAAATAAAAAAAAATAAATGATGGTTTTGCTTGTTTTCGATTCAGAGGGTTGCACACCAGCTAGACAGGCACTGTTTCTAGTAAGGGTAGAAACAGTGCCTGTCTAGCTGGTGTGCAACCCTCTGAATCGAAAACAAGCAAAACCATCATTTATTATTTTTTTTTAATTTAAAAGAGTTTGAAAAATAATTCATTTAGTAGATATACTTTTTTGTCGAGATTGACATGTTAGTTTCCAATTAAGATGAGAAAATTAATAATACATTGAGTGCCACATAAAAGTATTTTGATACAGGAAGCGATTATAATCAAAATAGGATAAATTTTTTGAAAATGATTCCTGTATGCTTAGAATTGCCAGCTGGCAAGTTTCATTTTATCGATATAACTTTTTTATATCTGAGTGTTACTAGATTAAAACAAAGAATTCGTTGGATAGTTTTTTATTATACCCAGTGTAATTTAGTCTACTTTGGAAGCTTTCAAGTATTACGTAACGAAAGTTGGGGGGAGGGGCGTCATGTAAAACGTTACGGAAGGTTATACAGGGGGGAGGGAGGGGGGTTCGAACAGCGCGTTACGTAACATTGTTTTTTAACTTAAATAAAACTTCGGAATCACAATCTCCCAACTTTTTAACTTTCGTTTATATTTTACATAGAACCCCTGGATTGTATTATATTGACCACTCACGCTCTGCTTATGTTACAATAGGACAATAGTGTTCAAGTGAAAAAATCTTAAAGTTTGTAATAACCAGATTAAGCATAGTAACACGTGTTTGCAATAAATAGCTGCAATAAATAAATAAATAACTTCCTTCATAACAAAAGATAAAAAGACACAGATAGGATAAAGAGGTTATAAGAGCTTCAAAAATTGCGTTTCGTAATACTTGAACGGCTCTTTCAACAAAAATTTATGAAGGAATAACAAAATATTATATTTTTGATAGAGTAGGTTTAATGAATTTTTCGCGACTTTGCAATGCCGTCTTAAAGAATTAGTTCACTATTTGTCATTGTATAACGCTGTTCTTTATTTTTACATAATACAAGTAAGAAGAAGTTTCTGTCAGGAAACAGAAATAAATGTTTATTGAACAAATAAACATTACTTTTCAATTAAATTCAATGTTCAAGCTGCCAACCATCTGCTTCTTGGCAGTTTAAACATTGAATTTAAGCAAAAATCAATGTTTATAGTTTGTACAATAAACTTTTATCTCTGTCTTCTAACAGCAGTAGAAAATATTTTGAATTGAATAAATTACATACATTCTGCTTTTTGCGTCAATTAATTTAATTAAAAAAAATTTTAGACACCCTGTATAAAAATTATCTTAATGTTTATATTACTGAATAGAGAATTGAATAACCTTTCAAAGGAGCTCATTTCTAAAATTCTCATTTAAAAAAATAGTCGATTACGCCATCACGCCCAGATGGATGACGTCACTAGTATGATATATATGTCAAAAAATAATAATTTAAAAATCGAACAACTTTTGTATTTTACATTTTTTTCTAATTCAGCAAATAAAGCAGTTTACAGGGGAGTCAAAATATAGTGAATAACCCTGTACTTTTTACGCACGTAAGAAGTTATACTTCGATATGATTTTAACGAAATAAATATTCTTTAAACAGTTTATTTTTATTTTATTTAAATATTAAACTAAATTTAATCCTTACCACTTTCCAAAAAGAAAGAATAGGAATGATCCGGATTTGAACTCAAGACCTCTCGATCTGTAGCCCAATGCTTTACCAATAACGCCACGAGCTCTCTGTTTATATAGTTTCTCAGACATAATGACAATTCACGGTAACAAACAGACGAAGTGAAGTATAATAAATATAAAAATGTTTTTAATACTTCTTATCTTACTCCCTAGGAAGACAAATCCAAAGACAAAAAAAATATAATAAATATATTTACCAAAAACACTAATATATTTTTTCAAACCTTTTTTTTGCACTGATATATACATAACTTGAAAGATTTAGCAAATAACGCCATACTGTCTGTGTGCGCATGCGCGCAGAATAATAAAAATTCACTCCCAATCGCGCCTAAAGAAGTAAAACTTCAATAATCGACACGAGTGTATCATTTTAAACAGCTTATTACTATTAGTTATATTTCTAATTTCCTCTTTTATTTAGTGTTTTATTTCGCCTTTTATTAATTTTAAATTACCAGAAAACGGCAGTTCTCGCCAGTGGCGCACACCAAGGGTGTCGCAGTGGCGCATTTTGGTCCAAGGGTGTGGATTTTACGGCCCTTTCTATTTAGGGTCTGTTTTTCGTTCTCGTCCCCAAAACTCCCAAAAACTTCAAAAATGTAAGTCCGACCTTTGCAGCTTCTAATAGTACTGATCATTACCTTTCCAAAAAAATCGGTTATACCATTCAAAAGTTACCGAGATCAGAAGTATGACTCAATTTTTATTTAAAAAAGGAAAAATGTTTGTAGATATGTATGTATGTGTGTTTGAAAGTTAAACCGATTTGAATTTTTTTTCTGTGTTTGAAGAGGGGATCTGGACCGATTCAGAACCGGTGTAGTTTGTGACTTTTGACCACCCATAAGCCAGCTAGAGGACTTGGTAGGTAGAAAACAGCATATTTTTTGGGAGTATATATCTTCGGGTCAAGAAGAGACAGGAGAATCGTAAATATACCAAATCAATAGTGTTGAGTTAAGCTTTCAAATGGTGTGTAAGACGTCAGGATCAAACATACACACGGCTCAGTATAGGCGAAAAACTGAAAAACTATACTTTCAAAATTTTGGTTTTTCGACAATTAATTACTTAAAATTTCAACCTACGAATTGCGCCAATAACTGAGAGCGTTTGTAGAAGGACTCTAGACCAATCTAACGGTGTATACGTCATATCCGGAAAAATTAGAATTTTTAAGTTATAGGCTTCATAAGTATGATCAAATCTATTTCCTACGGGAAAAACGGTTTCTCGAGCTCAATAATTCCTGTAATAGCTTCAGTTATCATACTTGACCTTAGTTCCATCAGATAGTACAGGTAAATACGTTTCAAACACATGTTTACTGATCAAAATCGGTTAAGCCTTTTAGAAGTTATAAAGCTACAAAACTATAATCCAATTAACGATTATTCCCGAAATGGTTTAACTAGTTGTAGTGATTACGACGCTAAATTTGATCTGACAACGGTCAATCCGACTTCATTTACCGGTCATCTCAATATTTTTTTTTCAATATATTTCGAATAGAAAAAAATCTAGTGTACATTCGATGGACACTAGATCATTTGGGAGATAATGCAACAAAGGTGACCATTTATAAAGCTTAACGAGTAATAGAGGAACATTGCATTCAACTTCATACATTTAATTTATAAATAACTTTAAAAAAAACTACTGATACAAGAATAAAAAACCGCTAAACGCCTTAAAAATGAGTGGCGCATACAATATTCCAGCTACAAAAGATCTGATATGAATATTACGTGGCGCGAAAATGTATTTTCATTTTGATGTAAAACAAAATTCTAGTTTTATTTTAAAAGATTTTTCCATAATATTTGCTAAATTTGAAGTAAACGCGCCACAAAAGAGTTTCAAAATTCAAACGGTATCAAAGTTACTCTTTTGTGGCGCGTTTACTTCAAATTTAGCAAATGTTATGGAAAAATCTTTTAAAATAAAACTAGAATTTTGTTTTACCTCAAAATGAAAATACTTTTCGCGCCACATAATATTCATATCAGATATTTTGTAGCTGGAATATTGTATGTGCCATTCATTTTTAAGGCGTTTAGCGGTTTTTTGTTCTTGTAGAATATTCAGATAATATTTGCATAATTTGAATATTCTTTTTAAATGACAATTTTTAGACACGATATCTGTGGTGTTTTTCAGTTTTCTACTTATTTTTTCGCCCTTTATATTTTAGTTGTCTTAGTTTTTGGTAGGTAAGTGTTTTTTAGTAAAATATGTAAATAATTTACCTCGAACTATCTTTTCATCATTAATAATAAAATGCGACCCTGTACGTGAAACAGAAATATCTAACTCCAAACGAAAACATAAAACAAGAGAGCAATATATAGATATATTTTAGGGGCAAAACAAATAGAAAGTGAAGAACAGACCTCATCAGCTGGCGATGGGTGAATTAATGCAACACGCGTTAGGGTGAATTGTTATTGTTATTTTTATATCAACGAATATAAAGTTGGAGAGGTTAGGGTAGATGTTTCCGAAAAGAAATTGTCATAAATCGAAAAAAGCTGTTTGCAGAAGGGCGTAGAACTTATTGTATTGATTATACCTACTAATAATTATTAATAAGTATAAAATATTGTTGGCCGGTTTCACCAACGACAAATTATAATACGGGATGCGAATATTATAAGTCAACCTTCACATCGTCTTTCTGGATGGAACATTGTTTTTATTAAATTTCATATACATAGACAAATAAATATACATACACAAATATGACTCGCATGGGTTGCCTTTTAAAATCTTAAGTATGGTAAAATTATTTTTATTTTTAAATTAAATCAGCATATTCAGTACAATACGTAGAATATTAAAAGAAATTCAAGAAGTAGTATGGAAAAATAAGCCAACGGTGGCAAATTTATAGACACCTCAAAAAAACAATGGATTTTGCGGTGGGCATCAGAACTCATCATTGGATCATGCTAAACAAAAAATTCAAAAAGATTTTATTAGCTTATGAGTAGAGCTCGGGAAATATGCACTTAAAAAATCCTAAAATATACATGAAAATATGCACAAAAAACAGTTGAAATATGTACTTAAATATGCTTTTATTCATTTAATGCATATAAATAAAAAAACGCAGTAATCCTTGTTTTGAAGGTATTTAATTATTTATTTGATGCCAATGGACTGTCGAGGTATTTGCTAAAAAAATATTATTTTATGCTAAAGTCATAAAAAATATTTATTGAAGTTTTTTATAACCTACATCATTATATTCATTTTTTATTCTTTATATTTATCATCATTCTTAATTATTTATTATTACAAATATTCTTAAAACTATACATTGTTAAACGTTTTTATAAATTTATATATACAGGTGTACCTGATTATATTTATTGTTTAAGCATACACGGAAAAACTTCTTTCTACTTCACATGAAGTTAAAGAAGCAAACTAATTGTAACATTGTTTAATTAAGGGTTCTACCTAAAAAATTAAATTATCTTTACATTTCCCCATCTTAATAACATTTTTTTTAATTATTTTTTGATATCCCTCATTTTTCTTTAACACCGTGCACATTTTTTATACACTTTGTTGGTTTCACCAAGGTGTTTAATAATTATTTCATTTAATGAATTGATAATTTCGATACTGTGTTCTCAAGAAATGTTTCGCTTTTCTAATTTAGTAATTGGCTATGTAATATTTACAAAATTGAATTGGATATTTGTCAAATTAGTTTTTAATAACGGCTTTTTTAAAAATCCACACATTTTTTATAGCACCTGAGTTACGTCTACATCGAAACTACAAATGGCGTCTCTAATTCTCTCAAAATTATTGGTTATGAAATTTACAGAATTTAACCATGTTCTCCATCTAGTTATCACAAGTTCAGGTGGTAAAGGCACATTCGGTAAACGATCTTTATATACCTACACTCGCAGAAAGGCTTTTAAAAATATGTTTTTATATTTGATACAAGGGTATTGACCATTGTAAATTCCATCCTTACAGTTTGTAGCGTCCTGCTACTCGATTTGTAGCAGACAAATAACAAATTTGAAAAAAATATTTTTAAATGTTGTCCACATTTGGTCATATGGCGCAGCATCACAATAACAAAATGTTTTCACTAACAAAATGTGACTGCATATTTTAGAGTCACCTGCGTCTCATTTATTTGTCGCCTTATAAATTGTAAAAGGCAGATATTAACTATATTACCAGAAAGTGGTTCCACGAGAATTTTCAGATTTATTGTTTAGATCTGAGATTTCTCATTTCTCTTTAAAATGCATCTATGCAAAAAAAATGCAAAAAAGTCTAAAAATATGCAATTTTAATAAATGAATATGCAATTTTAATCGTAAAAAAACATATTAACTCTTCGAATAAATTGGCAAGTTATTCTCTCTATAAATTTAAATATCTATAACAAATTAAATTCGTTAGTATAACTTTATATTATCAAAATTACCAGGGTGAGCCAAAGAAAAGAGTCAGCAGTACCATTCGACATCAAGAAGTTACCATCGAACCAGATACCAAAAGCCATAAGTATAATCCATAAATTGTTAGTTTGTGGCAAGGATTTGAATATATTTGTTATTGCATTTAATAAGTCATATTTTTATTATATCTTTATTGAACAATAAGCAAATAAGCATGATTGGTTAAAAATACTGTTTTGTTTGCTTCCATTCTAAATTTTAAGAGTTCGTATCCAAGATTAGGACAAGACAACCACACACCCTGAGAGACTGAGCTAGGCTAGGGTGAACGATAGCTTAGTTGGTTGAAATATTATTTTCGAATGGTATTTCAATTAGCAGGGGTAGTTTATCGCCTTTTTTTATTTTTTATGTTTCACCCTGCTATCTTGTTCACGGTATTTTGATCATATTTATATTCAATTAATTACTATGGACCTTGACTGGCAAGTTATGCACTTAAGAAAATAAAAATAGAAATATAAAAGAAAGAGTCAATTTAGGTCGCTTGGAACGAAATCTTTATTGACAACTTATTATAAATTATCATCAAGTGGAGGTCGTCAGAGAGGCTAAAGCTTTACCAGTCGACGAAAGTTTTGACAAGTTTTCGGAAAGTTTTGGAGAAGGTTCAACTGATATAGGGAGATATAATAACTGGAAGTTAGATAGTGCGATGTCGTACAAAGATAATGACTAAAAATTTGCAAAGAATTTACCTTTTTTTAAATTATATTGCAGTAATACCTACGGAAAAAATACAAGCATAATATAAGTGAGAGTTGGGAGCTAATGGGCAAAGAAGTGCTACTAATACTGCAGCATAAATGTTTCAAATAAATTTGAAAGGCGTGAATTCAAAACTAATAAAATTTATAAAGATCATTATCACCATACGATAGACATAGACAACCCGTTTTGAGCTTGGTACAGTATTTTTACTACAAAAACGTTATTACGTAGGTCAAAATTTTTGACGTAAGAGAACTGTCAAAACATTAGAATGTGACTTTTCATTATTGCTGTGTTTATAATAAACATAGCAATAATGAAAAGTCACATTCTAATGTTTTGACCGTTCTCTTATGTCAAAAATTTTGACCTACCTAATAACGTTTTTGTGGTAAAAATACTATATGTTCAATAATTATTTTGCTTCTTAATTTTGTTATTTTTATAACTGGCATTTACTTGCTTTTTAGTCGGTATATCATCTTCTCTCATTCTTTCTACGTATCATATTCACCATCGACTCAGTCATTCCCCTATATTTAGAATTATTCTTCAGTCTGTATGGAAGTATTTATTCTGTTTTATATTGTTACTACTGGCTGACTTGCTACGTCTGGTCGACTTTTCTCTATGCAGGTGAGACATGAACCCTTAAAACATCAACGATAAATAAATTGGACGCCTTTGAACTTGGGATTTGCCGGAGAATCCTCAAAATGTCATGGACATCGCATACCACAAACAAGAAAGTGCTGCATAGAATAGGCAAGGAGAGAGAACTTTTCAACACAGTGTAAGTTAGAAAAATATCATACCTAGGCCATATACTGAGAAACAATAAGTACCAATATGCCCAACTAATAGTGAAAGGAAAGATCGAGGAAAAAAGGACTAGATAGGAGAAAACTATCGTGGCTCAGAAAGATCCGATAATGGACAGGGCTAAATTTTGAACAGCTAATATGAACAGCTGAAGACAGAAGTGTTTGCAATTGTAGTAGCCCACCTCTATTGAGTAGAGGCCCTTTAAGAAGAAGAATATTATTACTGACTTGTATGAGTGGTAGAATGTTTCCTTTGTTCAGTAGTTTTACAATTTTGTTATAGTAGTCGAGGCAATAAAGCACTTAACCTCCGAAAAAAAAATGACAAGACGGATCTTAATAATTCTTTTGTGACACCCAGGGTACCTACTGTTTACATCGTCGTTTATAGTTTTCGGCAAATTTACTCAAAAATTAGTCAAGAATCATTACCTGGGGGTTTTTGGGGTCGCTGACGACAAATATGACATCGGAAGTGATCTCTGGAGTACCCAGGATACCTAGTGATTACCTCGTCTTCTGAAGTTTTCGGCAAATTTGTTAAACAATTAGTCAAAAATCGTTACTCGGGGGATTTTTGAAGACCAATGTGACATCGGAAGTGACCTCTGGAGTACCCGGTGCCCAGGGTACCTATTGTTCACCTCCTGTCCTGGAGTTTTCTATAATTTTAATAAATAATTAGTTAAAACATACTTGGGGGTGTTTGTGGTCGCTGAGGACGTATTTAATATCGAAAACGATCTTCTGAGCAACTTCTACGTCATAGAGTTTCATTTGATACAACACATAAAAATAACACATTTTTTTTTTAATTTAACACTTCAAATTCTCTTAGTAGCATTGATGAATATTTATAAAATCAATGGGTCCATTGCGCATTAAAAAAAAGGAGAGAATTGAGAAAGTAAAAATACGATCTCCCACTTAAAATGTATCTGTGGCTTGATGCTAAAAGGGTAAATGAGGGGTGTAAAATCAAAGGCATCAATCTCCAATTTTTCATGTTTTGAGTTAGGGACGCCATCTGTTGTGTTTTTTTATTATCTGTTAGATAAAACTATTTATAAGAACCAAAAGAGGTGTTAATTGTATAAAAATCGCAGTGAAAAATTCATATTGGGATCAAAAGCGGCAATATTCATAGCTGAGTGCGTACCAAACACGGCAACCTCCGCTGCGGCCAATAAGAACCAAGTAGCGCCCGCACGTGATCAACACATCGTTAGATTTGCCGTAATATCGTGCTATTACAATTTGTTTTAGTTTTGGGAGTCGTTATATTGTTTTTGTACTTTTCCTAATTGTGCCTAAGAAATTAGTTTTATTTACAAAAAAAGTATTAATTTTTTATCATGGAAGTTAATGCGTCTCCTGTTACACCAACAAAGGCAAGGAAGCGAATAAGACAACCATTATTTGTGAATGTTTTGATTGCATGTGAATATATACCCGAAATCCCGGATATTTTGGTTTAAGTAAATATGCATATCCATAATAATTATTATTGTTCAATATAAAATATATTTTTCTTGACTAAGTAACCGGCTCTCTGATGTTTTATTAGTTTCACACCTGGCAATATCCTTATAGATCATTTTCATATCCGTCAATCTCCAAACATTGCAAACAAAAACGGCAATCTCCAAACTAAAATATTAAAAAAAAAGAAAAGGAATAATTTCTTAAGCTCTTCGTTCTGGACATCCGATCACAAACAACATTTTTTATAATTCTTCATCAGTTTTATTGTTTTAAGTTAATTTTGTTAGTTTCTACAGTTTTTCGCGGTTTCCCAAAATTATGCAAATGGGAGATTGCCGACTTTGATTTTACACCCCTCAAATATCAATATTGTACTTTTTTTCCAGCTTTATTTAAAATTTAATATTATCAACACAAAACGCAAAAAATTGACATTCGCCATTTTAACAGCAAGACACGGTATGTAAATACGTTCTAAGCGGGCACAAAAACTCTTAAGTATCAAGTTGTTACGTTTAAATTTTGTGCAAAAGCACAAATATAATTTGTCACAAATATAAATTAAATGTTTACTGTACTGGCCTATCATCTTTTGTGTTATTGGTCGTAAAGGTATAATTGTATCAGTATTGCCAAATACATTTCTGGTGGTATTAAATAGTAATTAGTAACTAATTATTTATGTGTGTTTGGCCCTACCTGTAGGCAACACATATTGTTTTATATATTTATTATTAGATTTTTAAATGAGCCGCTTATACATTAGGGCCTAATTGATCTAAGCATTGGCGACACTGTTGTGGAAGGCGAAGAATTTCCTTCCGTAGAGGAGGTCCGAGGGGACATTTTGGAAGGTGTTAGTGAGACATGGTGGAAGGCAAAGTTTGAAAAGGGCGTGATAGTATATATTCTGGATAAATCCTACCTCGTGCCGAGGGATATTATTGCACACCCCTCTATAAAGGCTACCTATTGTGTTGAGTGTTCCTAGGTCAGCCTATCCTTAAGGGATAAATTTATTTGTCGTCTCCTGCCGGACTGATGTCCCGTTGACTATATTGGACTCCTGGACTATATGGGAATTTGGAAGTTTTCGAAGTTATTGTGAATTGTTTAAAAACCCCAGTTCGATCATTGGTGTAATTTGCTGGGTTTTTTTTTTTGATCCGGGTTTGAAGAATTATTTTTGTGTTTTGTATGAAGAATCATTTTTATTTCCTGGTATAAAGAATTATTTCTATTTCCTGGTATGCAGAACATTTCTACCTATTTTTGCTGGTAGAGGGACTTGTAAGCAGAATTGTCTTTCATGGTATAGGGACTTTTCTTCTCTATAAATGGACTTTTGATTTCGTGTACGTTGATATTTCCTACTGAACATATCCTACGTGGATATGTGGAAATCCTAAAGGCTTTCTGTAAAGGCCATATCGACGGCGGAAGAAATGCTAGGTTATTGTTATTAAATTCAGATAAGTTTAGTTGTATGGTCGGACGGTAAGTTCTTGTAAAACTTTTTTGTTTACTTGCCTGGTTTCAAACAATATCTACTATTATTATTTAATATTAGGCCAGGTATTGACAATTATTTTAAATTAATTAATTGTAATTTGTGTAAATGATAGTATATTTAACCCTACCTATATGACATCAAATATTTATCTTGACGGTCCCATATCTGATCAGATACGCAGGGCTTATGCTTTACAGGTTGTTAATTTATATTTTAATTATGCTGAAAATATGTTATGTTTTACAGGTTGTTTAATTTATATTTTTAAAACGAGGAACTTAGGTACATGTTATTTATAAATTTTATTAAAGTTTCTTTTTTATTTTTTTTTAAAGAGGTGCATTTGTTCGATTGGTATTTATTTATTATTTTGTTTGTTAGGACTTACCGATTCCGTTATTCCTTTCATTTATTCATTTCTTTTACGTATTAGAAGAGTCAATAACTGTTTGGTTTACTTTAAGGCTCGTTTTATTTCTTGTCTGTTCCTAAAATAAAACATTCATAGCCGAGGGGTATTCCGTTGGAACGGACTGGCGCCCCTTATTACATCATATTTAGGTCTATAAAGAACTCCGATCCACTCCGCTGCCTGACAGGGTTCATCTAGCCGGACATACCCCTATGTCCCCCTTCTACTTGCAAGTAGCTTGAAGGGTGGGGGTGACAAAATTTTGACTAATAATTTATCAAAATTATCAAAAACTCCAGGAGACGACGTAAACAGTAGGTACTCTGGACACCAGGTATTCCAGAGATCACTTCCGATGTCATATTCGTCTTCAGCGGCCCCAAAAACGCGCAAGTAATGATTTTTAGCTAATTTTTAATGAATTTGCCAAAAACTCCAGAAAACAAGGTAAACGGTAGATACCCTGGGCACTAGATACTCCGGAGATCATTTTCCATGTCATATTCGTCGTCGACGACCCCAAAAACCCCCCGAGTAATGATTTTTGACTAATTTTTTATAGAATTTGCCGAAACCTCCAGAAGTCGAGGTAAAAAGTAGGCACTCTAAGCATCAGGTACTCCGGAGATCACTTCCGACGTCATATTCGTTTTCAGCGACCCCAAAACCCCCGAGTAATGATTTTTGAATAATTTTTTAATGAATTTGCCGGAAACTCCAAAAGACGAGATAAACAGTAGGTACCCTGGGCACCAGGTACTCCGGAGATCACTTCCAACGTAATATTCGTTTTCAGCGACCCCAAAAACCAAGTAAGAAAATTGAACTAATTTCCGTCAATAATTGAGGAGTTCTGAATTCTTTTTATTGTCTGTTCGAGATGCACTTTAGTAGTAATCTAGTTTGCATTTAGTGCATCTAATGCACTAATTTAGTACTAATGCACCAATCTTTAGAGTAATCTACTTGCATCAATTTAGTGTTGGAAAGAGTCGAAATTTTAGAACATGACGTGCATATCAGTAACCCTGGCCACTAGGTGGGCCCTAGTGGCTCCGAGGGTTGGATCTGATGTTATATTCGTGTTCAGCGATCCCAAAACCCCCGAGTATTCTGATTATATCAATTTAGTGCCAAAAACTGTCGAAACTCCAAAAGATGACGTACCTCAGCAGTGACCCTGGGTACTAGGTGCTTCGAAGGTCGGTTCTGATTCCGTATTAGTATCCAGTCACCCTAATAACCCCCCCCCCAATAATAAAACCCGGCCCTTTATACTGCTGTTGACATTTTATTCATATTTGGATGCATGTGATGCACTCTAAATTGCAGTTATGCATTTTCACGATTTTTCAATTGTAGAATTTTTCCTGACGTCATCTTAAACATAATGCAAAAAGTTGTAAGTCTCTAGGCGCTGTATTTTTGATTAATTTTCTCCGAAATGCCCTGGTATATGAGTAGTTTGCATTTGTTTTCTCTACGTTCATTCTACTGTTTAGCATGCCGATTTGAAATGTTGGTGTTATTTGATATATTATTGAATCCAACAGCCAGACAATGCAATGTAACACAAATCTGTCAACGTGTGTTGTCGTTGCATCCACACTATAAAAACAAATAGAAGAACGCGATGATAAAACGTAACAAGTACCTAATTAAAATACTGCCGTGCATAGAATTCTCTTCATTTGACGCGAAACATGTATATTCTGGTCTGTAATTAATTCCCGACATCGTGTTACTTAAACAAAGTTCTCATTTAACGACTTTCTGAAAGAATGACTGCATCCTCCATTCGTCTAGTTCCCTCTCCTTTTCTCGTTATCAATTTAAACCATTGTCTTTCAGAGTCGGGTAATGATGCTCTAGAAATATAATTTTTCTTCTTTAAAATATATTTATAAACAAAGAGCTATAAATAGATTTATACATAAAATTAAGGATGAGATTATACACAAAAATTCTTTTTTCTACAACCGTGTTAAAAATGCAATTTTTAGCACTCCATACGAGCGTTAAAGATGCTACTTTAAGGCACTAGTTCTTTAATAGTATATTACATACCTAGCGGGAAAGTAGGGGAAGGGGGGTATAATGGGGTAGCTAAGGAAAATAACAAAATACAACATAATTACTACGTTTATTACTATTACTGATTGATGGCACGTTACGTCATTAATCTAACTATGATTTGGTACAATCTTTGGAAAATCAACCTATCACATTTTTCAACAATTAGCCATTAATAAGAACATTATGAAAAACCATCTTGCCCCATACTATGGGGTATGATGGGGTAATGGAATTTGGGCATGATGGTGATGCTAATTAATTCTCACAAAACAAACAAAAATGTGTATTTGCTCCAGATCTTCATTGTCCACCCTAGCACAAGCATTGTGAGCTCAACATCCACAGATCTGGCAGCCTACCCAGGATTCTGACGATGTCACTTTATCTATGGCTGTTTTCATAGCATCTCTCGACCACTCTCCTCTTTTTGTTTTTTTCTTGTAAGTGCGTACCATGGTATTATCTAAAATAATAATCCAATGTTATTTATTAAGAAATTTAAATTAACCCAGACTTACCACCAATGTCCCATCATACCCCGCACCCAATACCCCATCTTGCCTCAAAAGGTAACTTTGAACAAAAAAAAATTCACTAATTAAATGTTTAATGTATTCACACAAACAATATGCCATTATCAAAATAAGAATACTAGTAAACAACGATAAAAAAGACATTAATGAGGTGATCATAATTACCTTAAAATAACGATGGTTGTCCTTGCACAAAATTAGATCAACGGATCGCTAAAACAGTTTTCCGTTTGTAAACAAAAAACGCGTGCACTCTCATTCACGGTTTATCTTGCAGGGACCGTTAGTCGAATGACTCTTCCTATTGAGTTACTGCATGCTATTCACCAACGTGTAGTTTCTTGTTTGTGTGCGGTACCCCGTCTTACCTCGAGACCCCGTCATGCCCCCCATTCCCCTACTCTATTTCAGCCGAGCGGCAGGGTAGTTTACCGAGGTGCGAAGCACCGAGGTAAACTACAGACGCGAGGCTAGGATGAGTTCCCGCGAGGTTTGTATACTATTTTACTCACAATCGGTTATATTAGTAGTTTATGGATTTCTAATACTCACAATCTACCAATAATAATTTCGTTTCAAATATCTGTATCCATAGGCGTAACCAGGGGGGGTTTTGGGGGTTATAACCCCCCATTGGGATGTACTTTGAGCTCTATACGCTTAACACCATAGCCCTCAGAGACCTTCCAGTAGTTGTAACCCCCCCCCTTTTAGGTAGTTGTAACCCCCCCCTTAGGATCATCCTGGTTACGCCTATGTCTGTATCCATTTTCATTATGTGATAAGATGAATTATTTTAAGTAACCTGTGAGATCGTTGCTAGGTAACCAAACAAGTTTGTTGAATCTGACATTTAGGCGATACACGACGCCATTAATTGTGCATATAATCAAATTGTGTTTATTTTACAAAAATGTCTGATAGTGAATTTGAATGTACGCCACCAGAACTGCGGGTAGCTGCAGAGAGAGCTACTGAAGGAATAATTCCTGAAAAAAGCAGGGAGAGGTTTGAAAACACCTATGAACTATACAGTAAATGGTGCGTGGCTAAAGGTGTGCAGCATACCTCTGAGACGGTACTTCTTGCTTATTTTTGTGAAATGAGCAAAAAAAGTAAAGCCTCCACATTATGGTCAAGATATTCGATGTTGCGAGCAGTATTAAACTTTAGGCATAATGTTGATATTAGTAAATACGCAAAATTACGGGCATTTTTGAAAAGGCAGAATGTGGGATATCAAGCTAAAAAGTCAAGTGTTTTTTCTGAAGCAGACATCGATACATTTTTAAACAATGCCCCGATAGAATATATTTCTCAAAAGGTAATTTTAATTTATTTAGTGCATATTAAATATATGTTATATTAAATTTTTTTAGGTTGCTTTAATTATTGGCATTTCCGGAGCCTGTAGGTGCGATGAAGTTTTAAAAATGAAAATAAGTGACCTGGATATTTTAGAAAATCGAATTATAATAGTGATTCCTGTCACAAAAAACCTACTCTTCCCGTACATTTGTAATTACAAAATTGGAATGGATAAAAATAATAAAGCAATACTGTGACCTTCGTAATAACATTGACTCTGATAGATTTTTTTTACAAATAAGATTTGGTAAAATTACACGATAGCCTTTTGGGCATAATGCTATAGGAAGTTTTCCCAAACAAATAGCAACTTATTTAAAGTTGGAAAGTGTTAACAGGTTTACAGTACATTGTTTTAGACGTACTTCAGCAACATTATTATCAAATACAGGTGGAGACATCCTATAGTTGAAAAAGTTGGGGGGGTTGGAAATCCAACACCGTAGCAGAGGGATATGTGGAGAATTCATTACATGGACAAATAAAAATTGCTAATATGTTGTCTCATGTAGAAAATCCAGAAACGTCGGCGTCATCATCTATTTCTGAAACTCATAATTTTGAACAACACGGTCTTACTTTAACCGTTAATAGTAATCATAATTCCAATGTAACTATTAATATTTATAATTTCAAATAGTTTTCTTTTTGTTATTTTTGTTGTTGTTTCTTAATTAAATAAATGTTGAGTGGATTCTATTCTTTCTAAACCATCTTTTAATCAAAAATGACATTGACATTTGCAGGTAGAAAAGTGACAGATGCTAGGCGGGAAAGTACTTTCGCGGCTAGCTGGAAAAGTAAAGCAAATAATAAGTCGCTTCCTGATTACTTCAAAGGTTAGAAATCCATAAATTACTAACCAATTGTGAGTAAAATATTTTTTGGCACGATTGATCATTTTTGACTGTTTACCGTGACAGATTTTACGTCAGTAGGTGACATTTACTAGCAACTCGACGGTAAGTAATCCAACTCAACGGTAAGTACTCCAACTCGACGGTAAGTAATTCACTTACCGTCGAGTTAAAAAATCTCTTAATTTTAATTTATTTTTGCAGAATTTCTAAATATGGAATTTTATCGTCTGATCTATTAA
This sequence comes from Diabrotica virgifera virgifera, assembly GCF_917563875.1. Taxonomy (NCBI): domain Eukaryota; kingdom Metazoa; phylum Arthropoda; class Insecta; order Coleoptera; family Chrysomelidae; genus Diabrotica; species Diabrotica virgifera. Next base: position 210,767,700 of record NC_065448.1, on the reverse strand, counting down.
CGACTGTAAAAGTACGCTGGATGTTCGTTTTGTATTGGGTACTTTTACAATCATTAAACCATCGGTTTGTTGGATGTCATTCATAGTAATATTATATAATTCTTCTCTTCTACCATCATAAAGAAAAACGGTGGATTTAATCATTGAATATTCTGCCCAGAGGCTTCCAGGAGCTTTCAACTGCATATGTCTTTGATCGAATTATGCCAATAGAGTCTTTTCTTCGATTCTTAAATTCTTCTCTTCGCACCATTTTTTAAAATTTTGGTAGGTATTTTGATAACGGATTTTGGATTTTTCGGGAATAATTGCGGAACACCCTTCTTCCCAAGCCCGTTCAATTTCTTCAAATTCACTTTCGCTCATATTTTAATTTATAATAATAAAAATTGTACTTAAAATTATTGACAACTAAATAAAAACTCAATTCTCCATTGTTGTTATGCACCCTAGTTACTACCTAAGTATCTATCTTGATAAAATGAATGAAACTAGCCAATATGACGAAAATGTTTAATTTTATAATTTATAATGGTATCAATCGTGCAAAAAACGTTATAAGCATGTCGAACGTTAAGGCTAACCGATCTCAGACAATAATTGGAGGAGGAGCGGAGCGACGACTCCAAACAATTGTCTTCGATCGGTATAAAACCCTTACCGTTCTCCATACTTAATATACTAGGAGTAATCAGTAGTTTTTTTAGTGTAGTAGTTCGGTGCCGGTCACCGACGGAAGCAGACGTTCAGCAGAGAGAGCAGTAAGCTTGCAGAGTAAGAGTAAGTTTGGTAAGCAGGTCTTTTCAGACCACACTGTGAATGTAAGCACAGTAGCGAGCCAAACCCTCAAATTCTGAAAGCAAAAACCGAGGCAAAAGCTAGTTTGGTTGATGCAGTGAGCTTAGCGAGTTGTTTTTTAAATCGACTCCTGAGACGCTGTAGCAATTAGCTAGAAAGCAGAAAATCCAAAAACAGGCTCTCGGTGAGTCTGTTCGGGACACCTACTGTGCTCCGTAAGGGTAGACACTGCAGGGTGTAGTTTTTTAGGAATCTACACGGCTGCAGACACGGCCCCTTGGCGAGTGGGTTAAGAAAATCAAGAGGATCCCGTACCCAGTTCTGTCTGGGTACGAGAAAAACCGCGGATTGTCTAGGGCAGCCTACCCTAAAACCGTGCTGGCAACGGGCCAGACGGCGGCAAAAAAGGCTCTTCAAATAGAGGATTTTCGCCCCAACAAAATGACTGACGGTGCTAGGTCACTGTCTTCACAATTCCACCCATATGCAGATTCACGTAAAGTGAATCTGAACCTATTTCAGGAATTAGAATCCGACAACGACGGCAAACCAATCAGAAGGACAACAGGACATCTAGTGACACTGAGCGACGGCGGAGGCAAATTCAGAGAGCCAGAGAAGCCAAGGAAGAAGAAAATTAAGAAGAAGGTAGAAAAAGGACCCGAAAAAGACGACTTCACAACAGATGAAGAAATGAACAACACGAGTCAGAGAAAAAACGAAGAAAAAATGGACCACGAGACGACTAAGAAATCAGCCACGAAGAGGCAAAGAACTACAGCACAAAATGGCAGCGAAGACGAAAAAACAGAGGAAATAAACTCCCTGATGAAGATTATCCAACAACAAGCTGAAGATATCAAAGCCAGAGACGAAGAAATAAAGAGACTCCATGCCCAAATAGAGGATCTAAAAATCACTATGGTTCAATCAAATAAAACCCTGATAGAACACATGGATTCTAGATTCAATCAACTTGCGAATACACCAACGGAGAAGGCCACGCCTACAACCAGAAAAGAGGACCCGCCTACTGCAACAACTAAGGGGGCAAAAGATACCAAAGAAAACACGCCTACAGAAGCATCTAAGGGGGCAAAACCAAAAATCAAAAAGCAGAATGAAGAATTTCCAGCACTAAAGGAGAAGAAAATGGTTGAAAAACCAAAGATAAATGAAAAAGATGACTGGGAAAATAAAGCCACAGCGGCGATGAGACCACACACGCCAAACGATGACTTGTACGCGCTTCCAAAGGGAACAATGGAGCCCATACACCCCGCCAAAAAAGCGAAAACTCAAACAGAGGACAAAACAAAACAGCAAACAGAAAACGAGATGGAAATAGACGACCAACAACAAGAAGTACCCGCCAGACAAAATAAAAAACCACCAGTTATCAAACTGCAGTCAGTCAACGAGACTAAAAATATACTGACATTAGCCCAAAACCAAGGAGTGATAACTAGCAACAAATTATCAAGAAGCGGCCGTGAGACGCTGATACAGACGAAAAACATCGAAGACTACAGAAAGATGACACACATCATAGAAGATTACCACAAGGACACGAAACCCATACAATGGATCGCGTTCCCCCTGGAAGAAGACAAAAACGAGCAAAAAATAGTCATCAGAGGACTACCAACAAACACTAAACCCGTAGACATCATAAAGGATCTGCAAGATGAATATGAAATAACAGCCAAAGACGCAAAGAACATGACTTCAAGAAAGCCAGACAAAAAGAACCTACCTATGTTCATAGCCACGATAAACAAAGAAGACACCAAAAAAGCCTTGAAAATCAATAACATAGGTTACATGAGGGTAACAGTTGAAACACTGAAAAAACCAGCAGGACCCACACAGTGTTTCAACTGTCAAGGGTACCACCACGCCCAATCGGCATGTCACAAAGAACCAAGATGTGTGAAATGCGGAGATGACCACATCAGCAAAGACTGCAAGAGACCGAGAGAAGAAAAAGCAACCTGTGCCAACTGCCAAGGGAGTCATCCAGCAAACTTCAGAGGATGCTCAAGATACCCTACCTGGGGAAGAAAACCACAGCAGCAACAACAACCACAACAACAGAGACAACAACAAACTCCGAGAGACAGAGTAAGCGGCAAATCGTATGCACAGGCAACGAAGAAAACAACAGAAAGCGTGACAGAAACAATTCTACAACAAACCGACCTAACAGAAATGCTAAAAGATGTAATCACATCTTTAGTATTTAAAGCGATAGGTGACCTAAAACTGTCACTGAACTAAGAAGAACCAATTTGGGATACTTGAGGATAGGCTCCTGGAATTCAGGAGGAATAAGGACCAACCAAAACACCTTGGACGAACTGGTCAACAGGTACGAAATGGACGTAGTAGCTCTACAAGAAACAAAATTAACGAACAACATCAGACTGAAGTTTCCAGGCTACGACGTATACAGGAACGACAACACAGGAAGATCGGGTGGCACAGCTATCCTAATAAAAAGAGGCATAAAACATATTAGGATACCAACACCACAACTGGTAAATATGGAAGCCACCACAGTAAGGGTACAAATGGAACAAGGTGAAATCAGAATAACCTCTGCATATGTAAGACCACTAGACCCACTGTCAGACGACGATCTAAATGAGTTCCTAGATACAAACGAACCTGCAATAATAATAGGAGACCTGAACGCAAGATCCCCAAATTGGAATGATAGAGGTACGAACAGAAACGGACGTATACTAAACCACTATATAGAAAACAACGAGGATACAGAGGCAATGGGACCAATAGAACCAACCCACTACCCATCAAATGGACTTCCAACACACATAGATATTGTAGTTGCAAGAGGCATAGAAATACAGACAGAACTGCATACACTAACAGAAGGAGAATCTGACCATAACCCAATTTTACTGGAATTAGGCACATGGACAGAAGAGACCACCACGAAAAGAACCAAAAAGAACACAAAATGGACAAACTTTAAAAGACTGGTGAGTCAAGGAATAAACACCATTCCAACAATAAATAGCCCAGAACAAATAGAAGAAAAAGTGCTAGAACTAGAACGTATAATACAAGAAGCACTAAGAAACAGCACTACAGAGGAAGAAGTCGAAACAAAATCGGGAAGGTTCAAAGAAATAACACAAGAGATAAAAGACTTGATTCGGGAAAAGAACAGAGCCAAACAAAGAGCCAAAGAACAGGACACCAAATGGACAAAAGCAGAGCAAACAGGCTAGCAAGGGAAGTCAAAGAAGCACTAAAAGAACACCGTAGCGAAACATGGAACAAATACATACAAGAAACAGACGAACAAGGGCCAAATATGCAAAATATTTGGAAACTACAAAGAGTGCGTCGAAATGATAGAAAACCTATCCCACCACTACACAGCGAAAGAGGTATAGTGTATACTACCGAAGAAAAGGCAGAGGCAATGAAGACCACACTCGAAAGAGAATGCAGACTAAACTACGACGAAAACGAGGATGTGGACTTCATAGCTGAAGTAGAAAACCAGAGAAATAGACCAGAAAACCCGGTAGAAGAAGAAATCCTGCCAACATCACCAGCAGAAATAAATGTGCACATCAGAAAATGTTCACCCAAAAAAGCACCAGGCCCAGATAAGATCACAAACAGAGCCCTCAAATACCTACCGGCGAGAGCGATAGTATACCTAACCAACATAATAAATGGGATACTACGGTACAAAAAATTCCCGAATCAATGGAAAGAGGCCCATGTTATAATGATACCGAAACCTGGCAAAGATAGCACATTTCCGCAAAATTATAGGCCGATAAGCTTGCTACCAGCAATCAGCAAAATAGTCGAGAGAATAATACTGAGCCGACTACAAACTGAGACGGAAAGACTAGAAATCATTCCAGAGGCACAATTTGGATTCAGAGCTGAACACTCAAGCGAACTGCAAGTACTCAGACTAACAGAGTACATAGCAGCTGGATTCAACGACAAACAATACACAAGTGCAGCTTTCCTGGACGTTAGCAAAGCTTTTGACAGAGTGTGGCATAAGGGCCTAATATACAAAATGCGAGAGTACGGATACGGCGAGGCGATAACGAGACTGATCCAATCGTACCTACGTGGACGGAGGTTCAGAGTTCGGATAGGACAAGTCTTATCAGAACTCGGAACACCAGAAGCTGGGGTGCCACAAGGAGCAGTCCTGTCGCCTCTACTGTACTCTATATACACCGCAGATATACCAAGAACACCTGGTACAATGTTAAGCCTTTATGCAGACGACACAGCAATAGCGGCCAAACACCGAAATATAGACGTAACGGTGAACAACCTACAATCAGCTCTACAAGACATTGAAGAATGGTGCCTAAAATGGAAAATCGCCATCAATGCAGAAAAAACACAAGCGGTAATGTTCAAGAAAAGAAGAGAACAGCCAGACGAACGACTAACACTGCAAGAAAACCCCATCGAGTGGAAAGACAACGCAAAATATCTAGGCGTAATAATGGACAAAGGATTAACATTCCAAAAACACGTAGAAGACACAATAAGAAAAACAAACGCCGCAAAAGCGTCAATAAGAGGTCTAACGGGCAGAAAAAGCAAGCTAAAAACAAAGACAAAGCTTAGACTAATAAACAGCATAATAATCCCGATATTGACATACGCATCTCTCGCATGGGGGCAAGTATGCAAATCAGCAAAAAAGAAGATACAAGCGGCACACAACAACAGCCTAAGGGAAGCAGTAGACGTACCTAGATACGTTGCAGAGAGATTCCTCTTCAGAGACCTGCAACAAGTAAGAGTCATAGACACCATGACAGAAAGAGCTAGGATAAAATTCCCAGAATTAGAAAACCATCCGAGCCCCATACTGCGTGAGATGCTAGGGTACGACGCTTTCCACCGATGGAAACACAAGAGACCAAAGCAGCAAATAGTGGAATAAGTATACAGAACAACAAAAGACGATAGTTCGTAACTCTATAAAGAAACAACGACAGCAAAGGAGACGAAATCAAAGGTAAACAAAATAGATAGCACTTAACAGTAAAAACATTTGGGACCAGACCTTAAGTCTGGGACCCAAGCAAGCAAAAACAGTACCGCGGACAAATCACAAGTAGTTAAAAGCTCAAAGCGCTTCACGCTGGCCTAGTTTTCAAACCGATTAGGACACCACATTAGAATCTTATTACCCAGGATTTTAATGTGAAGAGCATTTGGCTGATAGTTGTGCCACCATCGCTCATCAGCGTGCTATGGGGGGGAAAGGGATGGCCTGGAGCATTGGAGCGAGGTGGAGTGACTCCTGTCAGAGACACGAGTTAAAACAACTCGCTCCAATGAATTGTTACACCCGAACGTAATTAATAAAGGGTGAACAAGTCTCACGGGTCGGGTTTAATCATAATGCTTGCTTGCTTGCTACTTAATATACTATTAAGGCACTGCAGTTCATATTGACCGTATACCCTGTGAGCTCGTATGTAGAGGGGATATTTACAAATTCGCGAGCGCCAGTAGTGACAAGTCTGTAAACCTTTACCGGAAATTTGACATAAATGTCAAAGTGGTTAATTTAAAATTAAAATTAAAAACATTAATTATAAAAAATATTAGTTGGTCAAAGCTGTGGTATATATTTTTACCTTAAATATACTTACGTTTTAAATACTGAATTTAAGTTTTTTTTTAATGTTCCATAAAATGTAATTATAAATTAATCTATTAATCTTGACGATAATTGTGAAAGTATCCGAAGTAAGAAATTCATATGTTATCAATAGAACGTCAAAATGATTAGCAAAATCTTAAAAAAATCGATTACAATTTAATTACTTTTTTGCGTTGTAAATATTAAGCGATAACAATTAAATAATAAATTTAAAAATTACCTGTGAAAGTTGAATTAGTAATCCGCTAGGAGCGCCACCAGCGAAGCTCAGAGCGTATAGGCAATTTTGATGTAATGTCAAAAAAATATAAAAATGGAATATCAGTCAAGTTCAAGTAAAAGCTTTTGTAGATATTGTCCTGTAATTACGTTTGTAGAAAAAATATTGTATGATATGTGTGTTAAAAAGTACATTTTTAAGACACTCATGTGAATTGCAGAACTCGCTACCGCTCATTCTGCAAACTTTCACATGCGTGCCTTAAACGTGTACTTTTAACACTTATATCATAAATAACTATTATATCTTACAAGCTGTCATAAATAAGTATTCGTGGTGTGCAAGTACTTGGAAGGGATACGCGAAACGATCGTACGCGAATAGCGGAGAAAAATTGCAACTTTCTTAAATAATTCATATTGTCATTTAAAATTGTCAAATTGACGTACCTACATTTCATACCTATTGTCATTTAAGAAGAAAAATTATATATTGCTCCACAATATTGATATGATATGCAATTATTATATAAAGGTAAATTTAATTAATGGTATTTTGCTTGCAGTACTGCATTTTAATAACTAATTTTATTTACTACATACAATTGTTTACGTTTTAATAACATAACCTAAATCTTATTTTTTCTTCTTATTATTTTTTTGGACTGTGGCCTTGACAATTGTCCAGTACCAGGACTAATATAATTGGCCAATATAATTAAAAGTGCGAATAAAAGTGCACAGCGTAGAAACCAGGTGTCGCTTTTCCGAACTTGCACGGTCCCAATAGTGAAAGTATTAAAAATAGTTATTTATGTACCAAGTCAGTAAAGTGACTCTTTATCGATCGAGTCTGATATTATGGACAGAGCGAACTTAGCGAGCGAGGCGAATAACAGACGAGTTCGATTAAGAGTCTTTACTGACGTTGTGCATACAAAATTTTATCGCCAATCATAAAAAAAATTAACACTTACTTAATTACATCCTAATGAGAAAAGAGTGTGTGTACTTGGTACGCACATAAAACGTTATACTTCTATTATTATGATGTCAACGAAATAAATATATTTTAAATAGTTAATCGTTTTTTTATTTAAATATTAAACCAATTTTAACATTTAAAATAAAATACCAAAAATTAAAAATACCGTTAATAGTTACGTTATAATATGAAGTGTAGTCTCCCGCACCGCAGATGCTTTTCCCTTGATAAATAGTAGAAAATCTAAATAAATATATTTGCTAACAAATTATCAGTAGTAATTGCACAAGAGCTCTAAAATTATCGAATTTTTCCCGAGTGACACTTTGACAGTTTTAATTTCACGACCCGAAGGGGAGTGAAATTATGTCAATAATTTTAGAGATCGAGTGCAATTTGTTGCGATTATTTCATGAATAAAACTGTTGGAACCCAAAATTTTATTGTAATTTATTTAGGTAAGTACAAATTAGCACCTACAATTAAACACACAGTTGTTATAAATATTTGACGGTTGAAAATCATCACTTTATCATTTTTAAAACATTAATTGTCATTAATGTCACTGAATGTATTTTTTCGTAGCAACGAAGGGCATCTGACGTAATACACTTGACGACGGGATATTCTCAAAAATTATCAGTTTAATTTTTATTTCTGTAGCTTTCTATTGGTCAGAATCTCCTATGAATGAAATACTCATTATAATATCTGTCACCGTCCTATATACATATAATCGAATTAACAAAAACATCATTTCATAATATACAATTTGTATTTGCATTAATACACAACTTAAATGATTTAAGAATTTTATTAATTTTAGACGAAATAAAAATTTCGTATGACAGTAATGACGATGACAGAAAGCTTTTGCATGATGGCCGATTTCGATGTTTAATCGATAGTTTTTATCAATATTGAATAAGTACCTAATTACTAAATCTGTAAAATTTTGATTTATGTTTTATGAATATAATTGCAAAATACTACAGAAGTTCACTTTCTGACATAAATTTAATTAATAATAGCGTAAATTTTGTACAATATTTTTAATAATTAAAGTAAATAAATTTTAAGTTCACTCAAATAATGAATGGATTACTGCCACCGACCACTTACATTCAATCTCAGTATATTTTGATTAATCGCGGCAGGTAAAGTAAAATTCTTCTTTTATTACAATAAAGTGTTACTTTACTGCCGCAGATGGCGTCAAATGAGTACAATAATGAATGACTTTAGTGACGGTTGGCGATAAAAAACTTAGCAATACACTCATTCTAAAAATAATCTATCAATATGTAGAAATCGTCTGCAATGAACATGACAAACAAAGAAATTTCATTATTTTCGTGTCATCTTCGCGACAAAGGTTGGCAATCATCATGGCTATTCTGATCTTAGGCCCGGCTGCTCTGTGGAGTTCGATAGACAAAGATCTATGATAGATATGTTATAACTAACAGAGATATAATATATCCGTCAAAAATGATCGATGTATGGTATGGTCGAAGCGAATATCGGTGGGATATGCGCATTTTATCAATGAAATTCGATAATTTTAAGACATTCCAGAAGCCGCTACAATAGCCAGAAGCCGCTACAGATAAAATGTTTTAACAACCCATTAATTATTCCGAATTAGTGGATGAATATTAGTAAAGTTAACATAATTAAGACGATAATGATTTAATGAGTGAATCTAAAGTTTTTCCTAATTTAATGACAAAAAAAGCAAGCTCATTAGCAGAAGCCAATTAAAAATTATTTTGCACATCATATTTGAAACATTATTTGGTTGAAAAATCTCATTTTTGTTGGCAAAAAAATATATTAATTTGTCTGGACTAAATTACAGTCCTGTTTATCTCAAAAGAGATATGTTACTATCAACATTAACACAGTGTTGCAAAACTAAATTTGGATATTTTGAGTGTAAATTTTCCCACGGAGGGAACTCAACATATCTAGATAGGGACTATAGTGTAGTACTATATAAAATTGGAATCATCATGAAACTCATCACACCCAAGAGAGCCACACCAACAGGAGTCGAAGGACTAAATACGGAATCCACGGAATAGTTATACAAAAAAAGAATATCTGAGAAGATGGCTAAGAACGAAATACTAGAAAACGATATTGTCGAGGAAATCTGGGAAAAACTCTAAAATAATACACCTAATTATTAACGCAACAAAAGCACTTGTAGAGAAAAACAGTTATACGATCACTATAAACGAATCCGAAATAAAACGAATGCTTTAGTGAGACCAATAAAAAATGAACAGTGGGAGAGATTCTCACAAGAAATGGAAAACAAAGGGAAATATGAAGAATCATTAGAGAACAGAGAAAAGGGATGAACGAACTAATTAAAATGAAACACATTCAGAAAGAAACATGCGAAGACTACTTTCGATCCCAATTTGCTAAAGATGATGATATACATATAATCACCAACACAAAAAGTGACGACAAACAAATAAATAAACATTGAGGAGGTACACGTAAAGGAAGCATTAACCCATTAACGCCCAAGTTTTTTTTTTTATTTAAAAATCTTTACTTTTGGGGTTAATTTGATGAAAATGTTAATAATTTAATCCAAAAAAAACAAGTTTTTCGGTTTCCTGTCTTTTTTTTTTTAAAAATATATGGTGTTACCATATGGTAACGCTGGGCGCTTAAGGAATTTTTAGGATCGTTAAAATCAAAATTTTTAATTTTTTTTTTTAATATTTATTTTGAGAATATTTTCATTGTCTGGTGTGGTATCCTATAAAACAATTAACACACAAACCAACGTTGCATTTTTTACACATTGTTCATTTGTTCGTCCAGATGTTGTACATCTGTCTCCAGCATATTGCCTTCTACTGCTTGATGTAACAAATGTTCGAAGCGATCAAAACAAAGATCTGGCAAGTTCTGTCTATGTAGACTAGGTCTTCCTGTATATAAGGGACGACTTCCATATCTTGCGGGAAGAACTTGGGCCAATTCTCTACTAAACGATAGCAAGGATATATTTATTTATATAAATGCCATGAATTATGGACTGTAACATCCAATAACCATGTTACAATTTGCCAGTACCATTTTTTACTGCAAATTGCTACTAGGTAGGTTGAAACACCTTGATCCATCCAGTCGGTACCCACCACATTTTGTTGTATTCAGCAATATAGTGAGGCCGACTTACTTGAATGTGGCTTTTTTCTTCATGAGAAAATCTTTTTCCCGTGCCCAGTGCTGAACCATCACAACTCATAGATGCTATTGTAACAACAGAGTTATCTTTTCATCGCACCAGTAACACTATCGCTTCTGCTAACAAAAATCCACGACTGAAAAAAAATAAGATTATGACTCCGTAAACGCCCACCGCAACTACAAAATTACCAAGAGAGGACAGAATACCGAACGAACTCCTAAAGTACATACGGATGACCAGATCTAACCAAATATGTAACTATTAAAATAAATACAAAATAATAAGAGAATAAAACAAAATATCACAAGAATAGAGATCAAGCATAAAATAGAGGAGCCGCGTTCTGTTAAAGGAGCCGCGTAAACGTTGTGAATCTATAGAGTGGAAGGTTTAGTTATCATGGAGACGTGGTCTTGTGAACAACGCGTTTTTTGCTGTGAAAGCTTATTACAAAAAGGGTGAAAGTTTTGTACGTGTACAACGAGGATTTCGTTTACACTACCATTTGCCGCCCCGTTTACAAAATTTGGGTTAGAAACTTCGAAAGTAGTCGTTCACCATCACAAAAAAGAGGTGGCAGTGTCAGAACTGCTCGCATACCACAGAATATTGAAGCGGTTCCAAATTCATTACACGAGAGTCCTCGAAGGTCCCTGCGACAACTCGCATGTAATAAATTTAGCACCGCTTCAATATTCTTTGCTGTGCGAGCAGTTCTGACACTGTACTTTGTACGAACGGATAAAGTTATACTTCTGTTATATGATTTCAACGAAATAAAGTACTTTAATAAACAGTTTATTTTTAGTTTATTTAAATATTAAACTAACTATAAGATGTATATGTATACAAATAATAATAGTATATAGTAACATACAAATAATACTTAAATAATAATACACTTTCCAAAAATTTAAAAAAAAAATAAAAAAATGTCGACAGCAATTATTGTCGGCATTTGAACCCGAGACCTTTGGATCCGTAGTCGAATGCTCTACCCATACACTACGACGGTATTGTTTTTAAGGTTTCTCGGACATTATGACACTTCAAGGTAACAAATAGACGAAGTGAAGTATAAAATATAAAAATGTCTTAATAATAGGTATTATCTTACTCTCGAGGAAGACAAATCCAAAGGCACACAAATTATAATAAATATTTTTCATCTTTACTCAGATTTGAGTACCTGAAACTATCTTTCGCTCCTTTTCCTAGACGAAAAGAAAATAAATACGTGGCCAAAGTGTCCTTTATTTGCTTTCTTCTATATTCGTCGTCTCTTGTGCTTATATATTGCAAAAGGCGGAGATAGAGGATGCAGCCAGAAAGTAGTTTCTTTACGAAAAGTCTTGAATTTAAAATATTGTTTATTATTTTTATTTCAATTATTCTAATTGTATAAAAGTAGCAAACTTTGTATCTAGGGCTTTTCGTCTTCCTCGTATTACGAGAAATGTCGCTGTTTTGCATCTCAAAAGGTGGAAACATTGCATTGCGATGTTTTCCCTTAAATAGACAGGATTGTTGATATTTTTTTCAGAGTTGTGACTGCATAGCTTCACTGAGGAGGCATAGATTCTGAAATAGCTATATGGAGATGGTGGTCTAACTCTGAATCAAATAAAAACAAAAATTACCTTTATTTTTTTTATAATAAATATGTTTACTAAACACACTAATATATTTTTTCCATACCTTTTTTGGACTGATACATTGATGCATACACATACATAACTTACAAGATTTAGCAACGAAGTCCATACTGTCTGTGTGCGCATGCGCGATTAATAATAAAAATTCACTCCTCATCGCGCCTAAAGAAATATAACTTCAAACAGATATACTAAACTTTAAACTTTGCTCCTCTCCTCGTAACTAAGTGCTAAAAATTTATTATACAAAGCATAAATATTTATCAATTACCTACACGCTACTAATAAACACCCAACACATTTTTTCCTTTTAATCTTCCCGTATTTAACGATAATTCTATTCCTGCTTCACACTTCCTGTTTCCCGAAACGTGGGCCAATTTTTTGCACATATAAATCCACTCGTTGCTGGTTTCTAATTTTTCTTTCAGAAATAAATGATTGGTATAGGACCGCCTAGTGTTTGAACTCCCCGCGGGCCACCACAGATATGTTATTATATCTTCTGCAAGCGAGAGAGTACTACGTTCAGCCCTTATCAAATTATGGCAACGGATGAGTGATGACTACGTTAAACTCATCCAGGACCGGCTCATGATTGATAAAAGATAAAATAAACTGCTCATCAAAAGTTAGGGATATAGAAAATTATGCTCATTTTCATAGTTGATTTTTTCGTCAACAGATTAACGGATTTCTCTATTTTCTTTAATATTTTAGATTTTTCTTTAGTATTTACACGGTTCTGCCAAGCTTTACTCAAACTTCTTTTTTGTACTTATACCGGGTGGAAGAGAAGAAATGTTTTTTATGTTAAGTTTGTGACACCCTGTAGGGAGGACAAGGTACAAATGTTAGTATACATCGAAATCGTAGTGTAGTCTTATGTTTTGTGAACATTTTGATTTTTAAATAAATAAATAAAATAAATAAATACTTTATTTTCTTTTAGACAGAAAAAGTCTGTATTTGAATTTTTGAAAATATTATCTACAACTTGTTTTATGAGGGATACCAGCAATACTCCGTATTATTCTTTTTTGTGCAAAAATACTTCATCGAGATGGCCACTTGATCCCCAAAAACAAATCCCGAATCTCAAACGGGATTCGGCTTGGGCATAATAGAGCATTATTAATTGTTTCTCCGTTAAAACTTGTTTTAAATTTCGAAACAAAATCGTTACTGTGTTTAATTTTGCGGCCAGTGTATCACAATGTTTTCTCCAATTAAGACATTCATCTATATGAAGTCCTAAGAACTTGAATGATGAAACAAGTTCAATATCATTATTATTTATATTTATATTAGTTGGGTTAATACATTGTTGTCTATTATGAAACTTCCTGAAAAGAGTTTTTTGGGTGTTCAACAATAGATAATTGTTACAGAACCAGCTGTAAAGGTCTGACAGTAAACTGTTACATTTGGACTTCAAAGAAGTATCAGATCCATTAATTACTACATTTATATCGTCTGCAAATATCGTGAAATATCCATCTGAGTTAACTGAGACAACATCGTTTACAAAAATAAGAAAGAGAATAGGTCCTAGAATTGAGCCTTGCGGTACACCTATGTCAATATCGAGATAGTTGGATTTATGAGTCGCATTTGATAATTTGCCATTTTCTGTTAAGCTGACGTATTGTCGACGTGCAGTTAAATAGGATGTTATCCAATTCAACGCACGTCCTTGAATGCCGATATTTTTTAATTTATGAATTAAAATTTCGTGATTGACACAGTCGAAAGCCCTGCTAAGATCACAAAATATCCCAACAGGACTTCCTCCAGTATCTATTAAAGATGTGAGAGTATCATAAAAGGAATGCATTGCTGTATGGGTAGATTTTTTGGACTGGAGACCATGTTGGTTATTAACAATCACTGTATTCGTCGGTAAAAATGAATTAAATCTTTTTAAATAGCTGTATTCAAAATCTTTTGAAAATGCCGAAGAAATTGTTATTGGAAGGTAATTACTTACTTGTTTTGGGTCACCTTTTTTATTAATTGGTAACACCTTTCCAGTTTTTATATAATCTGGAAAATCGCCATTTGAAAACGATAAATTAACTAAATATGTTAATGGCGATATTATAAAAGAAACAACCTTTTTTATTAAAAAGCCAGGGATTTCATCAAAGCCCTGTGATTTTTTGTTTTTTAGTTTTTGATTTAATAATAATTTATTTAGTTCTAATGGAGTGTATGGATGAAGAAGAAGGTGGTCATCCAAAATAGTGTTGTTACAACTATATGTACTATCAGGTTCGTTTAAGATTACCGCAATTGCGTCCAATGGAGCATTTTTTAAAAATAGGTTAAATTTATTAGCTATTTCTATTGAATCTGTAATTAAGTTATCCTTATTTGAAAGTGTTATGTTACTCTCATTTTTTTACCTTTTGAAAAATCAGATATAATTTTCCAAGCACTTTTAGAATGATTATCGGAGGTGTTTATATTTTGGTAATGGTATTTTTTGGTTGAATTTAGAAGCTTTTGATGCTCTCTTTTTCTATGTCTATAATAATCACGCAACTCAGGAAATGCCCTAGATAATGCATGGAAATTTTTCAGTTAATAACTTGATTGTCTCACCTCATTATTAACGCATTTATTACTATTTAATTAGGACTTTTTGAAGTTATACTTCTTTACGACCGAGAGGGAAATTTTATCACATGCCGGGCGCATGCGCACACAGACAGTATGTATTTCGTTGATAATCTTTCAAGATGAACGTATCAGCGCAAATAAATCATATTATATCATATGAAAAGATATATTAGTATTAAGTAAATGTATTATTATTTCTCTTGTGTCTCTGGGTTTGTCTTCCTCGGGAATAAGATATTTTATAATAATATTAAGTATATTTAAATTATATACTTCACTTGGATTGTATACTTCACTTGGTCAGTATATGAGAAATCTTGTAACCTGTCAAAGAAGAAGGGATATAGCTCAGTGGTAGAGCATGTGACCGGAGATCAAAAGGTCCCAGCTTCAAATCCCGGACGATTCATATTTTTTTTATACTTTTGGTATCGTTTTAATAAAAATTTTTTAAAAGTGGTAGTTAAAGAAAGTTAGTTTAATATTTAAATAAAATACAAATAACCTGTTAAGTATATTAATTTCGTTGAAATCATAATAATAGAAGTATAACTTCTTACGTGCGTCCAAAGTACACACACATTCTTTTTTTTATTTATAATAGGAAAATTTATGTTAAAATGATACATAAAAATATTAAAAAAGCTATTAAATGCAATATTTGTATCTAGAATACCATAATAAACTTGATTCCAGTCCTCTCTTGAGATATCATTTATAAATTTATTTATAGTAATTTCATTAAAATTAGAAAACTGTTTTTGATAGAAAATGTCCCTGATATCTTTAGAAATAAAGAAGTTGGGCGGTTTTACTCTTTAACGTGCGTGTGTTTTAACTGAACCAAAACTAAAATAACAGTAAAAAATAACTGTTAACAAAATTTTAAAAACAGTAAGGCACATAAGGTAAACAGTTCTTACCGACACCTATAAGAGTTATTTATAATAATAAGAGAGACGAGATTGTTTAATGGAGGCTCTGTGATGTTTTGGGGTGGAATCTTCTTGAGAATAAGTACGGATTTGGGGCCTACGCGGAGGCTCTTTAAATAGCGAAAGGTATATTACACAAATTTTTGTCTTTGAACACTCTGTTCCTTTTGTACTATATGTAGGAAATAATTTCATTTTAGTGGTATGATAGGACATGATCTCCTCACGTCTTGCATGTCATCAGTTAAAACACATATCAAAGAATAAAACCGTTTAGTTTTTTTGTTATTAAAGATATCAGAGAAATTAAAAAAACAAAATATTCGCAAAATATAAGACTACAACACCATATCGATGTATACCAACCTTGGTGCCTTTTCCTCTCTACAAGGTTTCTGTAACTCTTGTTTCGGTTAAAACACGTAGTAACTAAAAAATTGTATATTTTCTTTGTTTCTAAAGATATCAGGGATATTTTTTTTATTTATTTAAATTAACGTGCATGTGACATCTATGGTTATTAGCACGAGTTACAGTTTACAGGGTAATATTATAAATTATAAATAGTATAGCTAACATTATTTAACATAAGTAAAAGAAAAATCGGTTAAAAATTATATTTTGTTTAACAGTTTATTCTGCTAGAGGAATTTGATAACCTTGTTGATTTGGTCTGTGCTGTTGACGACCTCTTTGAAGTTAGGACTGATACCAAGCTGTTGGCGTTCTTTATCATAAAAAGGACAGTCAATAAGTATGTGCCTGATTCGGAGAGTAGTATTGCAGTGTTGACATTTTGGTAGTGGAGATGATGTCATCAAATAGCCATGTGTTAGACGGGTATGTGCTATACGCAGTCTCCGTATGATTGCCATATTTTTCCGAGATAAACTAGAGCAGGTAAATAGGTTCACTGAGGGCTTAATTTCACGCAGCGCTGAAGTAATTTTATTCTAGTGAATTTGCCAGGTGGATATATTGAGATTCTTCAGTCTGGCTTTTAGATCATTGCAGATTTGTATATTCAGCATGGTATCCATCGATGATGCAGCTTTTTTGGTAAGGCAATCGGCTTTATCGTTACCAATAATCCCAACATGGGATGGTACCCATAATAAAGTGACTTTTGTATTTTGATTTATAAGAAGCTGATAAATGTCATGAATATCTTGGACAAGAGGATGGTTGGTGATTATAGTATTGATGGAGTGTATAGAGGAAAATGAATCAGTATATAAGGCTATGTGTCTATTTGGGTATTTTTGAGCATGTTTGAAAGCACACAAGATAGCTAGTAGTTCGCAAGTGTAAATACTACACCAAGGAGAAATTTTACAGAGTTCGATAGGCTGTTGAAGAGTAGTTAGAGAATATCCAACTCCACTTTCAGATTTTGACGCGTCAGTGTAAAGAACTATGTCATATTTATTTTTGTTTATAAGTTTTAGGAAGAGATTTCTTAATGTGTTAACACTGATATCTTCCCTGTTAAATTTGGTGAGGGACATATCATGACGAGGGAGTAGGTTGGTCCAATAGGGATTATTGGAGAATGGTAGAGTTCTGGTTTCAGACAAATTTATATCTTTTAATAACGGCTGTAGAAGATGAGTAAAAGGATGTATAATTAAGTTACAAGGAGCATTGTTATGAGGTTGGTGTGATGATGTAATTAAAGGATACACTGGATTGGAGGGATTGGAAGAAATTGCAGCAGCATAGGAGGAAAGAAGGTATTCTCGTCTAAGCCACAGGGGAGGTTCATTAGCTTCGCAACAAAGACTTTCTGCCGGACTAGAACGAAATGCTCCAAGACATAGGCGGATAGCCGTATTGTGCACTGTATTTAGTGAATTTAGGTTTGACTTAGATGCAGACATATAGATGAAACATCCATAGTCAAGCTTGGAAAGGATTAGTGATCTGTAAACTTTCAGTAACGTAGTTTCTTCCGCTCCCCAATGATAATGTGAGAGTGTTTTAATTATATTTAACCTTTTAAGGTACGCTCCTTTAGTTTCCTGAATATGCTGTTTCCAGGTTAATCTTGAATCAAATATCAGCCCTAATATTTTGCAATTATTAACGACCGGTAATTTAACGTTGTTGACGGTGATTTAAGGGTCAAAAGAATTAATTCTTCTACTGAATTTAATAACTTTCGACTTAAAATGGGAGAGAGTAAGTCCTAGGGATGCAACTTTGATTTTAGGGTCATTTACTGCTAATTGCCGAATTTTACTAGTAGTAGCGTTGGATTTACCCTGGCAGTACATTATTAGGTCATCGGCATATAATAAGCATTTGATAGGTGAAGGGATATTGTGACATAACTGGCTAATCGCGAGAATGAATAGAGATGTGCTTAAAACTGAACCTTGAGGAAACCCGGCATATTGGATATGTGGAGAAGAAAGGAAGTTATTTACAGAAACCCTGAATGTTCTAGATGTAAGGAAGTTTTTTATAAAAGCGTATATGTTGCCAGTGAGGTTACATTGAAAAAGTTTGTCAAGAATTGCGTTTCTTGAGATGGTGTCAAATGCGCCTTCTATGTCGAAGATTGTAGCTATCAGATCTTGTTTGCTATTAATCGCGTTAGATATATGGGTTTGAAGTAGTGCAAGGTTATCTCTTGTGGAGCGCTGTCTTTGGTAGCCAGATTGTTCCTGTGGAATAATCTTGTATTTTTCAAAATACCATAGCAGACGTTTGTTGATCATTTTTTCCATTAATTTGCACATAGTGCATGTGAGGGAGATGGGTCTGTAAGATTGTGGAAAACTAGTTGGCTGATTTGGCTTGAGTATAGGTATTACAGTAGACTTGCTCCATTGAGATGGAAATTTATGTGAGCTCCAGATTAGATTGTATAAAGTTAGGAGATTTTTAAGAGCATAATTAGACAAGTGCTTTACAAATGCATAAGAAATATCATCGGGCCCAGCTGCAGTGTTTCTGCAATTAGCTAAAGCAGATATGAGCTCCTGGATAGTGAAAGGAGAATTAAGGGGTCTACTATGTTCAGAAGATATCAGGTTATTTCTGTGTGGATTTATTTCACGAAGAGACATATTAATATGATTATTTTGTTTCTGAACTTATCTTCGAAATGTTTAGCAAAGGTGTTAGGAATAAGTTCATGTGAAGTGATCTCTATACCATTTGAAATTAAACGGGTAATATTATTATTAGTTTTGTGACCTTGAATTTATCGTATTTTTTCCAAATTTGTCTAGGATTGGAATTTTCATTAATGGAAGATACATAATCCTGCCAGGATGATTTTTTGCTTTTTTTACTATGTGTTTGGCTTTTGCTTTAAATTTTTTGTAATTTATTAAATTTTCAACTCTTCTGTTTTTTTGGTACTTGTTTAGAGCTTTTTTGGACAGAAGAATTGCCTCTTCACAAGAAGAGTTCCACCAAGGAACTGCCTTATGATTTGGAGAGAATGTTGTTTTACCGATGTGAATCTTAGCAGCCGAGAGAATTGTCTCTGATATTGACGTTAATAAGTAGTCAACATCATTGGTTGTCGAATGTTCATTTGCGAGCAAGAGAGTATCAACATATTTTGAATATTCTGACCAGTTATCTTTGTTTAAGCGCCAATAACTTTTGGAAGATACAGCTCCACTACAGTTGTTGGAAATTATTATAGGATAATGATTGCTGTCAAAGAGATTATCGGCTGTTTGCCAGGATAGAAAAGGTGCTGATTTAGAGTCACTAATACTAAGGTCAATAGCAGAGAATGATCCAGAGGAAATGTTAAAGTGAGTATTAGATCCTGTATTAAGAAGACATGAGTTTGTGCAGTTAAGGATATTTTCAACTATTTTTCCACGACCAAATGTAGATTTAGAACCCCCCATACTATTATGTGCGTTAAAGTCTCCTGTGAGTATAAACGGCTGTGATAGCTGGAATATAAAATCTAGGAGCTCTTCCTCTTTTAAAGGATGATTTGGGGGAATATATATAGAGCAGATAGTAAGCTTATTCGGACAAAATGTAGTTATGGCAATTGCCTCAAGATTCGTTGTTAAAGGTAGCATTGTTGAGTAGATTTCACTGGAAGCAAAAATTGATGCACCTCCACTAGCTCTGATGCAGTTCGTCCTAATGAAGTGGTATCCTTCAAAGGATTTAGTGTGAGGAATATTATTTGTAGTAAAATTAGTCTCCTGTAGAAATATAAAATCTGGATGGTAAATTGATGTAAGATATTGTATATGTTCAAGGCGCGTATAATATCCGTCGCAATTTCATTGTAAAATAGTGAAACGATATTTTTTATTTTTAGAAATGATCGGTATCATTGGTGTTGGAGTCACATGAATTATTGGAAGTAAGGCTTGCAACTTCGTCAGCGTCTACGGGATTAATGTGATCTTTAGCTTTTCAGATAATCTTGTAATGCGATTCTTAAGCGATCTATCAGATACAGTTTGATATATTTGCGTAAGGTCTTCTAAAAGAGACTTAATTATGGTGGTAAAGTTATGAGCTTCTTTGAGAGGATCACTGCTACCAAAGGAATTTTCCAGGAAGGCAATAAGTTGTAATGCTGTCAACGAAAATTTTTCTGGATTAGCACTAATTAATTGTTCAATAGTTGATTGAGCAGAGGGAGTAATTTTACCAAGCTCTTTGTCATCAGTTTTTAATTTCTTTTTAGGAGCTGTTTTAGGAGTTGCAAAGGTTGTGGTATATTGAGCATTTATAGGGTTTAAGTCTGGGGGTTATCAGTAACCGATAAAGTGGGTGATTCGAGACTTGTGTAGGTAGAATAAGTTATTTTGATGCAAGGATTTGAAGGCAAGGACACTGACATTAGAGACTGTTCGTTTGGAATTATTAAGTTGGTATTAGTTGGATTGATTTCTTCTTTTGAGGAGGTGGAAGTAGGAGATATAGTAGACGGAGGTTCAAATGGGATTAGGCTAGAAGTTTTATTTTGAGAAGGATTGCTAGATATTTCTTGAGGGTTAGGACAGGAGTCTGCAATGTGTCCAGATTGTTTACATAAAAAACATTCAAGTTTATCCGAAGTCATTAAGATTCTATTTTTGGTATTTTCATGCGATATTACAATTGAGGTATTTAATTCAAAGTTTTCTTTATCCGGTATAATATAGATAGAACGTCGAAAACTGAAAATGTGAGCGTATTCGTCCTCAGGTGGTGGAGTGGCCAGCGAGGAGTGCAGATTCAAATCCCATCGAACACATTTGGGATACACTCAGGAAGAGCTTGAACGATGGTCAGCCACTAAGAATCATGTCGAGGAAATTCTCGTGGAAAAATGGGAACAACTAGATGAAGAACCAATTTCAATTCAATAAAAAAATATTTTCTAAATCTATAGCGAAAAGCTTTAGAGGTAATTAAAAATAATAATTACTTCAAAACTACGAATACCTTCATAGGCGGCTATTTTACTTTGATTTGAGTTATTTCAAATAGAAACAACACTTCTATCGGTTTTACTTAAAATTTATTTTAATGGATATGTCGGGTTTTGAATTTAGAAGATACTGTTATTTTTATTTCGCTGACTAATACATTCAAGAGTGAACGTTTGCAATAATAAAAAATGACGTGAGATCGATTTGCAGGAGAGTCAAATATGAATTGGAGTATGCATCCATGGTTACGACAAACGTAATATTGACCCAAGCCCTTTCGAGAGATATATTTGCCGTTGGGAACTAGTCAAATATGTCTACTTAACAAACGTCATTAAAGTAGAACAAACTGGTTATGTTAGTTTTATTGTTCTAGTACGTTTTCACGGTAACTGAAATTTACTGGGGTATACGTCGTTACGGCTGTGTAGAACTCGCTCTTAACGAATCCGAAATCCAGAATATTGTGTTGAGGAATTCGATGAAAGAGGCACAAGATCGGAATAGATAGAAAATTATGAGGGTGATCTACGTCTAGCAGTGTACAAGCGAAGATTGCATGATGTAAACTGTTGATATTGATTTAAAAATGTTGTATTATTATTATCGTGATCTCAGTGTTGCAACCAGGGAAGCACTAGTGGCAAACCAAGTGCTAGCTCAAAACTGCTACGATTAAAGGAAGGATGTAATGATGTGCTTTATAGATTATGAAAAAGCCTTCGATCGAGTACAACATCATAGACTCGTACATATACTAAAACAATTCGACATAGATCAAAAAGATATTCGCTGCATAGAAGCTCGTTACTGGAATCAAACAGCTATCCTCAAGGTGGATAATGAAACACCGCAAGCTCAAAAAATTCTCACAGGTGTAAAACATGGATGCATTCTCCCCACTACTGTTCAATTTATATTCAGAAAGTATCTTCCAGGAAGCTCTTGAGGAATGCGAAAGCGGCATCAAAATAAATGGTACCTTAATTGAAGGAAAGATCGAATGTTGAAGGGGAGTGGGCAGGAAGAGAATGCTCCGTAATGCCAAACATTGGACAGGGCTAAGAATCATAGGAGACCTAATACATACTGCAAGGGAGAGAGCAAGAAGAAAAAGAAGAAGATCTTAATGTGGATATTGCTCTTGGCCCGATTTGAACAGCGGATCATCACATTAACCTTTTCCTGAGCGTATGAGATTAGGCCTCGCCCAAGTGGACCCGGTATAGAGGTAAAGCGAAGCACGAATCAGAGAGTGAGAGAGTTAGAAATGGCGACATGAGAGAACGACAGGACGTGGAATGAGGTAAGAGTCGACTGAGATCCAGACGGACGATGGACACGGGACAGCTTGTCACGGCTCTGACTAAAAGTGCGACGGTCAGGGAGCATGCATGTATGTACGTATGTGTAGAAAGGATAGTCAATCGGGCAAAAGAAGAACGATTCCACCCCGATGCCTTAGTATGAGAGGAGTCGGGTTTAGCTGGTCCCGACCACATAGGAGTTATGGAGGGCAGGGAGTCCAAGCTAGTCGACGTGATTATGAAGAGGTTTTAGTTCAGAAACCCATCACTGTCGGAAATGTTTACCTCCGGCGTATCTTAAAAAAAGGAAGACCGGTGGTTCTGATTGATGGATGGTCACCAGCAGTTGCTGGTGCTATTTCGACTGCCTTACTAATGTGACCAAAGTAGGGACCCATCTTACTGGATTTGATTTTATTGTTCCAGTTATTATTGTTATACTTTGATTAAGTTGGACACTGATTTTGTTGTTATGTGCACTATTTAGCCATACAGGTGCGCCGTATTTTGCTACTGAAAAAAAAGTAAAGCTAAAAGAGAGGTGCAAAATGTGTCCAGGATGAAGAAATTATAACTCGTATAGAAATTGCAAGAGGAGCATTTATGAAACTTAGATCTATTCTGAGCAAGTCTCAGCTGAACTTACAACTAAGAATCAAGTTCCTAAAATGTTATGTGTATCCGGTATTACTATATGGATGTAAAACCTGGATCATGAAGGTTAACATGATGAACAAATTAGAAGCCTTCGAGATGTGGTCATACCGTAGAATGCTCAGAATATCTTGAATTCAACGCATTTCAAACAGAGAAGTCTTAAACAGAGTAGGTCAAGGCGAAGATGACTTAATAAAGATGATAAAAAAGAAAAAACTTAAATATCTGGGGCACATAATGAGAGGTGGCAGATACAGGATGCTGCAGTTAATACTCAATGAAAAGATCGACGGAAAAAGAGGAATTGGTCGGAAGAAATATTCATGGTTCCGAAACCTTCGTCAATGGACTGGCTTATCAGTAGATGAATTATAGAACGATATCGGCCAATTGTTATGGGAGCTACCCACGCCTAAAATTTGGGCGTGGTACTTAAAGAAGAAGAAAGTGTGTCCGCAGAAGCACCCCAAGTTGTTTCAGCAAGTTTTATTATTATATTATTTCTTGTTCTCAGTTTACTAGCTTTAAAATGTTAGTGTTATATTAAATATGACGCTAGATATTTGGGGTTGTTGTTATGTTTGATAGCTAAATCATTTGGAGTTACATTGAGAATATCTCGTGTCAGAAGTAGACTCAACAGATGAAAGAGACAGGTTGAAGATTTGCTTGTGTTAGGGCGTAAGCGCCAGTTCTTAAAGTAGGTATTTAGTGTAGTTAGATCTTCGTTTGTAACTCCTTGTCTTGCTTCTTTATGGTTATCCTGAAAGCTAGTGACCAGTCTGTTAGTATAAGCGAATTTTCTTCATTTTTTCCGGTATGCCTGTTCTATAAATAACAAGTAATAATGGAGCTAGCACCGACCGTTAAGGTGAGTCGTTACAGTAATTTATGAACAACTGGGTAAGGCAATAGCCCAGTAACTTTCAGGCAAATTGCTGTCTTTGCCAAACTTGATGGACAAATTACAGAACATATAGAGCTATGCAGCGATATATGGCAGGGTGACTCATTGCGCCCTATTCTTTTCAATTGAATCATGAATGAAATACAGAAGTAAAACTATTCTGTTATGCAGACGACGCAATATTGATAGGCCAAGATGAAGATAATCTGTAAAGCTTAGTCCATGTATTATTTAACATAAGCACAAAAGAATTCAATAAAACAATCCCATCTCAGGAAAGTAAAACAAAAGTAATCAACCAATAGTAAATAACCGATAGCAAAAAACTAATCAGATGTTAAATATAAATAAATGGCATCAGTATGGAACAAGTGATTTAAATAAAATACCTTTTAATTACTGTGTCCAACTACGGAGACCAGGAGAAAGATGTGAGAAATCAATTACAAAAAAGCAAATAGAGACTGGCAGGATGTCTTAATAACAACTGATGGCGAAAGCGATATATTAACACTGAGATGAAGTTGAGAATGTATAAAGCCACTGTAAGACCAATAATGATATAATATGCATCAGAAACAAGACCCGGTACAGCCACAACACACAACACAAACATGTAACGTACACTCTATAAACAAATGAATATTAAATAGAAAAAAAAAAGAAAAAGAAGGTGTGTGTACTTTGTACGCACGTAAGAAGTTATTCTTCTATTATATAATTTTAACGAAGTAAATATACTTAACAGGTTATTTGTATTCTATTTTAATATTAAACTAACTTTCTTATCTACCACTTTCAAAAAATTTTTATTAAAACAACCAAAAATAAAAAAAATGAATCGTCCAGGATTGGAACCCGGGATCTTTCGATCTCTAACCGAACGCTCAACAACTAGACCACCGAGTCTCCTGTAATTGACACGTAAGTTTTGGATATAATTACACAACACGGTGACAAATAGATTGAGTGGTATCGTGATAAAAAGGTTATACCTACATATTTTATTATCCTACTACAAAAGAAGAGAAATTCAAAGACACAAAAATTATAATAAATAATACATTTACTAAAAACACTTATATATTCTTTTAATGACTTATTTGCGCTGATACAGATACTATCTTGACATATTAGAAACGAACTACATACTGTCTGTGTGCGCATGCGCGCAGATTTATGAAAAATTTTACTCTCAATCGCGCCTAAAGAAGAATAACTTCAAAAATGGATTAACCACATAAGCAAAATGGGAAAGACCCGTGTGGTAACAATAGCAAGGGATAAATTACCAAACGGTAGAAGAAGTATCGGCCGACCAGGCAAACAATGTAGTGACCACCTTCCACAGAGGTGTCAATCAAGTAGAATTGCTTATAAAGAGGAAGAAGAAGAAGAAGATACACACACCTGCAAAATTAGCCGAACACCTTAAAAATGGGACATGTTTGATGTCTCGAATTTTCTAAACCAGTGCAGTGGTCCGATTTGAGTGATTATTTTAGTATGTTATACCCACGGTTATTAGACTTTATTACGGTTGTCTTGTCCGACGGTGGTGGGAGACTTATATTTTTGACTTTACGTCACAAGAGTTTACATTCCCATATTTTTAAATGATTTTTGATCATTGAATGTGTGTTATTGTGTATATATGTGTATTATTTGTGTTATTATGAAATAATTAGACAAATAGTACACATTTTATCTTATACCGGGTGGTGAATCGTAAAAAAGGCCATAGGAAACTCAATGTAAAATTCTGAATTGTTAAATTCCTGCTTCCCTAATTATTTTACATCAAAAGTCATGAGAAAATACTTGTAGAGAATTAAAATCTGTATTAAAATCAAAAGTTAAAATTGTTCTACGATTTAAATGCATTCCAAAATTTTGAAAAATATGATACATTTGCCACAATAGGTATGCGTGTAAAAGTAAGGCTACACGTTACTATTTAACTGACAGTACTCACACCATTGACTGAATAAAAAAAAATGTGTGTGTACTTTGTACGCACGTAAGAAGATATTCTTCTATTATATAGGTAATTTAAACGAAGTAAATATACTTAACAGGTTATTTGTATTTTATTTAAAAATTAAACTAACTTTCTTATCTACCACTTTCAAAAAATTTTTATTAAAATAACGAAAAATAAAAAAAAGTATGAATCGGCCAGGATTAGAACCCGCGACCTTCCGTGTGCTTCCGTTCTCTGTCCCACCGCTCTGCCAACTACGCCATCGAGCCACTTAAATTGACACGTAAGTTTCAGATATAATGACACAACACGGCGACAAACTATAAAAATGTTATGCCTACATATTCTATTATTTTACTACAGGGAAACACAAATCCAAAAACACAAGAATTATAATAGATAATACATTTCCTAAAACCACTAATATATTCTTTTAATGACTTATTTGCACGGTTACAGATACATACATACCTATGTATTGCAATGATTGTATTGCTAAAGATTAGCAATGAACTACATACTGTCAGTGTGCGCAGGCGCGTGGTTCATGTACAATTTTACCCTCAATCGATTCGCCGCTAAAGAAGAATATCTTCAAAAACTTTATTATTAATCCTTTCTCCGCAACTGAGGGTATCTTATCAACTGTATTGTTTTTAAACAATAGATGATAAAATAAAAATATTCACAGTTCAAAAATGTGAACATTATTGCATTGTGTGTGGCCTAAGTTTGGGCTGAAAACTAAAATGTATTACATTTTTACAAAATTTTGGAGTATGTATAATTACGTAGACCAATTTTAACAGTTGTTTCCAATACAGATTTCAATCCTCTACAAATAGTTTCTAATGTCTCTTGATGTACAATAATTATTAGGGAAGCTGGAATTCAACAGTTCAGAATTTTACATTGAGTTAATGCAAAATTTTGACGCATGTCAAAATTCTCAATGTGTTATAATTGTATTCATTTTTTTCGAATCCTGTGAAAACTAATAAATATTTTTGAAAAATTTAAACTCAGTATGAAAGACTACATTATTACCGAGGGCTGAAAGTCCCTGAAAACTTCTATAATATTTATTTTAATAAGTTACAGGGCTGAAAATAAAAGAGAAGTGTGATATTTAGTTTCAAATATTTCATTCAAAAGAAACTTTTTATTTATTTTAAGGGGCTTTCCGCCCTCGGTAATAATGTAATCTTGCATCCTGCGTTTAAATTTTTCTAAAATACTTGGTTTTCTCAGGATTCGAAAAAATCATATTACGATTCAAATGACAATAAACTCTCGTGACGTAATCTCACCCTTAATGTTCATTGGTTAGTCGATTTAGGCAACCGTAGTAATGTCTAAGAACCGTGTGTTATACCATTATTATTTAAGAATATCGTTGTGGTAATATTATTGCTAGACAGGTAAATATCATTTTAAAGTTTGGAACACCCTGTGGAATATTCTAGCATATGTAGAATATTAAAATTAAAACTCGATTGTAGAGTTACGCTTTCTTAACATTTTCCTTTTCGATTCATTTAATTATGTGGGATAATAAAAAGTTATGTGCGTTAACAACTATCCATGTTTTTCATCAATAAATCCTCATAGTAAAAATACGGTAAACTTGCAGTTACTCGAGCGTTATGGGGACCTATTGGATTGTGAAGAGTATGTACTAATACCAGAAAAAATTAAGTTAAGTTTTCCATATAGTGGGGACTTTTCATTTTTTTAATTTAGTGTTCCATTTGAAACAATCGTTTTCTTCCGATTATAGCGCGATCTATCCATAATTCGAAAAAATGTGTCGAATAAATGTTGCTTATTTTTACGTAAAGAATCCAAAGCTGCAATAAAAATTGGGGCTCCTATTTAAGATTTAAATTAAATCCCCCACTCCCATCTCCGTAGATGCTCGTGTTTGGTGCCATTCGATAGATTTTTCAAAAATATTGAATACGTGTATTTTGCAGTTTTTCGAATTGATGTTCATTTTTCGTCGATGTTGTATATAAAATTTGTAAAAAAACATGCAAAAATAAATACTGAATATTATATACTTGATTCAAATGCATGTGCGCTCAGCGTTTGACATTAAACCCCCCTCGAAGCTAGTTCAGCTGAAGTCCACGGGAGGTCGTCATTGTGACATCGCTTACATCGCTTAGTAATTTATTTATTTAATACATCTTTTGAATTACTTTAGACTTGTTTATTAAACTAAACAGATAATGATGGTAGGGAGCACAACCGGGGATTTTTGCAGTTACTAGAGCGCATCAGATTATCACATGAGGAGAAACCATGTACCCTGTAAATGTACCTATACCATATATTGGTTCTTAACACCGGAGAATTCATTAAGGGGGGACGGAAAAAAATCTATTAGAAAAACTCGAAATCGTCAGATTAAGATAAGGTAAGTTAAGTACATGCAAAATAGTGTATATTTCAAAAATCTGACGATTTGAGCGGGGCGTAAGAAAATGGGTGAGTCACAAAGTTTCATAAAAAAAGCGAATATTTCGCGAAATAAACGTCAGATTGAAAAACTAAAAAATACGTTTTCAATATTTTTCAAAAATCTATCGAAGAATACTAAACACGTCACCCTACGGAGAGGGGTGGGGGTAAATTAAAAATTTTAAATACGATATTTCGCGAAATGAACATCACATCGTAAAACTGCAAAATACACGTATTTAATATTTTTCAAAAATCTATCGTTTGGCATCAAACACGACCCCCCACGGAGGTTGGGTGGGGGGTTACTTTAAAATCTTAAATAGGAGCCCCCAATTTTTATTGCAGATTTGGATTCTTGACGTAAAAATAAACAACTTGTGTTCACAACTTTTTTTCCAATTATGGATAGATGGCGCTATAAGGGCAAAAACGATTGGTGGATATGGAAAACTTATCTTAACTTTTTTTGGTTTTAGCACCCACTCTTCACAATCCAATAGGTCCCCATAACGCTCGAGTAACTTCAAATTTAACATACTTTTCTCTCATACTATTAGAATTTATTGCTGAAAAACATGGCTAGTTCTTAAAGCCCATAACTATTTTATTTTTCAACAGAAGCAAATGAATCAAAAAAGAAAATGTTAAGAAAGCCTAAGGCTATAATTAAGTTTTAATTTAAATATTTTATATATGTTAGAGTATTCCACAGGGTGTCCTGAACTTTAGGAAAAAAACACAGTATGATTATTACAGCCGGTATAAAATGACCGTCTAAATTACCTGTCTAGCAACAATATTATTACACCGATATTCTTAAATAATAAAGCTATAACATACTAAAAGAATCACTCAAATCGGACAACAGTTTTAGGAAATTCCAGACATCAAACATGTCCCATTTTTAGTGTTCGGCTAATTTTGCCGGTGTGTGAATATTAAAAGCCAAAAAAATTTCCATTTTTAAAAAGAAAACATATAATATGGTATAGTTAGACCCAAACCCAGACATCCAAAGTGAAAGTTATCATCCAACACCAAATTGTTCTATATGGTCCACATAATGTTCAGAAAAAAGTCACACCATTTTGAGCGTCGGGTTTGGGGGGAGAGGGGGGAGAATTCTGCAAATTTGCAGTTTTTTAAGTTTTTCGTCAATATTTCTAAAACTAAGCGGTTTGGCATGAATAACCCTCTACACAAAATTGTTCTACATTAAATTTGAAATAAAAAAGGCTCTATGCATAACCCTTCTAAAATGAACGGTTCCAAAGTTACGGAGGTAGTATAGTATAATTGGTCCAAAAAAAGGCCTAACCCAGACATCCAAAGTAAAAGTTTTCCTTCAACACCAAATTGTTCTATATGGTCCACATATTGTTCAGTAAAAAGTTACACCATTTTGAGCGTCCGGTTTAGGGGGGAGATGGGGGAGAAGTCGGTAAACTAGTAGTTTTTTTGGGTTTTTCGTTAATATTTCTAAAACTATCCTTTAGCGTAAGGAATGTTCTATAGAAAAATATTCAACATAAAATTTAAAACAAAAAAGGTTCTATACATAATTGTCATAAAATCAACGGTTCCAGAGTTACGGAGGGTGAAACGTGGAGGTTTTCGATACTTTTTATATTTACCGATTTCTCCCCCCTCTTCCCCCCAAACCCGACGCTCAAAATGGTGTGACTTTTTTCTGAACATTATAGATAGATAGATATTTATTTATTTATCATAATAGATAATACACAAAACAGAAACATTGCACTCCACACCTGTACAAATTACATAAGAATTGTCAAGGCAAGGAGCGCTGTATAATTATCATAAAGTATTACAAAAATGTTTACAAAAATTAAAAACATGAGACTAAACAAATAAAGAAATAAGCATTGTCAAATTAAATTAATCAGAAACATTCAATATATAAATAAAAAAGAAAAAATAAAATAAAAATAAAAACACTGGAAGTACAACAAACATTGCCAATTGGTTTCTAGGTCTTAGTTTTAATATAATGGACTAATAATCTCTTAAAGATAGTTGCATTATGGCTATTTTTAATGTGATAAGGTATATTATTGAACTGTACAATTCCTTTATGAAACAAACTTTTCATTGAACTGGACTTGTTGGTTGTTCTAACATAAAAATTTATTGAATTTGCAGCTCTAGTGCTATGCTCATGAACATTTGCTATCGGGACCAACTGACTGTTCAAATACTCAGGCAATAAATGGTTTACCATCTTAAATAAGAATGTCATAGATTGGACATACATAAAATGTTCAACTTTTAACCAATTTAAAGTTTTCAGCATATCTTGAATTCGAGTATATCGATTGCATCTCAATATTATTCGCATAGCCTTATTTTGGAGAATTTGAAGCCTGTCATAATTAGAACATCCTGTATAAATCAATGAACAACAATATAAAAAGTGAGGTAATATTAACGAATTATAAATTGTTAATTTAGTTTGAAATGTCAAAAATGGTGATACTCTTCGAAAAAAACCTATTTTTTTCCCTATCTTTCTGCAAATGTAATCAACATGTTTACTAAAAGTTAGTTCCCTATCCAATATGAATCCCAAATACTTTATTTCCTGAACCATTTCAATTTTTTCATTATTTAATTTAATATGAACATCCAAACTTAAGAATTTCCTGAAAAGAGTATTATTACCAATAAACATGTATTTGGATTTTAACTCATTGACTTTCAATTTGTTTAACTTAAATCTTTCAGTTAATAAATGCAATTCACGATTCATCGTGTCCACTACATCAACAAAATCTTCCCCATAAAAATATATTAATGTGTCATCAGCAAAAAGATGAATTTTACATTTGCTTAATACGTTTCCCAAATCATTAATGTATAATATGAAAAGTAGAGGTCCAAGTACACTGCCTTGCGGCACACCAATATCATTTAACTGTGGATTTGACATTTCACTATTTAATTTAGTCCTTTGGTACCTATTTGACAGATAATTTTCCAGCCAATTAAAAACTGTCCCGTTAAAACCATATTTCTTTAATTTCAAAAGAAGTATATGACGATCTATTGTTTCAAATGCTCTTTTGAGATCTATAAAAACTGCGCATATACCGACCCCTGTCGTATCTAAAATACTTTTCATATCTGAGACAACTAACTGTAATGCGGTCTCACATGAATGAGAATTTCTAAATCCAGACTGGTAATTATACAGGATATTATTTGAAGTAATAAATTTAATCAGCTGATTGTACACCACAATTTCTAAAACTTTTTCACAAAATGGGAGCATATTTATTGGACGTAATTGATCAAGTTTATTAGTATTAGGAACTTTTGGAACAGGAACTATAGTTGATATTTTAAATTGCTTGGGCACCAGGCCCTTCTCTAAACTCATATTAATTAAATTTAATAAAGGATAACCTAACACATGAAATAGATTTTTGATAATATCAAGACCTACTTCATCCGTACTATTTTTTTTATATTGTAATTTGATTATATCATATAGTTGGTTTAGTGATATGCTCTCAAAAGTTTCAAAATTTACATCAGATGAAACAACTGTCTGCAAATTTAAATTAATATCACTATTTTGGTCAAAACTTACAATAATATCTTTAATACTATCAACATAATATTGATTTAATATGTTTGCCAAATTTACACTATATGTTACACCTTCATGTTCAAGACTTTGGAATTGTGATATAGTTTTATTAGTTCCTACTAACTGTTTGAGATGTTTCCACATTTGTTTAGAATTACCCCTATTTCTATCAATATTTGACTCATAAAATCTAATTTTAACTTGTTTTAAAATTCTAACACAGTTATTTCTTTCAATTTTATAGTTATTCCAATCTACGCAATCGTTTGTAAACAAAAATCTTTTATAAGCAATATTTTTATTCTTAACTGCCAATTTACAAGTGTTGTCAAACCATTTATTACCAAAGTTCTTAACTTCCACAGTTTTAACTGGTGACACTCTATTCAAAACATCTACGATATTATTGACGAAAGTATCAGTAACTTCATCGATGTTTACCGAAGAATATGCCCAATCTTTTTCAATCAACATGTTTACCATATTATCATATATTATTTTAGAACGAATTTGTTTTGTTTCAATGACTTCACTTTTAGTTACTTTATTATTGAGCACATGGACAATACAGTGATCAGATATTATGTAATTTTTTTCTACATGAGCAGTTAACGTATAGTCATTACTTATGACAAGATCAATCATAGATTTTGAATCTTTAAAAATTCTTGTATATTCATTTACAAGTTGCTGCATTCCATTATTTTCTATATATTCTTTCAATTTACTTTTACCCTGACAATTTTTATCATAATGTATGTTGAAATCTCCAGCAATGACTATACTACAACTACTATGTGATTCATAATAATCATCCATCCACTTGAAAAATACATCAATGAATTCACTTATACTACCACTTGGCGATCTATAAATACCCACTATTCCATAATATGATCCATTAATTACAACATCCAAAGACAAAACCCACAAACTCTTGTCAATAATAAATGTTTTGATATTATTGACTTTTATGTATTCTTTCGTATAAATTAGAACTCCTCCTGTATGACGACTACTAGAATTACAACGCGCCATTACATATTCAGGGATCTGTAGCTCAGAATCTGAAAAATCGCTAGTGATACAAGTTTCCGTTAAACATAAAATGTGTGGGTCATATACCTGAACATAAAGTTTGATTTCATCGCAATGTTTATAGTAACTTTCAGCATTAATACAAGAAAGAAGAAGATTATCTATACACTTTTTATTTGTGCGTGTAATATTTGAAGGCGTCTTTGATGGCTAGATATTATACCCTATTCTTTCTTTGGCTTTTAATAACTGTCTTTGATAACTACTACAATTTCTATCAAATACATTATGGTTATAATTAACATGTTTAAGTTTAAGAATTTCATTTGCATATTTACAGTTAACACAAGTAAAATTATCGTTAGTAATTCTGCACTCATCTTTTTTGTGTTGACCTCCACATAATGGACAAACATCCTGTGAAGTACATTTATCTGCAAAATGCCCAAACTTCCAGCACCGAAAACAACGAATAATATTTACGTGTTCAAAAAATCTGTAGCTATTCCATCCTATATGTATTTTTTCCTTTTCATTAACTAGATAATTAAATATATCTGCTGAAATTTCCACTATTACATTAAGTGCATTACGGTTATTAGTTTTCGATTTATATTTACGTAATATTTTAATGTAAGTTTCTATACCGTCAATCAAATTTTGTTTTTTAAAACTATCAACAAAGCTGTCAATATCTTCAATGTCTTTTTCGTGGACATTTATGATCTTGATCTTAGGTTTAGATATACTTGCAATTTTTATCTCATAATCTGCTCCAAGAACTTTTTCAGCATTAATTTTCAAATTATCCAAAGACTCCTTATTATTACAATGAATTGCAATCGACCCTTTAGCACAAGATTTAACATTTTCAACCGACACATTTATATCGACTGGACTAAATTTTTGTGCTAATACAGTTTTTGTTGTTAAACAATTTTGATTTTGATTTTTTGGTTTTATAATAAGTGGTTCGGTTTTTTTCGTTTTTACAACATCGCTCCATTGACGCTGACTGTTTGTTAGTGTACCATTATTTTCAATAAGATCAATTAACTTACAAGTTTTTTCCAATACTTCTTTTGTTTTCTTTTCGTTAATTTGATATTCAGACTCGTTTTTGTTAAGTCTATTTTCAGCTACCGTAAAACAATTGCCACAAAACCACTTTAAATTAACACAATCTTGTTTAATTTTTAACACTTGATCTTTCACTTTAGCACAATGCAAATGATATGGTTTAATACATAAATCGCAAACGATATACTTATTATTTACAATAAAATTATCAGCACATTGGACACACGTCTGTATGCCCGGCGCCATTTTTGACTACCTTTCAAGAAACTATATATAAGACTTATGTGGACCATATAAAACAATTTGGTGTTGGAGGATAACTTTCACTTTGGATGTCTGGGTTTTTGGTATAGTTATATCATAAATATTGTTCAAAAAATACAAAAAGTATCGAAAACCTCGACTTTTCACCCTACGTAACTCTGGAACCGTTGATTTTATAACATTTATGCATAGAACATTTTTTGTTTTAAATTTCATGTAGAACATTTTTGTATATAACATTGTTTACGCAAAGGCATAGTTTTAGAAATATTGACGAAAAACTTAAAAAAACCGGCTTCTCTCCCATCTCCCTCCCAAACCGGACGCTCAAAATGGTGTAACTTTTTACTGAACAATATGTGGACCATATAGAACATTTTGGTGTTGGAGGAAAACTTTTACTTTGGATGTTTGGGTTAGGCCTTTTTTTGGACCAGTTATACTATACTACCTCCGTAACTTTGGAACCATTCATTTTAGAAAGATTATGCATAGGGCCTTTTTTATTTCAAATTTTATGTAGAACAATTTTATATAGAGGGTTGTTCATGCTAAACCGCTTAGTTTTAGAAATATTGGCGAAAAACTTAAAAAACTACGAATTTACCGATTTCTCCCCCCCAAACCCGACGCTCAAAATGGTGTGACTTTTTTCTGGACATTGTGTGGACTATATAGAACAATTTGGTGTTGAAGGATAACTTTCACTTTGGATGTCTGGGTTATGCCATCTTTTGGATCAACTATACTATACTAATGTAAAACATAAATTAAATAATACAAAGTCTATTTTTAGTATCTTTATGTAGTTTATTGTTTCATATTCTGAAAAATGTCGTTCATCTAATATGAATAAAAGTCAAAAAAATGTTAATAAAATTATTGCGACCGTTGAAATCTAAAGTTGAATCGATTTTCCGTTGAACTGCTCGTTTAACTATTAAATTGTTAGGTTCTTTTCTGCACTTCATTAACTTAATTTTGTCCTTAAGATTTTGATTGAAATCTAATTTAAATACGCCATACAGGCCTAATTAAAGGAATCCAATTATTTAATAAGAATCCTCTTTTTGTCTCGTTAAACTTACGTTGATTAGTAAAAGCTTCAGAAATTGCTAATAGTATTAATTAAGAAAAATGAAATTATAAAATATAAAAAAAGTTAATAAAATGTTTAAAATTACATATATTTATATAATATGTACGGAAACTTTTTCAAGGGAATTTAAAAAAACATTAAACGAAGTCAATCAATATTCACTTTAAAACAAATTAAATGGGTTGGCGCAAAATTTCGGCTTCAATGCTTCTCAAATGCATTTTTTTTCGAATCCTGAAAAAACTAATAAGTATTTTTGAAAAACTTAAACGCAGAATTAAATATTACGTTACCGATGGCCGAAAGCCCCTGAAAACTTATATAAATAAATTACAGGGGTGAAAAAAAAAGAGAAAGTTTATTGTGATTTTTAATCTGAAATATCTCATTCAAAAGAAACTTTTTGTTTATTCTAAGGGACTTTCGGCTCTCGGTAATAATGTAGTCTTTCATTCTGCGTTTAAATTTTTCAAAAATATTTATTAATTTTCTCAGGATTAAAAAACATGAATGCATTTAAGAAGCACTGGAGCCGAAATTTTGCGCCCTTAACCAGAAATACATACAAATTAGAGAAAACAATAAATTTTTGAAATAACAAAAAATAATATGACGTGTCTGTTTTAAAGTTAGAGAAAAATAAATTTTTTTGTAAAACGAATAATGTTTAAATTGGTTTTACTTTCTTATGCTTCGTAAGTAGCCAGTGATCCATCTTTAGCCCTCATACAAGCTTTCAATTGGCGTGAGTATGCTTCTAATCAAATTATCAACCTTTTTTTTTGGAAATTTTTCCATTATTCAAGAGCAGCTTGAAATAGCTCTGTGGTGTTTTGTGAGTTATACAGCGAGCCGTAACTCTTCCACTAAGCATATACCTACACATCATCTATAGGGTTTAGGTCGAGTGATCAGGCAGGTCAGTTCAGAATAGTGAAATCTTCTGCTTCAAAGACATATGTAGTCATTCTACTTGTCTTCTTCGTCCTCTAGATTACACGAATTCGTTGGTGATCTGATTTTACACAAACTATATTTCGTCCGCAAATTGCACATTTTGCCAATTTCCAGTGATTCAGCTTTGGTGTTGAAGATATCAACTAAGGCGATTAATCCTTTACTGCCTGGATAACTCGGTAACCCGTAACTGTCTTTTACTGTTTATTCCTTAGACACGAAGTTTTTTTCTTATCGTTTAAACTAAAACACTTATACTTGCAGCTTCCAAAAGCTGCCGTTGGAGCTGCGGGTGAGAAATTTTCGGTTATCTTCTAGCTACTGGACATTAAAACGATCGTGGCAAGCCACTATTACTTTTTGGCAACTTTATATCGTTGTCCTTATTTCTAGCATAGTTTTTTGATGGCCTATGTTATGCCTATCACTGCAGATATGTAAGTCAGAGACATTCTTTGCTCCATAACACCAATATCCTTTTCTTTTTTCACCTCCGTATATCCCATAAGGCATATTTTCGTTCTTGAACGCAAACGCTAATCCATTTATTGAAGTTCTACTTCTTCACGCGCGATATGAGGGTGAATTTTTATATGTTAAAACCTACGATCCCGGCGCATGCGCATTATAATTTTGTTCTGATTGGATGTTCAAATGACATGTCAAAAATTATCCAATATGGCAGCTGTAGCGCAGCTGTGGTTTGGACGGTTGACGGTTTGGTTATGTATGGTTTTTGCGTTTTAAAATTTGTGGGAAGGGAAACAACAAAGGTTAGTTAATAGTAGTTATACTGCCTTTTTAAATAGTTTTTATATTATATTTTTGAAGTTATACTTCAAAATGTTTTAATTTATGTATGTATCAGTCCAGAAAAGGTGTGGAAAGAATATATTAGTATTTTTGAATATATTTTTCTACAAACGTGTTAAAAATGCAATTTTTAGGACTCCATAGGAGCGTTAAAAATGCTACTTTAAGGCACTAATGCTTTAAAATTTCTAAGGCACTGCAGTTAAAAGTGAATTGTCAAATTGTGAAACGTCAAAATATTTATATTTCATTTATTAACATTAATATTAATAATACAACTTGCGCAATTTGAAAAAGGTGGCTTAAAAGGTTTTTTAATATAATTTTATGTCTTTGGATTTGTCTTCCTTGGGCGTAAAATAATAAAACATCTATTTTTATATTTCACTTGTCACCGTGATGTATAATTATGTATATCTGAAAGGTACGCACCATGCGGCTTGATGGCCTTGTTGGTAGAGCATTGGACCAGAGATAAAAAAATCGCGAGATTGCGGGTTCAAATCCCGGACGACTCACATTTTTTTCTTTTTTTTTTTAATATTTGGCATTGTTAAGTTTTGGTTCATTTTTGGTAATTATTGTTAATTTTTTGTATTGTAACTGTTAAGTAGGTATATTTATTTCGTTGAAATTATATTATAATAGAAGTATAACTTCTTACGTGCGTACAAAGTACACACACATTCTTTTATTTTTGTTCAATTTACAACTATACAGCAAATAATCTATAACGTACTCAACTGTGTTATCTTAGTTTAGCCAATCTATCAACGGACTACGATGGACTATCCAATGGTTCAGCAATTTGTCATTTGGTCATTACTGCACAGTTATGGCGTGAGGCACAGGACACCCATCTAGGTGGATACACAACACATTAAATTGGTTATACTTCCTTATGTTTCGTTAGTAGCCAGTGTTACCATCTTTGGCCCTCATACAAGCTTTCAATTGGCGTGAGCATGCTTCTAATAAAATTATTAACATTTTTTTTTTGGAAAATTGTTCCATTATTCAAGAGCAGCTTGAAATAGCTCTGTGGTGTCTTGTGGGTTATACAGCGAGCTCTAACTCTTCCACTAAGCATATACCTACACATGATCTATAGGGTTTAAGTCGGGTGACCAGGCAGGTCAGTTCAGAACAGTGAAATCTTCTGCTTCAAAGAAGTATGTAGTCATTCTGCTTGTCTTCTTCGTCCTCTAAATTACACGAATTCGTTGGTTATCTGATTTTACACAAACTACATTTCAAGTTTAGTATAGTGTTACAAAAAAAATTAATTTGGGACAAACACATTAAATAACTTTTAAACTGTTTGACCAATTGCTTTGAAATTTAGGGTATGATTTAAGCACCAGAACTTTCAGCATTGCGTGTAACAAGACGTTTGTAAGTTAATTTTTACATAAGTTATGAATATTTATAAAAATTCAAACTTCATGATTTATTTTGCAATTTTCTAAGCAACCAATAAGGATAGACATATTCAGCGAACGTCATGTTGAAGTTTTTTTATACGATTTATGAGTCTCTTACTCTCAAAGTTTAAAATGCTTAACTTTTTGGTAATAGACGAAAAAAGCGAAAATTTACCGTTTTTTGATTTTACTTGGTTATAACTATGTATATCATCAAAATCGGCTGCAGGAAACATATCGGTTATTATTATAGATGTCCATACTACTCAAAAAATTTGGTTTCGGCCTGGAGGGGTTGTGTCATCAACAGGATATTTTTTTTCTTATTTCTCTGAACTAAACTGTTAACGGTAAAAAAAATTAGGAAACAACGTAGTACAAAGATATGCGTTTGAAATTTGTCTACCAGCGGTGGCATAAACGTCAAAGTCTGAATGCCCTATTGTGTAAATATAAACTTCTCTGTTACTTCTATTATTTATATGTATGTGTATATGTATATGTACATAAAAATACGTAGCCAATTATTTAACCTTAATAAAGATTTAAACCTTTACACATTAAACACTTGAGACACCTTAGGCTCGAAGTTGATTTCTATCTCAACATGAAAACCACCACTTACGGATGGAGCATGCTGCTACCTCCAATTTCTATTATCTAAACGTACGTAAACGTTTCTACAACATTATTATTATTATAATAGTAGAAAGCTTGCATGTCAGAAATCAACCAGAAACCAGAATAGAGCTTCGGTCCGTTCTATATTCTCTTTCACGCTAACTAATCCTGAAGGAGGTCATTGCCGTCCGCTGACGGCGATTTTACCCAAGAATTTACCCCAAATTATTCCACTAAAAGATTCTTTTCGAAAACTACGTTTCTCGGTTAGTCGAAATGGCTAGAAGCCTAACACAATAAATAGAATTCCCTTTATGGCTTGCGGTAGCTCAGATTCTCAATAAACTTAAATATAATTTTCATTAACCAGAAACGTCCATCGCTAATTTAGGTTTCTCTATTGTTATACAGAAATATTTTTAACTTCTTCGACTACTTAGTCGATGGTTACCCAGTTTTTTATTTTATAATTCGTTGGTTTATCACCCTTTTAGAAATAAGACTAAACTTTCGATATTCGTGTCAAGGAACCAGAATGTTAATAACAGTCACTATAATATAATATTGCATTTTTGTTTCATATACTTTAGAGATCTCCAATCAAGGTAAGATCAAATTTAATCTCTAATCGGCTGGATATGACGTTCTGAGTGAGAAGATTAACATCGCTGGGACAAACATAGGACAAACATCAGCATACAAATTAATATCTGGGGCAAGAAATTCGTTTAAATAGAAACAACCAGTCCAATCAGTTAATACGTAGAATAGGGTAGACTTAGGTGGCTTATGGAAAGCTAATGGTAGGGGAGAACCTTGGTACCCTGTAGATGTACCTCTATCATATATTGGCTCTAAACCCAGGGGAGTTCATTAAGGGGGGACCGAAAAAAATCTATCCTTAGAAAAATTCGAAATCGTCAGATTAAAATAAGGTAAGTTAAGAACTTTAACCTTAAAACTAAATGAACGGTATGCCTTAAAAATCGTACAGATATATGCCGCAACAAGAAGACATGCAGACTACGAAGTAGAGGAATTCTACGATGACATTGTTCTAGTCTTAAATTATACAACAGTACACTATTCACTATACCATAATATGCGGCGACTTTAACGCTAAAACGGGGAGAAAGGCAGACGATACAGAAACATCCCCGGGAAAATTTGGTTTGGGAGATAGAAACGAACGTGGTAAAACTTTACTTAGTTTCCTGCTGGAGAAAAATTTATTCCAAATGAACAGCTTCTTTTACAAAAAAAAAACATTCTAGATGGACGTGGCAGAGCACAAATTGAAAAACTAGGAACGAGATCGATTTTATAATCACCGACAAGAAGCAAATCTTTAAATACGTTACAGTTCTAAACCAGTTTTCAACAGGTAGCGACCACAGGATGGTAAAAGCCTCGATAGAAATAGACCTCGGGAAAGAGAGATACCACATGATCAAAAAGAAATCCACAACTACCTGGACCAAACGTAAAAATATAAATGCATTTGAAGAACATATCAACAGCATTCTCGAAAGCGATAGGAATACAGACCTAAATGTTAACAACCTTAATGACATTATAATAGAAGCTATAGAAGAGATCCAAAAGATACACTGCCAAAGACATCACATAACAAAAGAGTAAGCCCCCAAACACAAGCATTAATGGAAGAGCGGAAAAAATGCAAAGTAATAGAATTAAACAACACCATGAACTTAGAGAGATAAGTAAAAGAATACAAAAATCTATTAGGACGGACAACCGAAAATATAAAAACGAACAAATTCAACAAACAATTGAAGATAACAAGAGCCTCAAAGGTCTAAGAAGACAATTAACAAATGACAAAAAAGAAATAATGAAATTAAAGGATAGAGATGGAAATATCATCATCAACAGAGATAAATTATTAAGGGTAGTAGAAAACTTCTATACAGAACTATACAACAGCTAACAAAACCATGATGAGCCACTACAAGATTCAGGAAAAAGGTTAGTCAACCAAGGATCGGAATTGATGCCTGATATATCTACAGACGAAATCAGGAACGCATTGAGAAAAACGAAAAGAAATAAAGCTCCGGAAGAAGACAATATCGTTATAGAAGCCGTAAAGATGGGAGGAGACAGACTTTTAAACAACATAAAGGAATTGCTCAACTTATGTCTGCACCAAAGTGAAACACCTACAAGATGGCATAGTGCACTTACCATCTTCTTACACAAAAAGGGCGATCCAATAGACCTCGAGAATTACCGGCCCATAAGCCTATTAGACCACATCTACAAGCTTTTCACAAGAATAATAACAAATAGACTGGAAACAAAATTGGATTTTTACCAACCTACAGAACTGGCGGGTTTTAGGAAAAACTTTGGCACTAACGACCACCTACACTATTTATCGAATACAACCGACCATTGGTCCTGGCTTTCGTAGACTTTCGCAAAGCATTTGATACGATAGAAATTAACAGCATAATGAGAGCATTGGAGGAAAGTCGTATAAATTATCGGTACTCCAAACTGATAGCAAACATATACAATAATGCAACCATGACCGTCCGACTACACAAAGATACCAAATCTATAAAAATCAAAAGAGGAATTAGACGGGGAGATACGTTATCTCCCAAACTCTTTACGGCAGTACTTGAACATGCTTTCAATCAATTGGAGTGGGACGCCAAAGGAATAAATGTCGACGGTGAAAGGCTCTACCACGTACGATTCGCAGACGACATAGTTCTTATAACAGACAACTTAAAAGAGATTTGAACTATGCTTACTGAGTTAGATGCCGCCT
Organism: Diabrotica virgifera virgifera; assembly: GCF_917563875.1. Taxonomy (NCBI): domain Eukaryota; kingdom Metazoa; phylum Arthropoda; class Insecta; order Coleoptera; family Chrysomelidae; genus Diabrotica; species Diabrotica virgifera. Next base: position 210,725,118 of record NC_065448.1, on the reverse strand, counting down.
GTAAAATAGTTGGTTTAAACATAAATTTTGGAAAAGCACAATACATGACAAATCTGGTACCAAGCGAAAATCCAAAAGTCGACGTCAACGAAATAGCATTGGTCCATAAATATAAATGCTTAGGGCATGAAATCCAAATTGCCAGGGACAATCAAACTGCCGAATTACAGAGAAGGATCACCTTAGCATGGGCCGCATATGGAGCTCTATCAGACATCTTCAAGAGCAACTTGCCAAATTATTTGACAAGGAAGACGTTCAACCAATGTGTGCTTCCAGTCATGACTTACGTCGCCGAAATATTATCGTTAACCCAGGCCACAGCAACGAAACTTAGAGTGGTCCAAAGAAGAATGAAACGGTCACTACTTGGACTGACTCTCAGAGACAGGGTCAGAAACGAAGAAATCAGAAGGACAGGCGTCACAGATGCCATAGAGCGAGTAGCATGGCTGAAGTGGAATTGGGCGGGCCCTTTAAACAGAATGAAGGATGGGAGGTGGACCCATAAAATTACAATGTGGAGACCAAGAGAAGACAGAACAAGTAGAGGTAGACCACCTACACGGTGGACAGACGACGTCAAAAGAATTGCTGGCAATTGGTTGCAGAAAGCCCAAGATCGACAAAACTGGAAGAAATTAGGAGAGGCCTATGTTCAACTTTGGATACAGAAGGCTGGATGATGATGAAGTTAAGTACATGCAAAACAGTATATATTTCAAGAATCTGACGATTTGGGCGGGGCGTAAGGAAATGGGTGAGTCACAAAGTTTCACAAGAAAAAAGCGAATATTTCGCGAAATGAACGATAGATCTAAAAACTAAAAAATACGTGCTCAATATTTCTCAAAAATATATCGAATGATACCAAACACAACTGCCCACGGAGAGGGGTGGGGGGTAAATTTAAAATTTTAAATACGAATCCCGCGATATTTCGCGAAATGAACATCAGATCGAAAAACTGAAAAATACACTTATTCAATATGTTTGAAAAATATATCGAATCCCACCAAACATGACTCCCCACGGATTTCGGGTGGGAGTTACTTTAAAATTTTAAATAGGTGCCCCCCTTTTTTATTGCAGATTCGGATTCCTTACGTAAAAATAAGTAACTTTTATTTGAAACATTTTTTCGAATTATGGATAGATGGCGCTATAATCAGAAAAAACGATTTTGGAAATGGAAAATTAAATTAAAAATGGAAAGTCCCCACTAAAATAGAAAACTTTACTTAACTTTTTTTGGTTTGAGAACCTACTCTTCACAACGAAGGACCTACTCTTCACTCAAGCTCCAAAGCGCTCGAGTGACTGCACATTTAGCATACTTTACTCCCCTACTATAAGTGATGTTTTCAAGTAAAATTTGAAATTTCCATCTGCTTGAAGAGAAGTGTCTTTGATCGGTGTGTGCTGCCGGCTCTAACGTACCCTACGGTGCGGAAACGCTAACGCTCACAAGACGTCCGAACAAAATTTCGAACAACACAGAGGGTAATGGAACGGTCCATGTTGGGATGAACCCTAAGAGAATTAACCCGAATAACCAACACAGAATTGAACTGACGCAATCAAAGGAATATCGACAGGGGCAGGGCATATCTCGCGAAAGAAAGATGGCAGATGGACGAAACGTATTTTCTAGTGGAGACCCAGACAGGACGACTTTCGAAGCAGAGGACTACCACCAATAAGATGGACAGATGATCTGAAGCGGATATGCCAAAATTGGATGCAATAAGTTGGGCAGATTATCTGAAGCGGATATGCCAAAATTGGATGCCAGCGGCTCAGGATCCACTTTTTTCGGTCGGTCCATTCCTTCTCATTTATAATTCTGGTCTTCATCTCCTTCTACTTCACGGAACATCTGGTTTGGCTATCGTTCGGCTTTCATTAGCATTATATGCCCGTACCATAAAACTTTGGATTCTATTCCAATCCTTCCTGTAAATCCTGTCCATCTTCGTATTTATTATTCGACACGCTCTCTTTAGATAATCCACATATACCACTTCCAGTGTTCTCTTCTCTTTCATCGTCATTTTTCAACATTCAGATCCATAAGTCAAAATGGTTATACAACTAATTGGTCCCATTTATACAGGGTGAGGCAAATAAAGGGCCTATTAGAGATATCTCAAGAACTAAAGGCAACAGAATCATGAAAATTTTAATTAAGGGGTTTTGAAGAGTCATCTATTTAATGAAAATATTTTCATCTATTTGCTACTTCCAGTTATACCGAAAATACTTAATCGAGAAAAGAGGGAAAGTGTTAAAGTGATTTTTTAATAATATATTGTAACTATGGAACGCTTACAATTTTAAACATCTTTAAAAAAACTGCTTGGATCATAGAATACATCCTGATGTATTCTCTGCTTGGATCTTCCATAAATAATAACCAATAAATAACTTTTTATTGAGTTCACGTCTTAAATCAATTATTTATAAAAAAACAGTCTCAATATTATTTAATCACTAACTCAAAATATTCCAGATGCCATGTCAAATATATAAAACTTTCACTGTGTCTTGCCATCATATTTTATTTGATTCAGTGCGTTGTATAACAAAGATAGCAAATGTTCGATTTGGAAAATATTACTACGGAATGGTGTATATTTTTTTCGAATCCTGAAAAAAATAATAAATATTTTTAAAAAATTTAAACGCAGAATGAAAGACTAAATTATCATCGAGGACAGAAAGAATCCAAGAATAAATAAAAAGTTTCTTTTGAATGAGATATTTGAAATTAAAAATCACACTACATTTTCTCTTAATTTTTCACCCCTGTAATTTATTAAAATAAACATTATAGAAATTTTCAGGGACTTTCAGCCCTCGGTAAGAATGTAATCTTTCATTCTGCTTTTAAATTTTTAAAAAATATTTATTATTTTTCTCAAGATTCGAAAAAAATGATTCCCCATTTGAATAGCATTGCAGCCGAAAATACGTACCCATCCCCTTAATAAATTTTTGTCTTGTCTCTTTATTACACATATTATATTGTACAAATGTGGATATAGGGCTACTATAAAATAATAGAGGCATTAAGGATGATTGTGCAAGTGAAATTTCTTCTATCCATTTAGTGCCAATATAGAGGAGAATTAAAGTTATATTCCTCAAATTAATTCAAATGGCCACCGATCTACTAATTTTTTAAGCCAATCTGAATGTATTTTAAAAAGATGTACTTTCATTTTATTACTATTTTTTACTCAATAGATATTATATGGACGAAACTAATTTCTTAAGTGCTTGATATTGGTGGAATAGATTAAGAACAATAGTGCTAAATGGTATATCCTCCAAAGTTGGTAATAAAAAGTGAATATGTGTGTGTGCCTACTCGCTAAGGCAAAGTGTAGTTTACTTTGTTGTTTGGCGAGTATTGCACATATGGCCTTTCTGCCCTTTTAGGTCTTAAACCATGTATATAAAGCGAAAGCACGGCTAGTAGTTATTAACATTTATTTTTTGAATGGTAATTGCATTAGCTGTGGGCAAAGTACATTCTTTTGGTATTTTTTGTTGTACATTTTATGAATACAATAAGATACATATTGTATTTATGTGGGATTAAACCATAATTGGACCGCATTATGTAATAGCGGATTAAGTGCCAGAATGCAGTTTTGAGATAAATGGGTTTAAAGATTTTAAATTTGTTTTGGTGCTATTTCTAAAATATAGAAATACCATCTTTCATAGTATATTTGAGAGGTTAATGCAAATATAAAAGAATTCTTACATGTTTATTAAAATTTTTAAAATAATTTATATTTTAAAAGTTATTCGATCAAATGTCGCTTAATTCGTTACTGATTTTTAAGATATGCATGAGTTAAGATCCAAATACCGGATTAAAAGACATATTTGGAGCTTAATCTGATATTTTAGAATAAAAGTAAGTGTTATAATAAGGTTTTATTAAATTTTTCGCTTTAATACGTATAAAAAGTTATATCGTTTACATAGAAAATACACCAAAAGCAATCCACTAAGATTGGTCTTTATTATCGAAATCCAATTATCCAATGATCCAATGTCAATGTCATCTTGAATGCCTTTATTCCCTACGATGTTTTCATATAAGTTTTTAGCATCCAATGGAGTAAGTTCCAATAACGACATTATGTCATTAAATTTTGGGATAGAGACCGATTTTCCATTCGGCCACAAAATTTGCCGTTTGGAGGAATACAAAAATTCTGTACTTCTTGTTGAATTTGTTTAGTTTGAAGTCAGTTAATCGAATTCCCATTTATATCCTTCTTTCTATTTACAATATTTTTTAAATATCGCACTCCTTTAAACTCCTATTTTTTTTTTATTGAGAAATTCGCATCAACCCGAAGGTTATTAGCGAGGAGCAGATTTACAATATTAAATATTATATATTTACAAAATTAATAGCTTTTAAATAGTTTAACATATTTGTGAACGAACAATTTGCACCAAGTGCTTTCTCTAAGTTTGTTGGAATACCGTAAATTCGTCTTGCTGTGGAGAAAACTGGACAGTCTACAATTATATGTTTTACCGAGAGTTTAACGTTACACTGATCACATTTCGGTTCAGGTTCTTTTGTTATTAAGAACTTGTGTGTGGCACTGGTATGACCTAACCTAAGGCGGGTTATTGTCACTTGATCCCTTCTTTTGGTGGGGAAACATGTCCATGGTTTAATGTTTGGTTTAATATTCCAAAGATTGGACACTGAAAATTGCCACCGGTTTTGCCACTCACTTAGGATACGCGATTTGATAACACTTGAAACATCACTAGTTGTCACATATTGCACGATAGTAGAGTCAGCTGAGTTGACGGCTTCACGCGCACACTTATCTGCTTCTTCATTGCCTCTTATACCAATATGTGACGGGATCCAGATGAAGATTACCTCCTTATTACGATTTTGTATCTCGATCAGATTTTGTTTTATTTTTCCCAGAATGTAATTCTCTGGGTATATTTTTCCTATGGATTGTAGTGAGCTTAGTGAATCAGTCAAAATGATGTATTTCTGATTTGGTGAGGATATAATATATGTCAGTGCCCCGTATATGGCATATAATTCTGCATTAAAAGTACTGCAGTGTATTGGCAACTTATATTTTTGGCACATATTCGAGGATATAACTGCTGCTCCCACGCCATCTGTTGATTTTGAAGCATCTGTATATATTTGAGAGAAGTTTGTATACTTTGATAATAAGTTTTGCAGATTTTGATGTATTATACTATGGTTAGTAGTATGTTTGTCCAATGAAGTTAAGGTGGTAATTATTTTTGGTACTCCCAAATTCCATGGCGTAGCAGGTTCAAAACTAACAGGATAGCAAGGAGGTAAGGTGGTGTTAAGAGATGAGAGATCCATTTTGATTCGGTGGTAGAAAGGTTTGTGTAGACGTGGTTTATTGGAGAAAAATGTTGATAATCGGTTAAGGTGATCATATTTGAAGGTGTGGTTATTAGGATTTGCATTTGATTTAATTGCATAGGTTAACTTTAAGTACATTCTTCTGTAATACAGTGATGGTTCAGCTGCTTCACAATACAGGCTTTCTATTGGTGTGGTTCTGAAAGCTCCCAAGACAATGCGGAGTGCAGTATTGTGGATTGAATCTAAAATTTTAAGAGAAGACTCAGTAGCCGATGAATATGCTATCGCGCCATAGTCTAATTTAGATCTGATTAGAGTTCTGTAGAGAGAGAGCATAGTTTGTCTATCTGCTCCCCAGTCTTTTTTTGACAATGATTTAATGATATTAAGTCTTCCTTGGCATTCGATTGCCAGTTTCTTAATATGTTCTTTCCAATTTAGATGTTGGTCGAATGTCATTCCTAAAAATTTTACAGTATTTTTCCGAACTAACGAATTGTTATATAGTGAGAGTGAAGGGTGATTAGGGCAGCTTTTCTTTGAGAATAATATAAATTGTGTTTTTTCTGTAGAAAATTGAAACCCACAACTTTGCGACCATTTCTCTAGTTGATGTAAGAACGTTTGTAGCATATTCGTGATGTTTTCCATATTTTGACTTCTCGCATAGATAACAAGGTCGTCTGCGTATAAGAGACCTTTCAGTGGTAAGTTCATATTGGTTAGGACATCATTTATTGCTACTAAAAAAAGTGTAGGGCTTAACACTGATCCTTGTGGAATACCATTCTCTAGTTTTGTTTTTGGTGATAGCATACCATTAGTTTTAAGTTGGAATGATCTATTGGTAAGGAAATTGTTAATGAACGCTAGGCAGTGTCCCCTGATATTTAAATTACGTAGTTTCTTGACTATTAGGTGTTTCCAAGTGACATCATAGGCTCCCCTGATGTCAAAAAATATAGCGACGCATTTTTGATTGACAGCAAAAGCTTCAAGTATGTCATTTTCTAATGCTAAAATATTGTCTATTGTTGATCGATTTCTACGAAAACCACTTTGGATTAGGTTTCGATTCTCAAGAGTCCATAAAAGCCTTTTATTTACAATTTTTTCCATTAATTTACCCATAGCACATGTCAAAGATATTGGTCTATATGCATTTGGATTACTTTTTGGATTGTTTGGTTTTAAAATTGGTATAATAATAGATTCTGACCATTTTGGTGGAAATTTATGTTGAGTCCAGATTAAATTAAATATCCTTAGTAAGTACTGGTGAGCGTTCGAAGGTAAATTTTTTATAAATTTTACCGGAATATCATCAGGTCCCGCTGCCGAATCTTTAAATGAGTTAAGGGCTTCGTTGTATTCTTCCATTAAAAAAGGAGAGTTTATAGGACTTTTATCTATCTCATCGAAGTTAATTAGATTACGTTCTTCATGTTGCTTAAGTGTAATAAAGCTCTGGTTATACTGGGTATTACTAGATCTGTGTTTATAAGTGTAAGCCATTTCTTCTGCGATTTCGTTGTCGGAGGTAATAACCTTATCTTGAATATTTAGTGAGTTGATTTTTAAATTTAAACTTTTTCCCGATATTCGTTTTATCTTCTTCCATATGTCACTCATAGGAGTAGAGCTGTTTATTTTAGAAACATAATCAATCCAGGATTGACGTTTAGCTGTCTTTATTGTCAATCTAGTTATGGCTCGAGTTCTCTTATATTCTAGTTGGTTTTCAAGTGATTTATTTCTTTTATATTTATTAAAGGCAGTTTTACTTTCTCTAATGACCTTTTTACAAGACTCGTTCCACCATGGAACTGGTGTTGAATGTTTCGTTGGAGCTGTTTTACCGATTGAGTTTTCAGCTGCCTTAATAATTATTTGGGTCAAATTGTCTAGACATTCTTCGACATTAATTATTGTTGTCGAGCACTTGTTTATATATGATTCTATCTGTTGGGCGAAATGCTTCCAATCGGCTTTATCTATTTTCCATTTGGGAGAGAAATGGGTTGTGCGTTTATGTTGATTGTTTTCTATAATTAATGGATAATGGTCACTGTTGTATGTGTACTGCATTGGATACCAAGACAAATGTGGGTAAAGATCACTGTCACATATTGTTAGATCAAGTGGTGTAGCTTCTCCAGTTCTTATATTAACCCATTTAGCGCCAAAGGTGCGAAAACGCACCATTTTTTTGTAGAATTTTTTTTGGCAATTCGTTAATTTGTTTTAAATCTTTGTATTTTTTAAGCAACCAGAAGATATAAGTGTAACCTTTTTTTTTTTTTTTTTTTATTTAACGTCCTAATTTATTTACAATCTGTAAAACAAGTTACAATAAGTAAATGTTGTGACCACTAGTGTAGGTGACTTGGAGAAAATGATTCAATAATCATTTTCTTTACAAATATTTTACATAGATATAAAATTGTTTGTCTCTGGGAATTACGGCACATATAACTAAAATCGCGATGGTAAATCACTAGGTGTATTTCGTCTAAGTCTCCGTCTGACTGGTTGGCTCATCAGGTTTCTGGCTAGTACATTTGGATGTTGTGCCAGTCTGTCTTCGTATTTCTGTGCAAAGTTGGTAATTTCTTCTTTTACTGTTGAAATTTCTAGATCGCGTCTAATAATAATATTTGCAACATACCATGGGGCATTTGTGATTATTCGAAGAACCTTCGACTGGAACCTCTCCAAGATTTCGATATTGGAGTTTGATGCAGTACCCCAAAGTTGGATCCCGTAAGTCCATATTGGCTTCAAAATTGCTTTGTAGACAAGTACTTTATTTTTCATCGAAAGTGATGATTTGTGACCAATCAGCCAGTAAAGATTGTGTAATTTGAGACCAAGTTGTTTACGCTTCATAAAAATGTGTGTTCTCCAGTTTAATCTTTGGTCTAGATGCATTCCAAGGTATTTGACTGTTGCTTGCTGTTTTAGTTGGTGGTTGTTGATATATACAGGCGGGCAGTGACCTTTACGGTTTGTGAAGGTAATATGAACCGACTTTGTTTCATTTGTTTGAAAACGCCACCGTTTTAACCAAGTTTGCATTTTGTTGAGGCTGGTTTGCAGAAGTTGAGAAGCTATCCGTGGGTCCTGATGTACTGACATCACTGCTGTGTCGTCTGCATATGTAGCTGTAGTGGTTTGAAAGTTTGTTGGTAAGTCTGCTGTGTACAATAGGTATAACACTGGCCCCAGAACACTGCCCTGTGGAACTCCAGATCCAACTGGAAATAGAGACGTGCACTCATCTCTATGTTGTACAAAAAAGTAACGGTTATGGAGGTAGGATTATAAGTGTAACTAAATTTAATTTTGTTTAATTTAGAAACTCATTCTTTCATCACAAAAATATTTTCTAAATGTCCGACATTTGCAATCCTTCGACGCAACTTTATTTTTACTGTAGTAATTTTATCGGCATAACACTTTTGTGGTCAAATAAATTAGAACATTATTTTTTTAACCTATTTGTACACCAATTGTTATAAAAATACAAAAAAAATAATTTCTGAGTCATCAAATCTCGTGTTTGAAAATAATGGTTCGATAACGAACCATTGGCGGAAGTCGACATATAATCCTGTCTGATCAGGAATAAGTTCAAGGTGATGCACAGGCAGTAATTTGTTGGGATATTTCTTTATTATGTGTAAAAACACGTATCCACTATGCTTGCGCTCCGAGCTCCTGCAACTGCTCCACATAGTGGACACGTTTGACGCTCCCGGGCTGTGCAATTGTGCGCAATCTGCCTCGGCGCTCCAATCTGGGGCGGTTTATATGTAAGGAAGCGCATACCGTATCGATTGGAGCAGTTGCAGGGAGCGCGGAGCGCAAGAAGTTCGTGAACATAGTGGATGGTTGGCGCTCTCGGACCATGCAACAGTGTGCGCTCCGCCTCAACGGTCCAATAGGTGGCGGTTTATATGTAGAGGAGCGCATGCATATAGATGGGAGCAGTTGCAGGGAGCGCGGAGCGCAAGAGGTTTGTAAACATAGTGAATGGTAGGCACTCCTGGACCGTGCAACAGTGCGCGCTCCGCCTCGGCGTTCCAATTGGTGTCGGTTTATATGTAGAGGAACGCATACCGTATCGATTGGAGCAGTTGCAGGGAGCGCGGAGTGCAAGAGGTTCGTGAACATAGTGGATGGTTGGCGCTCCCGGACCGTGCAACAGTGCGCCAACGACCGTGCGGCAGTGCCTCGGTGGTCCAATATTACGAACATAGTGGATACGTACCTTTAGAAAGACGAGTATTCTGGTATTTAGTTTTGTTATAATCTAGGGTGGGGGAGGGGGGGGGCTCCATAAGGGAGTTTGTGTAGTGTTGTAGACAGTAGACAATATGTCGATTTGTCGAATTTATGCCACTGGCACAGTGCAAGATACAGGATTGGAAAGTGTAAACTTGAAATATCTAAAATAATTTCTAAAAAGGATAGAGGGCCGTTCGACTTCGTTTTTGACAAAGAAGCTGAAGAAGGTGTAGGCACTGTTCAGAATGTTCTAACCATATTATTTTTGTTTATGAAAACTTCCAGGTCCATTTACACTCTAAATGTTTTAAGACTTTTCACAACAAATAAAATTGTGTATTTCAATTTTTATATCTCATTTCCGCCAAAGGTTCGAAAACGAACCATTTTGTTGTTGTGACACCTGCCATTATCAAAGTGTAAAAAAAATTTTTTACGAATGTTTAAGTTTATTTTACTCTAGTTAATCAAATATATTACATATTATTGCAGTATTTCTTTGCTTGGCGGTTAATGGGTTAAATCTAGTCGGGCTTCCGTCATTTAAGAGAGACAAATTAAGATGATCTATAATTTCTTCAATGGCGGTACCCCGTTGATCTTTATATGCGGATCCCCAGATGTGATTATATGCGTTTAGGTCACCCAAAATGATTCGAGGAGTAGGAATTTGTTTAAAAAGATCCTCTAGTTCGTTTCTGTAAATTACTGCTCCAGGAGGTAGATATATGTTGCAAATGTTTATATTAGTTTTCCCAATAACGGTGACAGCAATGGCCTCTAAGTTAGTATTTAGAGGTATTCTTATCGAGTCATATGAATTATTAATTAAAATTGATACACCGCCACTAGCAATGTTTTGGTTAAGTCTTATTTGATTATGACAAACATAGTTTCTTAAGATTATATTTTGATTTGGTTTAAAATTGGTCTCTTGTAAACATACAAAATCTGGATTTTGTTCTGAAAGAATGATCTGTAGCATAGGTAAATTATTGAAATAGCCATTTATATTCCACTGTATTAATTTATTAAATTCCATTTTAATTTATTAAATTTATTTATTGATTTGTTTGTGAGGAGTCACTTTCTGTATCGGATACTAGGTCCTGTGGGATTTGCATCTGTAAGTGTTTTAGAAGAATTTTCCTTAATTTGGTATTTCGGGTCTTTGTAGATCTGTCTTGAGTATAGGGATATATTTTGTTTAACATATCGATGAGAGCTGTAAAGTTATCTGTATAATTTTCAACGGTAATAAGTGGATCGGGTGAACTCTTTATGTTTTCGAATAGGTCTGTTATCTGAACATAGCTTAGAACAAATGGTGGCGACTGCTGGTTTATGAATGCTTCTAGAGATTTTCCTTTATTTTGTTTTTTCTTTTTCTTGGGATTAAGTGCTATTTCTGCTGGATTGGTAAACATCGGTTTATCAGTGGTGTCATTAGGGGGCGGGGGAGGACTTAAGGTATCGTCAATCGTTCTTTTTGAACTATTTTGTGAAGACTCAATATTCATATGTAAGGTAGTTGATTCGCTCTCAGTTTCTTTGGGGTTCAGTTGATTGTTTGTAGTTGGGGTAGCTGATTGAATTGAAACAGATGCTGGTGTGATGGTTGATATTTCTGGAGGATTTAATATTGGGTTTTTTTCTGCTGTGGTTGGAGCAATAGGATTTGGTTTTGGATTGATAGGTTCTGGTATGCTGGTTGATATTTCTGGAGGAGTGAATGTTGGGATGTTTTCTACCGAGGTCGAAGCGATAGGATTTGAGTTTGGATTGATAGGGTTTTTGCAGTTAGTTGCCGTATGACCATTTTGTTTACAGTTGTAACATGTCAAGTTGCCACTCGATAAGAATATTCTGTATGAAGTATTATCGTAGTTGATTAAAAACGATTCTGGAATTGTGAGGTCTGTTGGGCTGATAAAGATTTGCCTTCTGAAGCTCATTATATGACTAAATTCAGGTAACGGTGCACCAATTTTTAAAAAGGACATTGTAGATTGAATAACAAGTCCCATGGACTCGAGTTCTTTAATTAATACATCATGAGGAATTGATGGACAAACATTAGAGAGAATAATTCTTTCGGAAGGAGTTATATATCTTCGAGCTTGTATAATCTGATTATTAACCACAATGTTGCCGTTATTTTCAGTCATGAATTTTTCTACGATATTTTCAGATGAAAAATACAAACATATTCTATTGTTTGATAATCTAGAGCAGAATAGTATATTTTTTGGATGAATGATTTTTCCCAGCGGGAGGAGGTAATCTTGTATTTTCGCATCTTCAATGGAATTAAAAATGATTGCCTGGCGCTTAGAGGGATGTTTTTGTTGAATAAGGGCGGTAGAGTAACTTCTTGGTGTAGAATTATCCATTTGAGAATTTCCTGGTAAATTTATTTCACCGCTTTGTGACATCTTGATCGATTTTTAAACATTTCTAAGTACGGACCTGTCCCCGGCTGGGAAAAAAGCCGAGTGGACACACAGGTCGATGGTAATTAAATGTTTTTGTTTAACGTCAAGCAGATTTCGATATAAAAATTTACAATAATGTTAAATACTAATTAGATGTTTTCTGTGGAAATTACAGTAAAACTGTACTTACAAATTTGGAAAGTTGAGATTCAATTGATCACTAATAATTTCACCAAGTTTGGTTAAATTTTGAAAACTTATTCTCACTTAATTTGAACTATTTTGTAGAGCCAAAATAAACACACCGTTCCGACATACAGTCAGGATCGGCCTCCTCTCTTATTTTTGTACCATTTAAACCGTTAATTTGTTTCGTTTTCTGCAATTTTTGATAACGTTTATACACTCACAGAAAAAAAAATGCATATTTTATTTTTAAATTAAATCTTTTTCCTTTTAAAAAATTTTGTACTTTTTATTGCCAAATAAGTTGAGCCGAATTATCCTACGTATATCTATTGTCAAGTAACTTGAATATTGCAGAGTCACAACTAATTTGTAGAGAAATTAATGAAATAGTCTGATTTTGCTTATTATAACATTTAATTAGAAAAAGAAACAATAACGACAATAAAACAATTTTTTACGGCAACATTGTAACAATTTAGTACCTAGTATTTCCTCCTCTAGCTCTAATGATTGCCTGCATCCTTCTAGACATGCCTCGCAGAATATTTTGGATGGTTTCTTGCGGAAGTCGATTCCATTCTTCCTGTGCAGCAATTCTGAATTCTGCAATTGAGTTTGGAGTTGGATTTCTTGCTCGTATACGTCTTTTTAGGATGTCCCATATTTTTTCTATGGGATTTGCATCAGGGTTCATTGGTGGCCAGTATAGAGCCTGAACTACAACATCCTCAAGATTTTGTTTGACTGTTCCTGCGGTATGTGCACGGGCATTATCATGCATTAGCACAAAGTTATCATAGCCAATGAAGCCGGCATAAGAAGAAACATGCTCTACAAGAATGTTCCGTATGTACCAGTCAGCATTCATTCGGATATTCACCTCAATAAGCTCCGGACGACTCTTCAACTAATGCCACCCCATAGCATTATGGAACCGCCACCAAAACTAACATGTTGTACAAGATTACATTCTGCGAAACGTTCCCCAGACCTTCTGTATGCTCGATCACGTCCATCTGGCTTCCATAATTGTATCCTCGTTTCACCTGTGAAAAGAACTCTTCTCCATTGATGTTCGTTCCAGTTAACTTGGGCTCTTGCAAAGTGCAACCTTTGAGTTTTATGCCTTGGTAGAAGAAGTGGAACTCTGGCATGCCGTTTTGGATTCAAACCAACCTCTTTAAGTCTTTGAGTCACAGTTTTGGCTGTGACATATATTGTAATAGGTTTGTTTCAACTCGATACAAAACCGTTCTTGAATCGTTACGCGCATGCGCAATAACGAATAATTATGCGCAGTAACACATTTTTCGTTAGGGCGCGGTTGACGAACCGTTCAAGAACGGTTTTGTATCGAGTTGGAACAAACCTTATATATTACAATGAGGCCGATAATTATGTTTCTGATTGTTAAAATTCACAAAAAAGGCGACAAAAGTTTATGCCACAATTACAGGGGAATAGCCCTACTAAACGTTGCATATAAAATACTTGCAGTACATATAAAAGACAACATAACACAAAAGATAGATAATGACATAGGAGAATATCAATGTGGATTTAGAAGAGGACGCAGCATGGTGGATCCAATTTTCCTGTTGCGTAAGATACAAGCTGAAAGCTACGAATACGGGAAATCTACAATGGCCCTATTCATCGACTTTAAACAAGCTTTTGACAGAGTTAAACGGAAAGAAATATACAAAGCACTATGTGAAATTGGAATTAGTGAAAAATTAATAAAGATGGTAAAAGTTACACTCAGAGAAACAGAGAATGGGGTTAAAATAAATGAAAAGGAAATAGATAAGTTTAAGGTCGGTGAAGGGATACGACAAGGAGACCCACTGTCATCATTGTTGTTCAGTATCTTTCTTGAAATGGTCATCAGAGAAGCCGAAATTAACAGGACAGGACTTGTATACCAACGAAAACACCAATGCTTGGCATTCGCTGATGACATAGTACTGATAGCCAGAAGTAAACAGGAATTCAAAGAAATACTAAAAAGACTAGACGCGATAGGAAGAAAGAAAGGGAATGGAATAGACAGAACGAGAATACACACAAGGACAATATCTGACAATAAACACAGAGGCAAAAATATATACATGCGAAGAATTAGAGATATTCCAATATCTAGGAGCGACATTCACTAGGAGACCAAATATAAAAGAAGAAATCCAAGCGAGAAGTATGGCTGGTAATCGTTGGATCTTTGCTCTAAACAACTTATTAAGAAATAAGAACATATCTGGAGGGGCTAAGATAAGAAAATACAAGATAGTGATAAGACCTACAGTATTGTAGGCTAGTGAAACATGGACGATGAACAAATCTGAGCAAGTTATGCTTAAAGTGTGGAAAGAAAAGTCCTAATAAAGATATTTGGCGGAAATATATAGAATAGAATGTGGATAAGAAAACCAAATGTAGAACTGGAGAGGATGTATGGTGAAACAAACAGTAGGGATCATAAAATTACAAGGACTGAGATGGTTGGGAGATATCCAAAGGATGCCAAACACGAGACTTCCCAAAAGAATACTAACGGGAGGAATAGGAGGAAAGAAGAAGAAAGGTAGACCGAAAACCAGATGGAAGAAAGATGTTGAAAAAGATATAGCAGAACTGAAAGTCACAAATTGGAAAAATTGGAAAAAGCAGCAAATAGGAAAGATTGGAAAGGAATAGTAAACCAAGCCATGAGCCTTTTAGGCCTGGAGAGCTAAACTATAATATATATGATAATTATGTTAATAATGATGATAGAAATTTTTGGATAATAGTTAACACAAGTGGTAGAGAGACTTCTATTTGTCTCTCGTTGTAAAATATTTAAATAATTTTAATTCGTATTCCACGATTAAATGCCGCTTGTAATTAGTGAAAATGCATTGGCCTAATATAACAGTCCAATTTATTTTCACGTTAACTCTGTTTGCTAAGTAAAGTTTGAAGCAGATACAAATTAAGCCTATTTAAAAACTGGGAACAAAGCCTCGTTCATTTTAATTTTGTACTCGTTCTACTCCAATTTGTTTCTCCATCCAGAATACGCGGATGGCCCATAGAGTAATTTGTCATCTAACAAATTGTAATTCAGTCATCGCAAATCACACAATCGATTGGTAATAGTGTTTAGCCGACGATATATCAGTTGAAACGTGTATCATGTGTATCATGGGTTCATAATTAGTTATTATCTTCCAATACATAGAGACACGGTTCGGTGCTCAGAATAGACTACTACCTCTAAACGTACATTACACCTGGGCAGTGCATTGAAACAGGGTCATTTGTTAATTGAACAAGAATTTTTAATGTGAACTGGGGTCTTCCATGTTTATTTATGTTTGTACGAAGGGTGCATGTTCTGGAACAATAATAATGAGATTATTTAAATAAATTTTATTTCTGGGCGTTTTCTTTCTAATATGTTCAATAAATAGTGACAAAAAATTGTAAGCTGGTGATTATGTCTCAGAGACAATCACCAAATCTCATCGTATACACATGTATTTTATATTCATACACTTTTAAAATCTTATTTATGTACCGGGTGTCCCAATAAGAATGGCTCTCGGCCATATTTCAGGAACCGTTTATAGCACAGCTTTGAGAAAAAATATTTATAACAATCATTTCTTAGGGAAAAGCCTGGAAATTATTTTCATAATTGTAGGTCCACCGCTAGAGGGCGTAATTGAATATCAAAAATTGAAAATTCAAAATTTTACAAAATTTACCAAATGAAAGGCACTGAAAATCCAATCATCGTATTCTTCATAAAATTCTGCGCATATTTGATTTCACAAGTTTAAGTCTACCTTTACAAATAAGAGGTGGGGGTGAGTGGGAACCTTCTTATGAAAAAATGGCTGTAAGTCTGGTTCTGCTAAATTGAATTTTGCATACTTAGTCTTGTTGAAAAGAACTCTTTTTCGTCAATGTAAGTCTTATTTTCGAAATAAGTAATATGTAATAAGCCTAATAAGTAATATGCCAGCTAGTAGGCGTTATTTAATTATTTTCGGAAATCTAGTTTTTTTTGGAGAATATTAAATATAAAACATGCATTTTTAATCCTCTATTACAAAATAAGACCAAATTAGTAACATAATACCGAAAGCCGCATGTTGATACCTTTTTTATACCTCGAGATATTTTTAAAAACGTGTAAATTTTAAACAACTGTTAATGTCACCGGTAAACGAAGTTAAGGAAAAGTAGTGTGCTATGGAAAAAACAAATAAACATTTTCCAGATTTAAACGTATATAAAAAGCTAAAACAACAATAAGACAAACAACAGAATAAAATATAACAAAGAAATAAAAGCAACTACTTACTTAGTGACGACCTAAATGTTCAAATTGTTGCCCGTCATTTTCGAGAAATGATGGTCAACATCGACTCGTCCAAGTGTAGATGGAACAGCAGTCTCAATTTCTGCTTTCGCAATGCTTTGAATGTCGTTTCGTATTCTCTAGATTCTAGATCATGTTTTCTCGAGTAGTGGGCCTGGCGGCAAAAAAAAAGGTCTTTAATCCGTCCCCATAAATAAAAGTCTAAAACAGTTAAATCTGTTGCTATTCAATCTACTCTTGAAAGAGTAAATTCTTGCATCGAAAATGATGGGCAACAATTTGAACATTTAGGCAGTCACTAAGACTAAGTAAGTAGTTGCTTTTATTTCTTTGTTAAATTTTATAGTGCTGTTTGTCTTATTGTTGTTTTAATTAATTATATACGTTTACATCTGGAAAATGTTTATTCGTTTTTTCCATAGCACACTATTTTTCCTTAACCTCGTTTACCGGTGACAGTAACAGTTATGTTTAAAACTTACACATTTCTTAAGATATCTCGAGATACAAAAAAGGTATCGACATGCGGTTTTCGGTATTATGTTGCTAATTTGGTCTTATTTTGTAATACAGGATTAAAAATTCATACCTGTATTTAATATTTTCCAAAAAAAACTAGATTTCTGAAAAAAATTAAATAACGCCTCTTAGCTTGCATATTACTTATTAGGCTATTTAGAGAATACGACACTTACATTGACGAAAAAAAGAGCTGTTTTCAACAAGACCAAGTATGCAAAATTCGATTTAGCAGAACCGGTCTTACAGCCATTTTTTCATAAGAAGGTTTCCACTCACCCCCATCTCTTATTTGCAAAGGTAGACTTAAACTTGTGAAATCAAATATGCGCAGAATTTTATGAAGAATACGATGATTGAATTTTCAGTGCCCTTTCATTAGGAAAATTTTGGAAAATTTTGATTTTTTAATTTTTGATATTCACTTACGCCCTCTAGCGGTGGACCTACAATTATGAAAATAATTTCCAGGCTTTTCCCGAGGCAACTTTTGTTTTATATATTTTTTTCTCAAAGCTGTACTATAAACGGTTCCTGAGATATAGCCGAGAACCATTCCTATTGGGACACCCGGTACAAATATGTTATTGTTAGATAAGCTAGAAGTTCACCAACTACTAGAGATAGCCGGATTTAGGAGTATATTTAAAACGAATGAGCGCCTACAAGTAATAAAATCCTTGATCGAAAAACTTATAGAATAAAACAAGCTGTTGATAGGAGGAGAAACATTGACCCTTACCAGAAAAGTAATCCATAACATGGTAGTTGGTCACGTGACCTACCTAGCGCCTAATTAGGCTTTTCAGGTTTCTGGTTTTAATGTTTTATCTCAGCCGCATCGAGAGCTAGCGAAAAACTTTAAATGAAAACGTTGTAGCTTTCAAAGAGTTTTGTCTGAAGACGATCAGTGGGAAGATCACGGAAACGATGAAACGACAATCTACTGGAGGCACAATGAAAAACAGGGTCATGTCTACACCAAATTGAGAAGAATAATTATTAGAGTAATATTATTATACACAGCAGAAATAAATAATGACAAGGACTAAAAAATATCAAGAAGACTAACGAATACTGGAAGGGATGATCATGAGAACCGAAATGAGAGGAGTCAAAACAGATCAAATTAATGATGAAAATTAATATAGAGGCAGAACAAATGCAGAGATTAAAAAGTACTGAAAGAAGATATTGGTGACCAAAAAAACTAATGCAGCTGGATTACATCTAGCAAGCAGGAAATGGAACAGTGACATACGCGACGATAGAATGGAATTTGGGAGGAAGAAGAAAAATGGGAAGACTAAGATCAAAGTGGCTGCAGGAAGTTGAGGAAGACTTATAAGAACATTATAATCCGAGCACATTAATAACTGGGCAAGAAACAGAAGAGTAGAATGGGTGACCATATAAGCCGAATAACAACAAATATTGTAGTAAGGACGGTTAGAGATGGTTCCCAATAAGAAGACGATCAGTGGGAAGACCACGAAAAAGATGGAATGACAACTTACTGGAGGCACATTGAAAAAACAGAGAGTCATGTATATACAAAAAGAAGAAGAGGAGAACTTACTCTCTAGATATACAAATTTTCAAGGGACCCTGTAAACTACTGAGTTATTAATGTTTTAAACAAAATTTTTCATAACTCTAAAAAATATTTTATATAAATATTTGATGGATTCGACCGTTACTTGATGGAAGTTCATTTTATCTCACAATAAAACACTGAAAACTTTTGTTTTCTGTACTTCCACAAAATTTATTATTTACAACTATGTGACTACAGCTGTTTCGGCAGAGTGCCTTTCTCAAGTGATATAATTTACAATGTGTTTGCTTTTTTAAGTCTCTAACTGAAGAGGTTGAGGAGTGGGGAGCTGTTTGTCTCGAGTTGGTCATTCAGAATTATATCTGTATTTTTCAGTTTATTAATTTCCATAAATTCTAAAAAAGATAGCTTAAGGCCTTTATTTTGGATATGCAGAATTTGAAACTCTTCATTGAAAGAATGATTATGATCTAGAAGGTGAAATGCGTATGTAGAAGTGTCTGTTTTTCTATTGTTGAAAGCCCTTTTGTGTTCTGCTATCCGTTTTTCAAAAGTTCTGCCAGTTTGACCGATGTACGTTTTCGGACAGTCACCACAAGTTAGTTTGTACCCACCATTCTGTAGTTGGTTTCTCTTTCGGCTTTTATTGTTCTTAGTATATTTGCTTAATTTGTTATTAGTTCTGAAAGCTGGTATTATTCCTTTCTTTTTTATGTATCTGGCTATTTTTGTTGTTATCTTGCCACTATATGTGAGAGAGCATAAGGTACTGGGTTCTTTCTGTGGTGGTGGATACACTAATTTCAGGGCTTTCTTATGGAGTTTTTGATTTAAAATTTTGTTAACTGTTTGTTCGTTGTAGCCGTTGTTTACTGCTATTTGTTTGATGATGTTTAGTTCTATCTCAAAGTTATTTTTTGTCATGGGAATTTCTGTCAGTCTATGTATCATGCTATGGTAGGCTGCTAATTTGTGTTGTGTAGAATGGGATGATGAATTGTGTATAGTTGTGTCAGTATGGGTAGGTTTATGATATATGGAGAACTCATGTTTGTTGTGTAGTCTGGTAATCGTTACATCTAGAAAGTTTATGGAATTATTCTGTTCTGTTTCTATTGTAAACTCAATATTACTATGAAGTGAATTAATGTATGATAGAAATTGGTCAAGTTGTCTGTTATTTCCTGTAAAGCATACTAGTATATCATCCACGTATCTCCACCAATATAAGAAATGTTTAAATACGGGATGTTTAGAAATTGTTGTTTCAAGTTGGTTCATAAATATATCTGATAGTAATGGGCTTAGAGGATTACCCATAATAAGTCCTGCACTGTTGTTTGTGTATATTTGATTATTGAATTCAAAATAGTCTTGATTTATGCAAATTTCAAGGAGGTGTAAAATTTCAGATATATTTCATAATTTCATTTGACGTAAAAAAATTTTTCCTAGTGTTCCTCCTACAGAAACTTTTGTTTTAGTTAAAAATCTCTTAGACCATAATAGTACAAGTCCGATCATTGCATCTGAAATTTTACACCTCCTTGAAATTTGCATAAATCAAGACTATTCTTAATTCAATAATCAAATATACACAAAGAACAGTGCAGGACTTATTATGGGTAACCCTCTAAGCCCATTACAATCAGATGTATTTATGAACCAACTTGAAACAACAATTTCTAAACATCCCGTATTTAAACATTTCTTATATTGGTGGAGATACGTGGATGATATACTAGTATGCTTTACAGGAACTAACAGACAACTTGACCAATTTCTATCATACATTAATTCACTTCATAGTAATATTGAGTTTACAATAGAAACAGAACAGAATAATTCCATAAACTTTCTAGATGTAACGATTACCAGACTACACAACAGACATGAGTTCTCCGCATATCATAAACCTGCCCATACTGACACAAATATACACAATTCATCATCCCATTCTACACAACACAAATTAGCAGCCTACCATAGCATGATACATAGACTGACAGAAATTCCCATGACAAAAAATAACTTCGAGATAGAACTAAATATCATTAAACAAATAGCAGTAAACAACGGCTATAACGAACAAACAGTTAACAAAATTTTAAATCAAAAACTCCATAAGAAAGCCCTGAAATTAGTGTATCCACCACCACAGAAAGAACCCAGTACCTTCTGCTCTCTCACATGTACTAGCAAGATAACAACAAAAATAGCCAGATACATAAAAAAGAAAGTTATAATACCAGCTTTCAGAACTAACAACAACTTAAGCAAATATATTAAGAACAATAAAAGCCGAAAGAGAAAGCAACTACAGAGTGGTGTGTACAAACTAACTTGTGGTGACTGTCCGAAAACGTACATCGGTCAAACTGGCAAAACTTTTGACTTGACAAACGGATAGCAGAACATAAAAGGGCTTTCAACAATAGAAAAACAGACACTTCTACATACGCACTTCACCTTCTAGATCATAATCATTCTTTCAATGAAGAGTTTCAAATTCTGCATATCCAAAATAAAGGCCTTAAGCTATCTTTTTTAGAATCTATGGAAATTAATAAACTGAAAAATACAGATATAATTCTGAATGACCAACTCGAGACAAACAGCTCCACACTCCTCAACCTCTTCAGTTAAAGACTTAAAAAGGCAAACACATTGTAAATTATATCACTTGAGATAGGCACTCTGCCGAAACAGCTGTAGTCACATAGTTGTAAATAATAAATTTTGTGGAAGTATAGAAAACAAAAGTTTTCAGTGTTTTATTGTGAGATTATATAAATATGTTAAAATTCTAAAATATTATAATGTAGACGGTATTCTATTAAAAATGACAAAATTAACCAAAAAATTTCTAGGTTAATGGCAAGTACAATGTTATATGTGTCTCTCAGCTATAAATTTTCAGATGCAAAATCTAATTATAATCATTGATAGATAAGTCTAGTGTACCTTCTACATAAAACACTCTCTAAAATAGGATATTTATACACAAAATACGTAACGAACAATAAGAAATCTTCAAGTGTGAACTATGAAATATGAGCTAAATATACAAGCCTCAGAAATATTATAGGTACAGTGTGAAAGGCACTTTTGAAATAAAATTATTTCTGCCCTTGTTCTAAAAAATTATAAAAAAGCTGATAGTCCATGTGGTGAGACCGCTCTCGTCTGGAAACATTTCTGATTCGGTTTCTTTGTGGATTCCTATTCAAAAATGTCCCCTTTAAACAAATCTGAAGGGTGCCTGCCGGAATTTTTGGGCAGAAATTGTTTAAACAATTTTTTTAAACAAATACAAAAGATCACATTTTTTTGCTCCGCAACATATATTTTTAAGTTTTAAGGGCCATTCCACACAAGAAAGTTATCTTGTAATTTTTTTCAAAAAATGATAGTTTTCAAAAAATTTCAAAAATTGAGAGTGCTGCACGCTCTATTTCAAAAATCTCCAATTTTCCTCCGAAAAATATTTTTTCTAGATTGTTTGGGACATTCTAAATAAAATAAGTTTCTTGACATTTTTCTCAAAAGTTAACAGTTTTAAAGTTATACATGATTTAAAATCCAAAAATGGGTTTTTTATCATTGTTCGGATTTTAAATCGCTTATAACTTTAAAACTATTAACTTTTGAGAAAAATGTCAGGAAACTTATTTTATTTAGACTATCCCAAAGAATCTAGAAAAAATATTTTCAGAGAAAAAAAAAGCAGATTTTTGAAATAGAGCGCGCCGCACCGGCAAAAAAATTGGATAAACACGCATATTTAACAATTAAAAAACAACGTTATAAATTAAACTAAATCTTGAAGCTGAATGTTTAGTCTTTAATTTAAGTATCTTGAAACATCAAAAATACTAATTTGAATATGAGTTTTTAAGTCTCGAAAATGCGTATTTTCGCATTTTTCAGATTTTATATCGCCTATAACTCGAAAACTATCAATTTTTAAGAAAAATTACAAGATATCTTTCCTGCTTAGAATGACTGAAAAATCCTAAAAATATATGTTTAAGAGCAAAAAAATGTAATCTTTTGTATTTGTTTAAAAACATTGTTTAAAAAATTTCTGCCCAAAAATTCCCCCCGGCACCCTTCAGATTTGTTTAAAGGGGACATTTCTAAATAGGAATCCACAAAGAAACCGAATCAGAAATTTTTCCAGACGGGAGCGGTCTCACCACATAGACTATCAGCTTTTTTTATAATTTTTTAGAACAAGAGCAGAAATAACTTTATTTCAAAAGTGCCTTTCACACTGTACCTATAATATTTCTGAGGCTTGCATATTTAGCTCATACTTCACTTTTATAAAAATAAATGAGCACTTTTTTAACATAAATTTAAATATGCAGGATGATTCATGCAAGTCTAACAAAGACAATAAAAAGCTTTATTTTTAATGGAGCACCCTAATACTTTCTAGCAAAGTCCATAAACTGTATTTTTAATGGAGCACCCTGTATATTCTTATATTTTTAAAATATGCTTAACAACCTGATTTCGAGCGTGTATTACGAATAATACAGGGTGAAATTTTAAAATTACTAATAATTTTGAAATACACTAAGCATAAAATTTACCCACCACCTTAAAAATGGGACATTTTTAATTAATCGTATTTCCTAAACCTGTTGTCCGATTTTAGTGATTTTCTTAGTATGGTATAGCTTTATTCTTCAAGAATATCGCTGTAATAATATTATTTCTAAATAGGTAAGTGTCATTGTATACCGGGTGTAACAATGATAGTGTGTATTTTCCTCAAAGTTCGGTACACCATCTGGAATATTCTAGCGTATACAAAATATTGAAATTTAAACTCACATGTAGCATTAGGCTTTCTTAACATTTTGCTTTTTGATTTATTCGCTTATGTTGGATAATAAAAAGTTAGAACAACTAGCAAGGTTCTTCATCAATACAGGGTGATTCTAAATAAGTGCATGAAAACAAACTTCTGCATGAAAAATAATGACCGTTTGATTTATAAACATATGTCCGCAAATGATACGTTTCCGAGATATACGGGATGTTGAATTTCTTCTTACAAACTGACGAATTATTTACTGCTCTCAAACCGGTTGAGATATGCAAATGAAATTTGGTAGGTTTTAAGAGGTAGTTATTGCGCATTTTTTTTGGCATCCAGTTAAGAATTTTATATTCACCATTGGCTTGCATACGGGTAATACGATTGGGTAATATGACCCGCATGCACGCCAATGGTGAATATAAAATTCTTAATTGTATGCCAGAAAATGCGCAATAACTACCTCTTAAAACCTAAAAATTTCATTTGCATATCTCAACCCAGTTTTAGAGCAGTAAATAAATCGCCAGTTTGTAAAAAAAATTCAACATCCCGTATCTCGGAAACGAAGCATTTGCAGACATATGTTTATAATTTAAACGGTCATTATTTTTCATCTAAAATTGAAGCTATTAATGCAAGAAGGTGTTAACTTACATTTTTGTAAATTTGATCTTATCAAATTCAAATAGGTGTTAACATCCATTTCTATTACGTAGTAAAGCCTTTTGTTAAAAGATGGCATTAATAGCCCTAAAAATGTATATAAAAAAGGAGTTAATATCCCATTATCAAAGGACCTGAAGTGCATAAAGGTGATAACTCTCGACGTATCTGCAAGAAGGTGTCAAGAGAGCAGTTAACACCTTTTTGCAGAATATGCAGAAGAAAATCTGCCTATTTTTGCGCGGTAAATCAAGCATTAATTATTTATCAGGTGTTATTACATGCCGTTGTGTTTGTTTTCGGTGCAATTATTTTGTTGTGAGAGATGAGAAATGAAAAAAAAGAACAACAAGGCTGCTGGAAAATCATAAATAAACTATAAAGGTCAGGTGCAGTCAGCTAAAAAGTCAAGTGTAGGTAAGCTGTTGTGTAAAGAAAAATGTCGACTAAAATGTGATTCACGTTTTACGGATGAAGATAGAAGCTTACTATTTAACCACTACTATTTATTACAAAATGACGACAAAAATCTGTTCTTGTTTAGTTTGATGAAACCTATTGGAGTAAAGAGGCCCACTTTACATGCTGTTTGCACAAATTCTTACGAATATTGTTTTAAATGGATGGAGAATCTTGGAAGGTTTGTAAAGACGCAGTTTTATCTATGCTTGATATTGGTCTAAAAAAATTTGATTTAATTCGAAATCAAATAACAGCTGATAAATTAACTGCAAAAAAGGACGAAAGAGGTCGTCATCACAATCGGCCAAAAGCAATACCAGCAGAAACCAAAATGATTGTTCATGAACATATTAAGTCTTTCTCAGCAGAAATGCCCCACTATGCTCGTAATAAGAACCCTTCTCGGCTGTATTTATCACCCATCTTATCAATAAATAAGATGTTCGAGTTATACGAAGCGTACTGTGTCAGGAGGAAACTGGAGAATGTGTCAGAAGCAATGTACAGGAGAATATTTGTTAAAGATTTTAACTTGGGATTTGGTACTCCCCGATCGGATACCCGTAAAGTCTGCGAATCTGGTAAAGCAACAGATGGACATTCTGAGAAATTTAAGAAAGCCTTTGAAGAACAAAAAAAAAGATATGGAGTTGGCTAAAACTGATGTTATACCTATATATTACTTTTGACATGCAAAAAACTCTTCCATTACCTAAAATCTCCACTAGACTGCTTTTTATTTAAGGTAGGTATGGCTCTATAATTTAGGAGTGTACGTTATTAACAAAAACCAGCCAAACGGCAAGGGGTATTTTCATCTTTGGACAGAAGACAAGGGAGGTCGTAGACCTAAGGAACTTGGAAGTTGCCTGCTAGCATTCTTAACCACTCTGAAACCACAGCAAAAACATCTTGTAGTCTGGAGTGACTCAGCAGGTGGTCAAAACAAAAACTGGTTTATTATATGTGTTTGGCATTACTTGATAAAACAAGGTGATTTTGATACAATAGAACATAAAAAATTCCCTGAAGTGGGCTATACATTTATGGATTCCGACCGGGATTTTGTTTGCTTTCGAAAAAGTAAGAAAGCATCAGAATATTTACACAGTGTATGAGTATGTAAACACCATGGTACAGTGCAGAAGAAAAACTCCTTTTCATATTATTAGAATGGAAGATAAGTTTGTGGATGTAAAACAATTCCTAATAAATTGAAACTAATAAATAAAAAAAAGCTGAAAATGGTGAAAAAATATCATTTAAAGAATGTAAAGTGGATAAAAATTACGGAATTTGGTAAAACAAAGTACAGATATTCTCTAAATGATGATGACAATTGGAAAGAAGTTTCCATTTTAAAAAGTAAAGGAACTGCAACGCGCCAGTCAACTTCAAGTACAGGTGAAATCTTATGGCCAGTGAATAAAAGTAGGCCAATAGCATCTAAAAAATATGAAAATATTCAACAGCAAATGCCATACATTCCAGAAAACTTCCGGGCTTTTTGCCATGGCCTCAGAAAAGAAGACGATAATTAAATCCTTTTTTTATTAACTATAAGTTACACAAATTTTCTAGTTTTTTTAACAATAAACTTTTTTGAACTCCTTTTTATGTGTTATTTGATTCTCAAATGTAAAAATATGTTTGTACAAAAAGGTGTTAACTTACATTTTTTTCGTAATTTTTATAAAAACTCTCTTAGTCTTATTGATTTATAGGACTATATGTATCCTCAAAAAATTGTGGTTTCATTTACTTAACACTTGTTTTTGTAAAATGCAAATTGAATTATTAGCAAAAAAGTTCTAGTCAATAAACTTTGAACTTAATTATCTCACATTATGTAATTTGCTGGTTAACACCTTCTTGCATTAATAGCTTCAATTAACCCTTAAAGTTTTTCGCACTTATTTAGAAATACCCTGTATTGATAAAGAACGTTGCTAGTTGTTAAAGTACCTAACTTTTTTATTATCCAACGTAAGCGAATGAGTCAAAAAGCAAAATGTTAAGAAAGCCTAAGGTTACAGTTGAGTTTTAATTTTATTATTTTATATATTAGAATATTCCACAGGGTGTTTCGAACTTTGAGGAAAGAACACACTATCATTGATACACCCGGTATACAATGACACTTACCTGTTTAGCAACAATAATATTTCAACGATATTATTGACGAATTATGCTATAATATACTAAATAAATCACTAAAATCGGACAACAGGTTTAGGAAATACGAGACATCAAACATGTCCCATTTTTTTAAGGTGGTGCGTTAATTTTGATGCTAAGTGTATAAAGTGTGGAAATCACTTATGCAATAAAATTGTTTGTCTCCTTATTTTAGAAAATTTTAAAAAATACTGGGACACGACAACTATTAAATTCAAATAGGCGTTTTATAAACATAAATTTAAATATACAGGGTCATTCACGCAAGTATAGCATACTCCACGATCTTTAGTTTTGATGAATCATTCTGTATATTTTTATATTATTAGAAGCTTCTTTAAAACCCCATCTCAAGCGGCGTTATCGAAATGCCTCCCACTTTTTCAGGTAAATATTTTCATACATGAAATGTCTCCCAGGTACAATCGAAATGCCTCCCAGGTACAATCGAAATGCCTCCGGTTTGTTAAACATTTAGGCTGACATTTTGTCTACTTAATCTCTGTATATTGAGACAATGTTGCCAATTCATAATTTAAATAGGTACTAAAATGTACATAAAATATGGTAACATAAATATTTCACAGTATGACATATTTCTTTTTAGAAAAGAAACTTGTTCCGACAATATAA
Organism: Diabrotica virgifera virgifera; assembly: GCF_917563875.1. Classification (NCBI taxonomy): domain Eukaryota; kingdom Metazoa; phylum Arthropoda; class Insecta; order Coleoptera; family Chrysomelidae; genus Diabrotica; species Diabrotica virgifera. Next base: position 210,697,578 of record NC_065448.1, on the reverse strand, counting down.
TAGCCAGCTTTTCTGGGTAATTCCAATTCCGATTCTTATCTCTTCTTAACGATTCCATGAATAGGTACTTTTATCTTAATCTTTTTGTTTGTTTATATTGTACTAAATAGGCACTAATGTACTAAAAAAACCTGCAAAGCATTTGTGAAAACACAGGGATGTGAAAATACGATAATTGAATCAATATTAGATCATAACCACGAGAAGTTGTCTGCCGAAGTTTACAATAGAAAAGCCGTAAGCAATCCAATAAAAAGAGCAGCCGTGGAAGATCTCAGCGAAAAACCAATGAATCTCATCTGTAAAGAACTTAAGAAGACAAATATAGAGACATTTACTATCAATGATATCAATAAGGTGAGACAAAATTTATATTATGCTAGAACCACTAATTCTTTAATTAAACTTCCCAAAAATAGATCTGAATTTGATCAAGCTCTTGATTTATCTTCTATTATTACAAATAGAAATGAAAATTTTATAATTAAAAATGACAAAGATAATCATATTGTTATATTAACATGCTTTTCAAATCTTCGTTTTCTTTCGACTGTTTCCAATTGGTATGTTGACGGAACTTTTGAATACTGTCCTCTTTCTTTCACTTAATTGTTTAGTACTTATACATGGCTTGAAAAATGGATATTATATTCCTCTTGTCTTTAGTTTACTTCAAGATAAAAAGTCGTCTTCATATTATCTCGCTTTTAAATATATCATAGAAGAATGTTTTACAACCTCTATCCTCTAAAGCAGAGGTTCCCAAACTATTTTTTCTCGTAGACCACTTTAAAAAATATACTGGTTTGGGTGGACCCCGTGCTGCTTATTTTTACCATACTTCTAATGAAAACCATGGGGTACGGGTAAAAATAAGACATTGAAGATCTTTTTCGTCTTCTTTTCTTTTCTCAAAATATCATTTTAAGTGATTTTACAGTGATTTTTAAACTATTTAAACAAATTTGCATTTTTTATCGTAAATTATCAATTGAAAAAATAATGTTTTAATAGAAGGGTTATTTAAAATGTGATTATTAGGCATTATAACAAGTGTTTTAAAACAAGTTGTTGATCAAACTTTAGCGTAGAAAACGTTAAAATACTGTTTTTTTTTTCATTTTCCTCCATTCCCAAAATACATGTTCTCCTATTGGCTGATTATTTCATTCATAGGAGATTCTGACCAATAGAAAGCTACATAAATCTAAATTAAATCGATAATTTTTGATAATTTCTCGTCGTCAAGTATATTACGTCAGATGCCCTTCGTTGCTACGAAAAAATACATTCAGTGACATTAATGACAATGTTTTAAAAATTATAAAAGTGATGACTTTCAACCGTCAAATTAATATTTATAAAAACTGTTTGTTTAATTGTACTAATTTGTACTTACATAAATAAATTACAATAAAATTTTGGTTTTGAACAGTTTTATTCATGAAATAATCGCAACAAATTGCACTCGATCTTAAAATTAATATAGAATTTTAGAGCTCGTGTGCAATTACTACTGAAAATTTTCCCACAGATAGCCAAAATACAGGACTTTAATGGTTAAAAGAATTTGTATAGTTTTAAAATACAAGAAAAGTTACTTGCAATAAAGAGTCAAAATTATATAGTACAGTCGGGTTAGCATTTGATCTTGCATACCGAGCTACCCAAGCAAGATTCTATTTTTCTAATCTTAATAGTAGTGTCGGGTAGGTACCTCTCTATGATCCCGATAGAGAGCATACTTACTTCAGGGATTTAGCGCCCCTGCCCACGCGAGCTCCTGGTTTTTTCCTCCATTTCCTATTTAGAGGTAACCAGGCCCCAACCTCAGTATTATCCTATCCAAACCCCAAATTCCTTCCCTAATATTCCCTCCCACCCACCAACCCGTCTGGCCAGCGTGGTGGGTTATGGCCAAAACCTCCACAAAACAAAAATGTCGGTTTCAACAGATATACGGAAGATACCCCAGGTGGGTAGGAAGTTTATTCCACAGTCCCACACCGATATAACGGTCTGCCTCGAGGATTCTGGGGGGGGGGGGCAAGTCGACATTGAAAAAGAAGAACAACAAGCAACTCCATATAGCAACTTACAACATCCGTTCCATGGCAAAAGACGAAAAACTCTACGAACTAGAAGAGGAATTAGGGAATATGAATTGGGATATAATGGGACTATCAGAAGTTAAAAGAAGGGGTGAAGGATATGTGGACTTACATTCAGGCAACAGGCTCTATTATAAAGGCAATGAAGACTATACATACGGTGGAGTAGGTTTCTTAATCAACAAGAAGAGAAAATCACAAATTCAAATAATTGACAGCATCTCAGACAGGGTTACATACATGATTTTAAAACTAAATCCAAAAACCAAATTAAAGATTGTGCAAGTTTATGCTCCAACTGAAAAGGCAACTGATGAAGAAATAAATACTTTTTACGAAGATCTTAAAACAGCTATAGACACCAACAGAGAATCCAAAATAATAATAATGGGAGATTTTAACGCCAAAATTGGAAGTAAGATTGAAGACTCTGAAAGCAAGATTGGAAATTTTGGATTCGGCACAAGAAACACCAGGGGAGAAAAACTTATGGAATTCCTGGAACAAGAAAACATGTATGTTATGAATACCTTCTACAAAAAGAAACCAAACAGAAAGTGGACATGGGTTGCACCTAACGGAACCACCAAAAATGAAATAGACTATTTTCTCTCAAACAACAAAAGAATATTTGAAGACGTAACAACAATCAACAACGTAACAACGGGTAGTGGCCATCGTATAGTTAGAGCAAAAATAAATATTAACATGAAAGAAGAGAGAAAAAGAATATTTAAAAAAACAACGCGAATAGATGCCTTTAAATTAAAAACAAATGAAGAGCAATTCCGAGAGGTCTTAGCGGATAAGTTCAAATATGATCCTTCACATAATCAAGATGAAATTGACGAAATTAACAAAAACATCAATAAGAACCTTCTCGAAGCCGGACTAAAGGTCGCAAAGAAAACAAGTACTAAAGAAGACAAAATAAGCAACGAAACTAAACAACTAATGACGGAAAGACGACAACTACTAACGCAAAACAAACGCCATACTCAAGAATACATAGAACTTAATAAAACAATTAGAAAAGAACTAAAACGCGACTTACAAAAATGGAACGAGAACTTAATAGAGCGAGTCATTGAAAACAACAGAGGCTTAAAATGTCTAAGACCGGCACTGGGTGTTCAAAAAATCATCAAAATTAAAGACGCCAATAGTAAGGAAGAGAAGGACAAATATAAAATTACAAAAATAGTCGAAGACTTCTACAAAAGCTTGTACAGCTCCCAAAGCCAGCCTAATGAATCAACAAAGGTGAACATCAAAAGAAAAATAAAAAACGTGGGATCAGAAGTACTGCCAAATATAAAGGGATTCGAAATAGAAAGAGCTTTAAAAGAACTAAAAAATAATAAAGCTCCAGGACAGGACGGTATAATTGCTGAGCTCTTGAAAACAAGCAAAACAGTAACAATCCCTATACTAACAGAGCTATTTAATAAATGTCTTCATAATAGCAAGATCCCTAAAGACTGGAACGAAAGTCTAGTAATACTTTTACACAAAAAAGGGGACAAATGTGACCTACAGAATTATAGACCGATATCGTTGCTCAGTCAAGTATACAAAATATTCATGAGAATTATTAACAACCGGTTGACCTACAAAATGGACAATTACCAACCAGTGGAACAGGCTGGCTTCCGCAAAGGATATAGTACATCAGACCATCTGCTGACAATGAGAACATTGATAGAGAAGGCAAATGAATACCAACTACCAGTATTTCTTGCCTTCGTAGACTATGAAAAGGCGTTTGATAGTATCGAGATGTGGGCCATAGAACAAGCTATTAATAATTGTAGAATAGATTCGAGATATAGACAACTAATACATAATATATATGAAAATGCAACTATGATAGTACAACTAGACGAAAATACAAATCCCATCCCTATTAAGAGAGGCGTGAGACAAGGAGACGTAATATCGCCAAAGCTTTTCAACCTAGCACTAGAAGACGTCTTCAAAACGACAAATTGGTCAACCTATGGCATTAACGTTAATGGCAAGAAGCTAAACCACCTCAGATTCGCTGACGACATTGTGATTATAGCGAGCTCATTCGAGGAACTGCAAATTATGATGGAGGAACTCGCAGGCAGCTCCCAATACGTCGGCCTGGAAATGAACATGAAGAAAACAAAAATAATGACAAACACAGATGACCCCAGACGCATAACTATAAATGGCAGTGAGATAGAAAAAATCCAGGAATATATCTACCTAGGCCAAATCCTGAAACTAGATAAAGAAAACCAAAGTGCGGAAATTAATAGAAGAGCAAGAATAGCATGGGCAGGATTTGGAAAACTTGGTTGGATACTTAAGAACCGCAAAATACCTCAATATTTGAGAACCAAAGTGTTCAACCAGTGCATCCTTCCTATCATGACATATGGGTGTCAAACCTGGACCCTAACCAAGGCAAATATGAATAAACTAGCCACAACACAAAGAGCTATGGAAAGAGCAATGTTAGGTATACGACTGTCAGATAAAAAGAGGAACGACTGGGTAAGATCAAAAACAAAAGTCGAGGACATAACAACAAAAGTTGCCAAACTTAAATGGAGCTTCGCAGGCCACACTGTTAGACAAAAAGACCAACGTTGGAATGCAACGATACAACATTGGAGACCTTACCAAAGTAAACGACCGAGAGGAAGACCACAGACGAGATGGGTTGATGATATTAAAAGAGTAGCCGGAACGAATTGGAAATATGTTGCTCAGGATAGAGACCGATGGAAGGAGTTGGGAGAGGCCTATGTCCAAACGTGGACGATAGAAGGCTAAGAAGAAGAAGAAGAAGAATAGTAGTGTCAATAGTAGTGTAAATTTAAAATCGCGAATAAAGGAGAACCGTTTTTGCTCAATATCTCCCCCATATTTAACTTTTTGACAACAAGTGTACGGACTGAAGTTGTGGAAAATATGATTTCGTATAATTTATTCTATTATAAATTTTTTGGTGCCGTCGATATTTTCCGAGTTATGGGGGAAAGAGTGACAGTTACAGCATAATTATTGAATTATCTCGTTTATTATTAGTTTTATAACAAAAATGTACCTATACAAAAATGGAGAAAATTAAATTTTATACAATTTTGATCTTTCTCGTGTTTTTACTAAAATCAATATTTCAGGTAGTACGTATGCGGTAAAGGCGCGAGCATAAGCCCTGATTGATTTGATAGCAGTGGTTTTTGTTCAATATCTCCGCAATTCTCAACTTTTCGACAAAAATGGTAGGAACTGAAATTGATCCAAATAAATTGTGTTTACAATAATTACTATACTTTTCTTAACCATTTTTTTCGTATGGACGATATTTTCCGAATTAATTGTACTTACAGTAGACGCCTATATTACCGACTTTTTGAAACGGTATTTTAACGTATTCTACACTAAAAGATCAGAAACTTGTTTTTAATCAAAATAACTTGTTATGATGCATTATAATAACATTTTTGAGTCACTACTATTAAAATATTATTTTTTCCATTGATATTTTACAATAAAGAAATGCAAATTTGTTTAAATAAATACCAAATCGCTATAAAATTTTCGTGGACCCCCACTTGCAACTTGTGAACCCCCATATTTATTTCACACCAACGTAGACCCCGTTGAGTCCCTCGTGGACCCCTGGGGGTCCACCTGGACCACTTTGGGAATCACTGCTCTAAAGTAACAACTTCAGACTTTGAAATTTCCATTCATAATGGTATTCGTATGGCATTTCCTGAAGCAGATCTTCATGGATGTCGTTTTCATTTGGGACGGGCATGGTATAGAAAGGTTCCAGCACTGGGATTAGCACCAGAATACCAGAAAGAAGGTGTTAACTCAACCGAAATTACGCATTTTCTTATTTATATTTTTGGTCTTTCATTCTTATATCCTGAAGTTCTTAGCGATTTCTTTGCTATAAATTTGGCAGAAATTAAACCAGTCGCTGAAACAGTCACCCAATTTTGTGATTATCCTGTTGATAATTACATATATGAAAATTCAGCATTTCCTCCACATCTTTGGGCTGAGCACTCTTCATCCTTACAAAGAACCACAAACCCATGCGCAAGTTTTCATTCCAAGTATAAGTCTTCTTTCTACTGCCCTCATCCCAACATTAATAAGTTTATTGATATAATTTTACAATTTCAAATAAATACCTATAATAAAATGAATTCTCTTTCGACATAAAAAAAAGTTGCCGAAAGTAAAGCAAAAATAAATTTTCTAAATGAAAAAATTTTAGAATTAAGAGAATGTAAAATAAATAGATTAGAATTTGTCAAAGTAGTATCACATAAAATTAGGAAAAATTTTTTGTAATTTTATATTTCTATACACATTTTGTTATATTTTCCAAATAAGTTTTTTGTGATGATATTTTTAATAAATCTATCAAATATGTACTTATTATGTTTTTGTATTTTCTGTTATAGTTATTAAAGTACCAAGGGTATTATAAGGATAATAACGCTTGAGGTCAATGGTGTATATACCGAGGGCCCTTGGTCCGAGGGATATACGTTGACCAAAAGCGTTATTATCTATAATACCCGCGGTGCCTTCATCGTTTAATGTCTGACTAAATTATTTTTTATATTCAAAAAATTTGAGTGAATTTTGAATTAATTAATTTTAAAATAAGTACATTTACCAGCAATAGTCGTAACGTAATTGTGGTAACCATAGTTTTACTTAGGTTGTTATTTCTCAACTTGACAGTATTTAACTAGTCATTTAAATTTAATGCCCTAGGGCGTTAGGACGTTGTTTTTAAAAATAACGCCCTAGGGCATTATATCATACGTAACTGACTTCGAAATCATGTCATTATTTGTCAAATAATATACCAGTCGGTCATTAAATTATTAATGTCCGACTGGTAATAACCTAACGCCCTAGGGCATTAAATTTAAATGGCTAGTTAAATACTGTCAAGTTGACAAATAAAACTCTAAGTAAAACTATGGTTACCACAATTACGTTACGACTATTTCTGGTAAATGTACTTATTTAAAAACTAACTAATTCAAAATTCGTGCAAATTTTTTGCATATAAAGAATAATTTAGTCGGACATTAAACGTTGAAGGCACCACGGTGTTATAATAATCACGCTTTCGGTCAGCGTATATACCTCGGGCCGAAGGCCCTCGGTCTGTACACCAAAGACCTCAAGCGTTATTATCCTTATAATACCCTTGGTACCTTAATAACTATAATAACAAAAAATAATGGTTATTATAAAATATATTATAATGGTTATAAAACTAATTGTATATTATGTATAAGTAGTTAGTTGAAATTTATAAATACCGCCTAGTGTGAGTAATGTTTAATACATAAAGGTTGAAAATTAAATAACAAAATACCAATTTTGACAAAAATTTACAAAGGGACGAAGATGTGGCAACGTTTCACCTTCATATAAAGATTAGAAGCATGTAATTTATTTAAAGCTTGGGAGGCAATTCATATGTGATCATTTTAGCGACAGGTAAGATACCCTTTTTCGGGAGGCATTTCATATGTGGCCATCTCAAGAAAGTGTATTATGTAGGGTCTATTACGAAAAGACTAATTTCGGCAAGACATTAAATACAAAAAGTCAATATATTTATGCTTAGTTTAGAAAACTTATGTCTTTATTTAGCTAATTTAAAACTAATACCGTTATTTAAAGTATGATAAACTATTAATTTCAAAATTCTATGTATTTATACCTTGACGAAAATTATACTATACAAAATTTTTAAATTCCACCTTGTATCACTCATAACAGTCTCTATATACACTTCTTTGAGACGAATTTGTTTAGCAGCATCTAAAAACATAAAAATATACGGGGTGTTTCATTACAATTAAAGATCATGGACTATGCTACACTTGCGTGAATCACCTTGTACATTTAAATTTATGTTTTGACAGCGGATATTTGAATTTAAAAGTTGACGTATCCTAGCGTTTTTTATAATTTTTTAAAATAAGCATACAAACAATTTTATTAAATAAGTGGTTCCATACAATAAGTAAAACTTCAAAATTTCACCCTGTATTACTCATAATAGACAATGCATAATACAGTTCCTGGAAATCAGGTTATTAAGCATCTTTTAAAAATATATAGGGTATTTCATTAAAAATAAAGCTAATGGACTATGCTAGGCTTGCGTGAATCACCTTGTACATTTAAATGTATGTCTAAATAAAACACATTTATATGTAAAAATCGATGGGTCTGGATATGGTTTTTTATATTTTTTAAACAAGGACAGCAACAAATTTATTCCTTAAATGCCTTTCACCCTATTTCTAATTGGCTTAGAAAATAAATATTTATTTCACATATTAAACATTAATAATACAATAAATAATATTAAAACAATAATGAAACTTACCAAGGTACCAGTTTTCTGCCATATTCATAAATACCCGAATTATCCGACATTTTCGAAATTTTTTAATCAACGACACCGTATGTCCAACTCTGCGCATGCGTATCAACACGGCAATTAACCGGCACTGAAACAAATGGAAACCTCTGTAAATAAAATCAGAAAGAAAAACATGAGAATAGAAAAAGACGAATAAACTAATGAAGAGAAAGATAACGACTACACGTTATAGAAATTAAAATACTCCACAATATATTTAATAGATATCAAATAATAGAAACAACGAAATATATATTATAATCCTCTGTAGACCTTTTCCAAGACTAAAAAACAGATATTTTTCATATATGACTATGAGATACACAAAATTATTATTTCTAGCACGTAAAAATAGGTTAACATACTTCAAATTCAGAGCTATTTTGTATTTAATTTACAGTCAAAATATTATTATTGGATATTTTAAAAAGAGTAAATCAATGGCTTACCTCTCGGTACTTGTAACTTTTCAATACTAATCAATTTAGGCGTAAAATAACGTATTGTCTTTATTATCGAGAGTGTCAAAATGCAGCCGACTTCGACTGTTACGACTGTTATCGAAAACGGGTTTTTTGCACAAAAACCTTTTTTCCTGGAATTCGTACACACAGACCATTATAGGATTTGAGTTTAAAAATTATTTACCTAATTTATTTATTATGTAGGTTATGGAAGGAGGGGATAGATTAATATTAATTTATGCTCTAACTTTTGAAGGAAAAATCGTAGAGTTTTGAAATTTTGTATGTTGGTTTATGTTGGTGTAAGAAACAGCACTATTGAATGTGAGATGCATAATATATCTTCGGGGCGGAGGTAAATTCCTCACCAACCAGTAAAAACATATAATCCGACAGGTATTTTCCTCACCAAATTTAAAGGTTCCTATTAATCCGGTAGGTATTTTCCTCACCAACTCACTCAGGTAATAAAATAAACATATAGGTTTAATTTAAGAATGTCTATGAAAGCATCCGAAATCCGAACACAAGACATTAATTTCCTTACATTATAATAATAGTTTATAATATAGATAATATGCAAGACGTATAAATTATTTTATTTAATATTTACTATAATAAGACAGACACTTTACAAAATCCATTCTAGTCATTTGATTAGACTGATATCTTATTAATAAAGGGCCTAGCCGGGTAAGATGGTAAAAAGTGCCCCCAGCTCGATTTAAATTCCATATAGGCCACTTTTTAGCACATATAGAGGAACTCACTTTCTGAAATTTTTAGCCCCCTAGGTGGTCACGTGACCCCCCTAGAGCCTAATTAGGCATTTTATGTTTTTATTTTTTATCTCAGCCGCATCAAGAGCTTAGCCAAAAACTTTATTTAAAAAAGTTGTAAGTTTCAAAAAGATCTATATGAAAAAATTTTTTTTTTTATTTTTTGGCGGGAAATTCGAATTTTTAGAACAATTTTAAACTTTTAAATAACTCTGAAAAAAAAACTAAGACACTCGTTTTTACGAAAATCAATTATAATGTGTATTTTTGCACAGTCTTTCACGCTGAATTTTTTCAGATTTTTAAAATTGGTGAAACGTACCTTTAAAAATAAAAAACCGCGTTATTTCGGTTTTTTTTTTCGTTTTTTGATACAATTTTATACATATTTTTCAAAAAAGGTAACACTGTCACTAGAATAGGTAAAAACTGAAACATAATTGGGGTTTGCTTAATAAAAATTTTTTGTAACGCCATCGATTTTCAAGATACAGGGCGTTGAAGAAAACAAAATTTTACACAGTTTTTACGATTTTGCTGAAACTACTGGCAACATTGTAATAAAACTTGGCGGGATTTAAGAGGTAGTTATTGTGCATGTTTTGACATACAATTAAGGATTTGATATTCATCATTGGCGCGCATAGGGGTAATGGTCTGAACTTTTTAAAGAATAAAGATAGTACGCCACTGACATATTTCAAACTAACAATGGTTTTTGAATTTCTCGTTCAATTTGTGACAAAAAATGTATCTTCTTATTTTTTCATCCGACGCGCCATTTTTATTCAAAAAATAAAAGATCTTAACCCTTACAAAGTATTCGAACTTCTAGTACTTTCTACATCTACATAATAAACTCATACATCCATTATTATCAAAATTAATTCGAATACTTTGGAAGCGTTAAGATATTTTATTTTTTGCAGCAAAACGGCGCGTCGTATGAAAAAATGAGAAGATAGATTTTTTATTGAAAATTGAACGAGGAATTTAAAAATGATAGTTAATTTGAAATATGTCAGTGGCGTACTATCTTTTTTTCTTTGAAAAGTTCAGACCATTACCCCTATGCGCGCCAATGATGAATATCAAATCCTTAGTTGTATGTCAAAACATGCACAATAACTACCTCTTAAAACTCGCCAAGTTTTATTACAATGTTGCCAGTAGTTTCGGCAAAATCGTAAAAAATATGTCAAATTTTGTTTTCTTCAACGCCCTGTATCTTGAAAATGGATATCGTTACAAAAAATTTTTATTAAGCACACCCCAATTATTTTTCATTTTTTTACCTATTCTAGTGACGGTGTTAAATTTTTTGAAAAATATGTATAAAATTGTATCAAAAAACGAAAAAAAAACCGAAAAAATGCGGTTTTTTATTTTTAAAGGTACGTTTCACCAATTTTAAAAATCTGAAAAAATTAAGGGTGAAAGATTGTTTAAAAATACACATTATAATTAATTTTCGTAAAAACGAGTGTCTTAGTTTTTTTTTCAGAGGTATTTAAAAGTTTAAAATTGTTCTAAAAATTCGAATTTCCCGCCAAAAAAATATAAAAAAAATTTTTCATCTAGATCTTTTTGAAACTTACAACTTTTTTAAATAAAGTTTTTGGCTAGCTCTTGATGCGGCTGAGAGAAAAAATAAAAACATAAAAAGCCTAATTAGGCTCTAGGGGGGTCACGTGACCACCTAGGGGGCTAAAAATTTCAGAAAGTGAGTTCCTTTATATGTGCTAAAAAGTGGTCTATATGGAATTTAAATTGGGTTGGGGGCACTTTTCACCATCTTACCCGGCTAGGCCCTTTACTACATTTTTCAATTTCAGTTTAACTTGTTTATTTTTGATAGGTTTTGCAATATGCAAACTTTAAATTTTAACATACGTATCTACCTGAAATTCTTTAATTTTTTCAAAGAAAATATATATGGATGGATGCGTATTACAAAACGATAAATTAAAATGCGAATGAAAAGATTCGCAAGCATTCGTAATACGAATAACAGAAGAATTTGCCTCTGTCCACAAATATGGGGAGAAAATGGCATTTTCGTCTATATAAGTTTCAACTAAATAATCAACATATCTATCTTAAATTTTATTTTCTGGTTTGCATGACATTAAATCAAACACAAAACAAGCTGATACGTCTTCTGGTTTTATATGTAAGGCCAAAAGTATGTTTGAGCCACTTGCCTCCTACAGAATAATTTTTTTCTTCAAACGTCAAATAATGATGACATTACTTATCTAACTTGATCCTGTCAAAGTTTGATGTCTCCGCCGGCAGCAGTTTTTTTTCCCATTTCTTTACGGCGGAGGGAAAAATGTTGTCATGGCAACAATATGAAACATGTCACAAAGCAACAATACAAATGTCATTAACAACAATTAAACATAATTTTTATTTATAGTAATATTAAAAGTACAATTAGTTAATGGGGCATTTTCAAAATTGAAACCGTGCAAAAATGTTCCCGACTCTTGATACGCATTGGTAATTGTTGATGATACTGATGGTCGAGCACAACTTTCAGCAATCATTCCCGATGTTGGCGAATCATGAGGGTTTAAAATTTTCGCACTAAATTTGCGCTTGCGGTTGCAACAACAATAAGCTGTCTTTAATAATTGCAAAAAACTGTCAAACAACTGTAACCAGGGAGACGCAAATCCCACCGACGACTTAATTATTTTAATTTCTAACATCTAGACGACTTTGATAGTTGTCACAGTTAATTTCGAGTAAAAATAGCGCATGAATTGTACTATTTATGGTTGAAAATTGCTACGTTTGAAGAAAAAATAGTATACTTTATTCGGCAAAGAAGCGACTTTTCTTGACTTGCCCTCTATTACGCGCCTCACTTCGTTCGGCGCGTAATATCGGGCGCGTCAAGAAAAGTCATGCTTCTCCGCCTCATAAAGTAATATACTATTATATTCTGATTCAGGAAACCAAAACATTTCTATACCAAGCTTGGTGTAGGTGAAATTTACAACCATGTATTTCAGTGTTCGGACACATTTCAATGATTGCATTATGTATAGCCTTTTCAAAATCTTCAAAAATTTTACTAGCATTAAATTCAATTTTGAGATCTTTAAAAATTTCTGATTTTAACGAATAAAAAATATTGTAAATTTCTGTTTCTTTGTTTGGCAGTAACCAGTATAATAAAGAAATATAATGCCCATTAATTAGCCCATGAATAGTGAATAATTGCAAATCATATGTGGTACAGTAAAAAAATGTGCCATCCATATAATAAAATTCAATGTGGCTAAAAGTCTTATATTTGTTTCACAACTCAATACAATTGTCCTACTCTTGACACAGTTTATAAAGAGGAAATTTTCCCTCTTGGTCTTGGTTATTTTTTGAGCACACCTCTTCACAAATTCTTGAACCTCATCAATATTGGAAGTAAGTCCACCAGGCATCATTTTTCGCCGATAATTATATAGTTTTTCTTATGTAAATGACAACAATCGTTGTATTTGTTTCAGACAAATTAGCTGCAAGCGCTTGGCGTATAATTTTTGCTGGTTTTTCAATATTCTCTTTGGCTTTACGTTTACAATAGTTAGAAATAATTTTTCGATCTAACTTTTGACAATCTGGTTCATGATTATGTTGTAGGTTACTTCTAGATATTGTAAAAGTTGCACCAATAGTAAAAAATTTCGCACTACAAGTTGTTTTATCCTCCAGAACACTTCTGCACTTTTTAAAACTTTCACTTTATAAAAAATAAAATTTTCAAATACCAATACCGAGTAAGGTTTACCGCGATCACTTTCTATTAAACATGCCATTTTTGTCAAAATTCCAATTGTGACTAAAAATAATATAATATATTAATTAATTAATTGTTATAGGTACCTACTGTAATTTAATAGTAGATAAATAATTCAATTGAATGCCTTTTAGTAAAATCTACCTGAAATAACTGAAATAACCATTTCGGTCTTGATGGGGAAAATACCTGTGGGATTAAGACATACCCTTCTAAACGCAGGTAAAAGATTATTTTGGTGAGGAAATTACACCCGCCGTATCTTCGTGGTCTTCTTATTTTCACGTTTTATGCTTTTTATTATTATTTTTAAGAAAACAATCCAAAGGACTTTAGTTATGAGTGTTAAATACTTGATGAATAAGTTCTTGTTTATGTAACAACGAACCCTGTTACATTTTATATCAACAAGCCTTCTTGTTCTGTTCATATTTTCACTCTTTTTATTTTTCTTGGAGGAAGAAATCGACAGTGTTGAAATTTGTTACAGCTTGGAGTAAGAAAGAACACTATCGAATTAGGAATCAATAAATCTTCTTCTTCTTTTCATATTTTCATGTTTGTATTGTTATATTCCTATTTGACATAAAAAATAAAAGTCTATAGTTGTATTTAAAATTCAAATAAAAATAAAGGTTTTCGTTTTTCTCGACCGCGGGCATATAAATTTGGAACACCCTGTATAAAACCAATTATGTATAGGTAGTTTTTAAGAAAGTGTTTCGGAGAAGTGTTTACGAACCCCAGGAACAATACGACTGAAGTAAACAATTAGAGTGATGTTTAAAAAGAAAGTGTTCGTGGAAAGGTTGTCAATAACCACCGATAACTCATATTCTAGTAAATAAGATAATAGGTTATTAAATTTGTAAAGAGGATAAATGTGGAAAATAAAATTGAAATGGGGAATATTATTTTTCTTGAAATCCATTAAGATATTTAGAAAAAGGAAAGTTTGTGTTGGTAAATACGGATAATTGAAAGTTGCTTGGGATTGGTTGATTTTTGAATGCTGGAAGGGGTATTTTGGAAGGAGGAGAATGAATGAGCAATGAGAGTCAGTGTGTTTTGAGCGATCGAGAGGCGAAGTCCAGTTTTCGAGAAGAGTGTACAAAAAAGTGAAACGCCGGGTTGGTTAGTTTTGTCTTTAAAAAATAAAAAGTAAGATATCGTGGAACGAGTGATAGACCGAGTCGAGATAGTATATAACTCCTTGAGTCTAGAGTATCCCGGTTTTGTTGAAGTGTTTGAAAAAGGTAGAACACGGCATCAGGAGAAGGCAGGAACGAGGGCTGTACGAGGCTTAGTTTTCAAAGGATCAGAGGCATTACTGGAAGACTTGGACAAGTCTTTGGATCGCAACCCAAGCCAATAGGAAACGTGTTTTGTGTGAAGACATTGTCAAATCATCAGTAAAGGTCAGTCTATTTTGTTATGACATGAATGTATGGTTTGTGTATTAAATAACACATTGAAAATTGAGCTACACAATCACTATAAAAATTTCATCAAACCTCAATCAATTTGTTACTGATAAATCATAATAGTTCATTATAAATAAAATAAATTTGGAAACAAAAAGAAATAAGATTCCCATTTTTGTATCTGTTGTATTAAATAAAGATAGAAAGATAAGATATAAGAAATATTAAGCAAATATTGCCATTTAGATAAAATAAACGATTTTTATAATTTCTAATTGAAATCCGTATGTGTGTATTATTTTACTCTCTTTTATCTATCCCGATTAGGAATCCACTGAGAAATACTTTGAAGCCACGAAAGTAAGTAATTGATATTATAATTTATCCCTGAGATTGACACTATATTGGTATTTGATCTGTTTCATTGATGAGATAATTATTGATTAATTAATTAAGATAAATTACATCTGAGAACATCATTAGATTTCAAAAGTAAGATCACAACAGTATATATTTATTTAAGGGCAAAACGCATAGGCATAGGGAGATACGTATGAGTCTTAAAAACTTGGTAAATAAGTTCTTTTTTAGGTAAATAAACTGGTAAATAAACACTGGTTCTGTTGAAGTAAGAAATAACACTATTAAATCTGGAATCAATAAATCTTCTTCTTCGTTTCATATTTTCGTATTTATAATATATTATTATTTATTTAAGGGCCAAAACACCAAGGGAGATACGTACGAGTCTTAAAAACTTGTTAAATAAGTTCTTTTTCATGGAAGAACGAACTCTTTTACATTTGAGATCAACTGGTCTTCCTCTTCTTTATAATCTCTTTTTATTTTTCTTGGAGGAAAAAAATCGATAGTGTTGAAATTTGTTACAACGGTTCCATTTACAGTAATAGGTCTGGATCCCGCCTATGAAAAAAAAGTTGATTAATAGCTCGCTGAAAATTTGTTATTAGCTTAAGGGTGTCTAGTCGGACAAACTTTGATATATGGGAACACTGGAACAGGGGAAGCTTTAATTGTGGAACAGGTTAAAAATTTGGAACGGTCAGACCACGAAAACGGCACATGTATTTTGTCCGACAGAACAGACCTAAACTCTCTGAACAGAGATTAAACTCTCATGCAAAAATCAGACTGCTATTTATCACCAAATGGGCGTTTTAATGAGTGGAACATGTAGAATATGTCAAATGACAGGAATTATGACAGGTGATGAAAGATTTTGCATGAGAGTTTAATCTTTGTTCGGAGAGTTTAAGTCTGTTTTGTCGGACAAAATAAATGTGCCGTTTTCGTGGTCTGACCGTTCCAAATTTTTAACCTGTTCCACAATTAAAACTGCCCCTGTTACAGTGTTCCCATATATCAAAGTTTATCCGACTAGACACCCTTAAGCTATTAACAAATTTTCAGCTTGCTATTAATCAACTTTTTTTTCATACGCGGGATCCAGATCTATAAGAAAAAACACATCTGGAATTAAAAAATCTTCTTCTTATTTTCATATTTTCATGTTTTTTATATTCAAGGGCAAGAACCCAAAGGGAGATACGTATGAATCTTAAAAACGTAGTAAATTCATTTCGTAAGTACATTTTCATGGAAGAACGAACCCTGTTATATTTGACATCAACAAGTCTTCCTCTTCTGCTCATATTCTCATTCTTTTTATTTTTCTCGGAGGAAAAATGGACAGTGCTGAAATTGGTTACTACGGTTCCTCTTGAAGTAAGAAAGAACACTATTGAATGTGTAATCCATAAATCTTCTGCTTCTGTTCACATTTCTTATGTTTTTATATATTTATTTAAGGGCAAAAACCCAAAGGGAGATATGTATGAGTCTTAAGAACTTGGTAACTAAGTTTTTTTTTCATGAAAGAACGAACCCTGTTACATTTGAGATCAACATGTCTTCGTCTTCTTTTCATATTCACACTCTTTTGATTTTTCTTGGAGGAAAAGATCTGTAGTGTTAAAACTTGTTACAACGATTTCTCTTGGAGTAAAAAAGAACACTATTGAATCTGGAACCAATAAATCTTCTTGTTCTTTTCATATTTTCATGTTTTTATATATTTATTTAAGGGCAAAAATCCAAAGGGAGATACGTATGATTCTTAAAAACTTGGTAAATAAGTTCTTTTTCATGAAAGAACGAACCCTGTCATAGTTGAGATTACCAGGTCTTGCTCTTCTTTTCATATTCTCTTCCTATTTTTCTTGGAGGAAAAAATCGAGAGTGTTGAAATTTGTTACAGCGGTTCCTCTTGGAGTAAGAAAGAACTCTACTGAATCTGGAATCAATAAATATTTTTTTCTTTTCATATTCTCATGTTTTTATATATTTATTCAAGGGCAAAACCAAAAGGTAGATACGTATGAGTCTTAAAAACCTAGTGAATAAGTTCTTTTTCATGGAAGAACAAACCCTGTTACATTTTTTTTTATTTATTTGTGCCTCAACCTCAAAGGGTCATTGGCGCAATACAATTAAAAGGTTTACAATTTATTTAGTACATTTATAAAATACAAGTATGATGTCAAATTGTTCATATCAGTTCCGTCACTTAATATTGCTTGTTAGGTGTCTTTTAGTTTAAATTGAAGTCTCTCCATGCAATAGAGAGGACATTCCAGTAAAATGTGGCGAACACTGAGTACAATATCACAAACGTAGCACTGTGGTTTTACTTCACTCTTTTCTCAGACGAGAGAGAATGGCTTGATGTAATCGCTTATTTAGAAACCCTGTTACATTTGGTATCAACAAGTCTGCCTCTTCTTTTTATATTGTCTTTTTATTTTTCTTGGAGGAAAAAAATCGATAGTGTTGAAATTTGTTACAGCGGGTCATCTTGGAATAAGAAAGGATATTATTGAATCTGGAATCATTAAATCTTCTTGTTCTTTTTATATTTTCATGTTTTTATACATTTATTTAAGGGCAAAAAACCAAAGGAAGATACGTATGAGTCTTAAAAACTTGGCAAATAAGTTCTTTTTCATGGAAGAAGGAACCCTGTTATATTTGAGATCAACAGGTCTTCCTCTTTTTTTCATCCTCCTCTATCTTTTTTCCTCCTTAAGTATGTAGTGGTGTCATGTAATTTGTTTCACTATTTTTGTCCAATTATCTCTCTTCTGTGCGCGTTGTTTTGTTTCGGAGAATGAGTAATCAATGAGTGCTTTATTTGGTCCGACCATCGTACTGGAATATATCTTCCTCTGGATATTTTGCCCTTTACGTTACCTTCAACTGTCATTAGTTCCATGACTTCTCTTCATCTAGTTATATGTCCAAAATATGTCTAGCATATTTTGGTTGATAGTAGTTGTGGTGGATCTAGTTTTTATGTTAAATTTTGCTACTATTAAATTATTTGTGCGATGTGCGGTACATGGTAGAGCCACATTTCAAATGCCATTATACGCTTTGAATTTGTTTTTTTGATGGTCCAAGTTTCTAAAGCGTAGCTGGCGGGAATATTAATGCTAAAACAGTGTTCTTTCATATTTTTGTAAGTTTGACTGTTGCCGAACCGGCCATTATGATGCATCTACGGATCTCGTCTGCTCATCCTCCACTGTTAGTAATAACGAAGCCAAAGTAATTAAATTGTCTGGCGAATTCGTAGCCTGCCAAGTTTCTTATCCCATTTTGGTTTTTTCTGATTATACCGATGGTCATTACGTTGGTTTTCTGTAAATTTATTTTCAAACCATATTCTGTACTCAGAGTGCCTAGCCTATTCATAATTTCTTCCAATTATTCTGGTGAAGACACCAATATAACAGTGTCATCAGCACAACTTAGGTTTTTGATTTTTCTTCCTCCTATAGTTGCCTCATCTTGTCATTATTCAAAGAATTGACGCATAATGTGTTCACTATAATAATATAAATATATTATTAAATCATCATCATCATCCTTCAGCCCTTTGCGTCCACTGCTGGACATAAGCCTCTCTCATTTTTGTCCATTATGCTCTATTTTGAGCACTTTGCATCAAATTTCTAGACATTTTCTTGAGATCCTCAGTCCAACGAGTAGGTGGTCTTCCTCTACTTCTTTTGTCTAATCTCGGCCCCCACTCAAGTAATCTCTTCGTCCATCTCCTATCATTGATTCGGGCGACGTGTCCGGCCCAGTTCCATTTCAGGGTGGCAATTCGGGAAATTACATCGGTAACTCCTGTTCTTCGTCTTAAGTCTTTATTTCTAACTCGGTCACGAAGCGATATACTCAGCATTGACCTTTCCATTTTCATCTGGACCATTTGCAGCATTTTACAAGTTGTAGCTGTCAATGTCAAAGTTTCGGTACCATAAGTCATCACAGGCAACACACATTGGTCAAATGTTTTACGTTTTAAATAAATTGGTATATCGCTTTTAAAGATGTCTTTGAGTTTTCCATAGGCTGCCGATGCTAGGTTTATTCTTCTTCGTAATTCGCATGTTTGGTTGTCTCTTGTAATCTTTATTTCGTGTCCAAGGTATATGTATTTTTCCACTAGCTCTATTTCGTTGTCTCCAATATTGATATTTCCGCTAGGTACTAGGTTCGTCATGAATTTTGTTTTGGAGATGTTTATTTTAAGACCTACACTGGCACACACTAACTGAAGTTCATTGTACATATCTCCTTAAGGTTGTCAGAGAATAAAACTTTGTCGTCTGCGAACTTCAAATTAGTTAATCTTCTACCGTCAATATTGAGGCCTCGCTCTTCCCAGTTAAGTTTTTTACAATCATATGCTAGTACTGCGGTAAACAGTTTAGGCGATAAGCTATCGCCCTGTCGGACTCCTCTGCCGATTGGAATATGGTCCGTGTTTTTGTGTAGTTTCACCGGCATAGTTGCGTTCTTGTACGTATTGTAAATTAACCTTGTGTATCCGTAGTCAATGCGGCATGCTTGTAGTGCTTCCAGAATTTTATCAAATTCTAGCGTGTCAAAGACTTTATGGAAATCTACAAAAGCCAAAACGAGTGGTCGATTGTATTCGATAGTCTTTTCTATTACCGTTTTAATGCTCTGTAGGTGATCATTTGTTCCAAATCCGGTACGAAATCCCGCTTGCTCCATTGGCTGGTAGAAATCAAGTTTTTTCTTAAGGAAATTCGTTACTATTCTTGTAAGGAGTTTGTATAAGTGACTAAGTAGGCTTTTAGGTCTGTAATTTTTTAATTCATGGGGATCTCCTTTTTTGTACAATAGAATTACTTCAGCATTGTGCCATTTCTCGGGTATATTACTATCCAAAAGGAACATGTTAAAAAGGTTTTTTATTTTCTTAAGAAGACAAGTGCCTCCGATTTTGATTGCATCAGTAACTACACAATCATCGCCTGTAGATTTGTTATTCTTAGCTTTTCTTGGGGCTAGTTTTATTTCGTCTATTGTTATTTCCGGTAGCAGTTCTGATCCTTGGTTGACAATGCCCTTTTTCCTTATTAATATTTCTGGTACTTGATCTTCTTTGCTACTTACTTTGTGTTGGCTTGTGTACAGCAATTTGTAGAAGTCTTCAACTATTTTAAGGGTTTCCTCTCTGTTGGTTGTAAGATGACCATTTCTATCTTTAATCTTTATTATCTGCCTTGTTCCCGTTCTTAGTCTTCTTCTCAATACTTTCATACTTCTATTGTTCTCAATGGTATGTTCGATTTGTCCTTGGTTGTATTCTCGAGTGTCTCGTCTAAGAGCTTTGGATATTTCTTTATTTAATTTTTGTAGTTCGTTAGCTTTAGTTTCCGTGCCGCTTCTCATTTCTCTTCTTTTCTGCATTAGCTGCCTGGTATTTTGGCTGATCTTCTCTTCTTTTTGAGTTCTAGGACTCTATTATTAAATAGAGTGGGGCATATTCCAAATTTCTGTTAAACTCCAGATTTTACTTTAAAGTTTTCCGAAATCACATTATTATCTCTTACTTTAGCCGTGTTATTTACACAAAGTTCTTGTAATAAATAGATTAGATGCTTTGGAGTGCATATTTCTCTAAGTATGTGCCACATTTTATCCCATGTTACGTTATCGAAGGCCTTGGAGTAGTCACCAAAGCACAAATATGTTTCTATGTTAAACTTTCGAGGTTTTTCGATAATTTGACGAATATTATGCATGTGTTTCTCTACCTAGGATGAATTCACATTGTCCTTGGGGAATTTGTGGTAAGAGAATTGATTTTAGTCTTTCATTGATGATGGTTAGAGGCTCGTGTGTGTACTTTGCTCGTGTGAGGTATCAATGCTACTGTGCGGTAATTACTGCAATCTATCGGTAAACCTTTTTTATATGTATATGTGAATTAACGAGAGTTTACCCGTCATTTGGCCACTTTCCGGTATTCCAGATATCATTGCAACGTCTAAGCATTACTTTTGTCCCTAATTCTCCCATTTCTTGGAGTGTTTCAGCTGTAATTCCATATTCCCCTTCTGCTTTTCTAAGTTTTAGCTTTTTCATTGCTGGTTCAATTTCTGATTTCATTATTTGAGGATCTTTTTCTCTGTATTATTTTCTGGGTCGTTGTTAGAGAATAGTTTCACATCTATATTATACAGGGTGTCCCGAAACTCTACTGATAAACGAAGACTGTAGATTTCTCAGATAATTTTAAGACCATTTAACTAAATTCACCTAGTCCGAAAATGCTTCCTAAGGGAGCTAGAGCTCTTTGAAGATGGCGTCCTTTAACTAGTTTTTCTTAGATATCTCCAGAACGCTTCTAGTTATAAAAACAAACATTGTTACACATATTTATCTTCCAGAGTTAAATCGATTCCATCTATTAAAAATTTCTAGTACCAGTCATAGGCGTCCGTTTTGGGTGGGGCAACGGTTATTTTATCGCATAACTTTTTTGTCTTTAACTTTTAAGCATTTTTGATAATGGACGATTCAATTGTGAGATATTCTAGTACTAAAAGGAACTCTTGATTTAAGTCGGTAGGACACACCGTTTTCTAGAAAAATCGATATGAAAATATTTCGTTTCTTGAATTTGAAAAAAAAAATTGAAAACAACTTTCAAAAAAACGGTGTAGTTTACCAACTTAAAGCAAGAGTAACTTTTAGTGCTATAATATCTCATAATTTAATAGTTTAGTGACAAAAATTTTAAAAATTAAGGACAAAAAAGTTATGCGATAGAATAACCGTTGACCTATCCAAAACGGACGCATATAATATGACCGGTACTAGAAATTCGCAATTAATTAAATCGATTCATCTCTGGAATATAAATAAACGTACCAGTTTTCGTTTTTTTAAATAGTTTTTTTTTGAAATTTTATTTGATATTCAAAAAACGAAAAATTTTCAAATCGATTTTCCTAGAAAACTGTGTATCCTATATACTTAAAGTAAGAGTAGTTTTTAGTACTATAATACCATACGTTTTAATAACCCGGACTTGAAAATGCTTAAAAATTAAAAACAAAAAAGCAATGCGATAATATAACTGTTGCCCTACCCAAAACGGACATCCTAAAAGGTACTAGAAATTTTCAACGGATGGAATCGATTTATCTTTGGAAGATAAATAAGTACCAATTTTTGTTTTTCTAAATAGATGCGTACTAGAGATATTAAAAAAAAAACTAATTACCAGACGCCATCATCAAATTTAGGAAGCATTTTTAGACTAGGTGAATTGGGTTAAATTATCTTAAAATTATCTGAGGAGTCTCTTGTCTTCGTTTTTCGGTAGAGTTTTTGGACACCCTGTATAATAATAAATTGTTTACTAAACAAGTTAAAAATGAACTGTGCAGTCTTTATAACATAAATTCTAAAATGATACCACCATGTGTTACCAAACAACCCATGTTATTTATATCCCCCGGCATACTGTTCTTAATGAAAGTCAATATCATTTTTCGGTTAAACAAAAATTACGGACTTGTCAAAAACTAATTCAAATTGCAATTGTAAGCCACAAAAATTGGATACGTACACAAACAAACAAACGGTAATTTGGGAGCAATATCGTCTGTTGATTTTAGAATCGTTATTTGTCAAAAAAATTAACTTTAAAATTTAACAAAGGCAATCAAAGTGCTCAATTTTTCGTTGCTCATTTAAGCATTCATAATTTTTCCCGTTGTGTGGCTTGATTCAGGGATTTAGGCTAAAAAATATGTGTATATTGATTACGATCTACAGGTAAATTTGTGATATTAGTTGGAAATCGTTCAACTTTTTCATTAAAATTATAAAATGGAGTCCGGGCCAAGCAGAGAACTGCTGGGTATCAGGCTTTATATTGGTCCTGACAAATTAATAATTTCAAATACACTACTCAAAGAAATTAATGTACCACCTTAAACATAGGTCATTTTTGATGTCTCGAATTTCCTCTGTCCGATTGATGTGATTTTTTTAATATGTTATAGCCTTATTCTTTAACAATATCACTGTAATAAAATGGTTGCAAGATAAGTAATTTCTCACTGTATACCGGGCGCACCAATCAAACTGTGTTTTTTGTCAAAGTTAACCACACCCCGTGGAATATTCTAGCATTTATAAAATACTGAAATTAAAACCCAACTATAGCCTTACCTTACGGTTTTCTTAACATTCTGCATATTTTTTGATTCACTCGCTTATTAAAAATGTATAAACATTTTGAATTTTGTTGCCCCAAAACGCAACAGCATTATATTCTAGTTCAATAAGAGAGTACAGCAAGTGTCTATTATACCGGTTTCGGGACCTTTTTACCCCTCGTCAATAGACACATATGCTCCTCTCTCTGACTGGACTAGGATACTTCGATGCGTGCCGTTCCGGATTTCAACGAACGAAATGGAACCATTTGTGTTATATGCTTAATTTTGGAGAATATGTGTCTACTGACGAGGGGCAAAAAGTCCCGAAACTGGTATAGATACTTGCTGCACCATCTGATTAAATTAGAATGTAAATATGCGTTTCGAATTGCAACGAAATTGAAAATGTTTGTACATTTTCAATGTTTAATTTATTTACTCTATTTGGAGTACGTAGAAAACCTTTTCTTTGGAGCTTTTACCAACCTGAGCAAATGGGAAGTGAATTACAAATTGTAAAATTCCCTCATCTTCCTATAGTTCTTGGCATCCGTATAGCTTATAATTTTTAAAAACCTCGGAGGTTGTTACTAGAGAAGGTTCCCACTGTTTTCAATCTTATGGGATGTAGAATGATACTTTAACCTTTCGCTACCGAATGGTCAAGTTGTTTTGTAGTTGACGGAGGGGGTACATTATGTACCCCATGCATTTTTATAGATGAAATATTAACATAATGCAATAATTTTAGTTAAAACATAATTAAAACAAATGCAAGTATTTTTTATTGAATATAAGTAACAATAAAAAAAAATATGGTGTCTTGAAAAAATTAATTATCGTTTTTTTGATTAGCTTTACATTTTGTACATATTATTGTTTGAATTGTTGTGGTTGTTTGATGTTCAGCACAAACAAAGAATTTACAAGAATTGCACGTTTTTCTGCTTTTGCGGTCCTTCTTGCGTGGACAAAGTAAACATCGCCCTGAGGATTTCAAGATGGTGGCGTCGTTTTCGCGATTCTCCCTTGGTGGCGGTGGGCATAATTCGTACATCGCGTTTATAATTCGCTTATGGAATTTTTGTGGACTTTGTAGTCGCCTATCGACATGGGGCTTTATAAGTTCTTGACCCAGGTTTAGTAACAATTCTCTGCGTCTGTGAGAAGCTCCATACGCACGAATGGAGTTCTTTGTCGTCCACAGTACGTATGCATTCAGACCTGCAATGTCTAGAAGATTTTGAAACAAAACAAATGGCCATCTCTTAGAGACTCTTTTACAAGAATATTCATTTACCATCTTATCCATAGTATCTACGGCACCTTTTGTAGAATTGTAATGCAAGATTATGTCTGGCTTATAGTCCGTCTCTTCTCCGCTAATTTTATCGTCGTTATGTTCTGTACTCAATAAAATTACTGCCTTATTCTTTTTAGGAACGTAAGACGCCAGTGTTATTTCCTCAGTGAAGGCAAAAACTGAGGACTTTTCTTGTCTAGAAATATTGAGTAGTAGGGCTGGAGGGATATCCTGCTTGTTTTTTCGAAGTGTTCCACATAATGTTATTTGTCGATCTAGGAGTTGTTTTGCCAAGGGAACACTGGTAAAGAAATTATCAGTAGTGATGCCATAACCAGTTTTTAGAAATGAGACCAAATCAAGTACTACTTTTTTGCCCTGGTCTTTTTCTGGTTTGTTACCATCTTTTCCAGTATAAATCTGAAGGTTAGCAGCATAGGTGATTGTTGCATCAACTAGAGCCCATATTTTGATGCCATACTTGGCTGGTTTTGATTTCATGTAGACTCTAAATGGACACTTACCTCTAAAACTCACAAGTTGTTCATCAACAGTTAGATGAGAGTGGCACTTCAAACTTTCTTTACAGTGTTCTACAAACTTTGTAAACACTTCCCTAAAAGCTGCTAGTTTGTCAGAACTTCTACGTTCTTCTCTAGTGTTCAAATCATCGAATCGCATAAGTGAAATTATATCTAGAAATCGGTCGCGTGACATGGCAGCCGGAAAAATAGATCGACTGTACAAAGGGTTTCGACACCACAAAAAGTGGACTGGTTCCCTATTGGCTTTTAGCGCACCCGCCGTAATCAAGGGTCCCAAGACCGCATAAATTTCCACTGAATCAGTGGGCAACCAGGTTCTTGTTTTATTAGGATTTTTCCCATTCCAATCCTGAATGTATTTCTCCGCGTTCTGGTTTGTACATTTGACGATGATCTCTACAATTTTCTCATCTACAAATAATTTGAAGCAATCACTAATTTTAGCGACATTTTTAGATTTTTCTGTAAGCCCTGGTTTTTCGAGCAAGTTTTTTGTGCGACATCTAGTTTTTCGTAAAGGACGATTTTTCCAAACTGTACCATTCTTGGAAATAAATGTGGAATCTACTGCCCCCAAAACTGGTTTATCAGAATCATTACTGTCGCTCTCAGATGGCTAAAATATAATAAACTCAAGATAGAAATATCGTACATAAAACAAAAATACAAATTACCTGCTGAATTTCAGGCTCATATTCCGCTACTTCTAAATTATCATCTAATTCTGAATCATCCGATAAACTATCTCTTTCAGAAAGGTAATCATCATCATTTTCCTCTAACCACTGCACTGCAGTTTCACGATCCTGTTCTTTCCAAAGGTCTAACTTTATTTTTTTCGACATATCGGTAAATCGTGTAATCACAAATGGATAAACTAAAACGGTATGTTAGCACTAAGTCATCCACAGAACTGATTTGTGTGTTATTGCAAACAACAGGTTTGGTGCCGTGCGCAAAACATCTGGTTTAGTCAGTGGCGTCGACCGCAATGAACTGTACCGCGGTTGACGGAGGGGGTACAACTTGTACCCCAAGCACAGTGCTGCACTTTTTATAGGTAAAAATATGTCAAATTGAAAACAAATGGTTGGATATGCTTTTACACATCCCAATGAAGAAGTAACTAGAACAGTTAAACAAAATTCCAACATTTTTAAAAATTATTCATGAAAAATCGAATTTGGGGTACAATTTTTACCCCCCTCCGGTAGCGGAAGATTAATATCGTTTTATGTATTATTAGATTGAAAACTTGTTCATTCGTTTATGTTGGATAAAAAAAATTAGGTACAACTAGTGTACTTTAACAGCTAGCCATGTTCTTTATCAATACAGGGTGTTTCTAAATAAGTGCGGCAAACTTTAAAGGGTAATTCTGCATGATAGTATAATAACAGTTTGCTTTATAAACATATTTATATTCGCAAATGCTTTGTTTCCGAGATATGGAATGTTGAAATTTTTCTTACAAACTGACGATTTATTTATTGCTCTAAAATCGAGTATGCAATTGAAATTTGGTAGGTTTTAAGAGGTGCGCTTACTGCGTATTATTTCACGTACTATTAAGAATATTTTAAATTCTCCATTGGCGTGCAGACGGATCATACTACCCTTACCATTAGGCTGCAAGGTAAATTTTGTTAAGCGGTTAGCTGCGGCTTCAGATTCCCTATTTCAATGTATGTAAATTTTCAGCGGTAAAATGGATGATCCTGATTTATCTGCTAATTCACAAAATTTACTAACTATATTTAATACATCTATATATTTATGTACACAACAAAGTACCAATGCAGGAAACAGTTTTAAATATACGTCAAAAGACTACAGCATCATACTTCCAACCATACCATAGAAATAAAAGTTTTAGAATAATGTAAAGCTGTTGGATCAATAGTGCACCCCACAAATGTTTGGGTATCTAGTATCGTAGAGACTTCTGGCTCTAAAATACAGATTTAGTAGTACTCGATGTACTTCTGCCATCGCAAATTAGTGTTTGAATTAAATTAAAAATTAATGTTTGAATAACATGGGAGATGGGAGGTTCCCTACTAATATTTTGCCTTATCGCCCACATTGGGCCCTACCTCTCACATCACGTAGGTATAACCGTTTGATCTAGTGTAGAGAAAGAATATTAAGTCATGTGATCTTTAGCTTGTTATCTATAGACAAAGAATATTAAGCCATGTGAGACGAATCCCGCTGCTGTCCCAGAATGCATAATGGTCGGGCAAGAGTGAGATGAAAAACGTTAGAGAGCGGTACGTGCACCACAGGTGTTAGTTATGGTACAAGGTCCTATTTTTGATGGTAGCAGATCACCACTAATTTAAATCAGAGGTAATATGACAGCTTGATGTTATATTAAGGAACTAGTGGGGCTTCATGTTATTCCATATTTAAACACCATTCAAAACAGAAATTTTCAGCAAAACAATACCAGACCGCTTTTGTCGAAGAATTATTAGCCTCCAAGACAACTTAGAGAGTGATTTAAAATCTTTTGGGATTAGAGCATGGAGAAGAGTTGCCAGAGACAGAGGCGAATGTAGGATTGTTCTGAAAAAGGCTTTGGCTCATAAAGAGCTGTAACTCCATTGATGAGAATGATGATGACTGTTAGCCTCCATGGATCAACACCACATCAATAATTTACCATAGTTACCACGATCATCTGATCTGTCTCCAATCGTACATGTCTGGGATATCATAGGTACAGGCTCTTGAATCTTTAACAAGCTAGTAGCAGACTAGCTAGTACAAGCTAGACTCTAGTAGGTCTTACTCACGAAGTTGTAGTATCGTGGAATGAGATATCCCAACAGTATATCGACCTGAAATCGACCTGAATCAAGCTGAAAATTTAATCAGTGTACTCGTAAAGGTCACTGGACATGAATCCAAAAAACTATTAAAATCCGATAAATATAATGTAGGTACCTATTCATCTTTCTTGTTACTTAACCCTTAAACGCCCAACCTTTTATAGGTTCCATGTACGCCCAAGGGTGGTGGGTAAAAAATGTCCACCTCGAAAAAAGATACTATATTTATTGAGAGTTGTTGAAAATTGATTAAACTTAAGAATATTATGCTTAATAAACACAGCATCTTCTAAAATATTAATATAAACAATTTACAAACCTTACAACAAAATTACAATGTACATCCAAATTAACATTCCAGTAAAAGCCATTAATTCAGATTTGTCGATTTTCTCCACATTCTTCCTTTCAGCCTCCTCATTGGCGGATAATTATGTCGATAATGTAATTATACGCCGATAATTGGATTATGTTCCTACCAACGAGAAATTATAGAGAACCCTTTAGTAACAAGTTTTACCAAGGGTGTACTTTTCATGCCCACCCATATTTAACTGAAGATATTACTTTTATTTTTAAAAATATCGGTTAAACCAAATTAACATTCGATAAAGGGCTGTATTTTTAACAATAAATAATTTTTGAACAATTTTTAAACACGTAATAAATATGTTACAGGGGAATACGCATTAGGTGGACATTTTTTACCCACCCTTGGGCGTTTAAGGGTTAATATATCTTTTGCTTTAAGATTTATGTATATTATACAGGGTGTAACAAAAATACAGGTCATAAATTAAATCACATATTCTGGGACCAAAAATAGTTCGACTGAACCTAACTTATCTTAGTACAAATATGCACACAAAAAAAGTTACAGCCCTTTGAAAACGAAAATCGATTTTTTCCGATATATCCAAAATTATTAGAGATTATTTAATGAAAATGGACATGTGGTATTATTATGGCATGAATATCCTAAAAAGAAATTATATTGAAATTTGTGCAGCCCATAAAAATTTTATGGGGGTTTTGTTCCCTCAACCCCCCCCCCCCCCCCCCAAAACTTTTATGTGCGTCCCAATTAAATTATTTTTGTAGTACCATTAGTTAAACACAATGTTTTTAAAACTTTTTTGCCTCTTAGTACTTTTTCGATAAACCAGTTTTAATGGAGATGCGGCTTCTTTTTTAATATGTTTACATAAAAATTTTATGGGGGTTTTGTGCCTTTAAACCCTCCAAATGTTTGTGTACGTTCCAATTAAACTATTATTGCTGTACCATTAGTTAAACACAGTGTTTTAAAACTTTTTTGCCTCTTAGTATTTTTCAGATAAGGCACGTTTTATCGAGATGTGGCTTCTTCTTTAATATGGTTCAAAGTATACCTCAAACTTTAATTTATAAATAAATTTTCATATTATTACCAAGTCTCTAAAATCGTACTTAAGAGTACACAAATACGTGGTGGATTTGACAAAATATTCAAAATACCTTAAAAAAATCTAACTTTTTAGGCAAAAAAGTTTTAAAAACATTGTGTTTAACTAATTGTGCCACAGTGATAATTTAATTGGAACGTACACAAAAGTTTGGGGGGCTTTAATGGAACAAAACCCCCATAAAATTTTTATGGGGTACAAAAATTTCACTACAATTTTTTTTAGATGTTCCTATCATAAGAATGTCACATGACCGTTTTAAATAAGAAACCTCAAACAGTGTTCGATCTATTGAAAAAAATCGATTTTTATTTTGTAACTTCAAAGAGCTGTAACTTTTCTTGGGTGCATATTTGTACTAAGGTAAGTTAGGTTAAATCGAACTATTTTTGGTAGCAGAATGTGTGATTTAGTTTATGACCTGTATTTTTGTTACACCCTGCATATTTCTGTATTACGAATTTTTTTAATAAAACGGCTTGCAGTTCTTTTTCTTACGTGCAAAATCTATAAAAGTACCTATAAATTGGGCATGATTAAACATTTTTATATCGAGTCAATATTAACTTATAGGCCTGGCTCCCGCGTACCAAAAAAAGTTGATTTATAGCACGCTGAAAATTTGTTAATAGCTTAACGGTGTCTAGTCGGACAAACTTTGATGTACGGGAACACTGGAACAGGGGAAGTTTTAATTGTGGAACAGGTTAAAAATTTGGAACGTCAGAAAACTTAACATGTATTTTGTCGGACATCAACTTCCAATTGATTTGTTACCCTTTCATTAAACTCTTATGCAAAAATCAGACCGCTATTTATCACCTATCATAATTCCTGTCATTTCACATGTCCTACGTGTCGGACTTATTAAAATGCTTAGTTGGTGATAAATACCAATCTGATTTTTGGATGAGAGTTTAATGAAAGCGTAACAAATTAATTGGAAGTTCTGTTCGACAAAATACATGTGACGTTTTCGTTGTCTGACGTTCCAAATTTTTAACCTGTTCCACAATTAAAACTTCCCCCGTTTCAGTGTTCCCATACATCAAAGTTTGTCCGACAAGACACCGTTAGTTAGCGATTAACAAATTTTCAGCTTGATATTAATCAACTTTTTTTGTACGCGGGATCCATGCCTATTAACTTGTTTACTGTAATCTTATAAATGTGTCGAAGTGCCATACGCTAAATATAAAATAAATATAAAAGTGCTCGGGTGCCTAAAATGTCATTAGAGAGTGTAAGAGCTGTCAGGGAACTAAAACTAAAGGAGACTTTAAATATCAAAAAACATTCCTGAACACTATAAAAGTTACCCAGTAACACAAGGGTTAAATATAAAAAACAACAGCATTTAAAAATTTTGTTTCCCTAAATTTTTTAAGGGGGTAGGCGCCAAATCTTGGTCCAATGCTATTTAAATTCATTAATGTTTTTCGAATCCTGAAAAAACTAATAAATCTTTTTGAAAAATTTAAACGCAGAATGAAAGATTACATTATTACCGAGCGTAAAAAGTTCCTTAGAATAAACAAAAAGTTTCTTTTGAATGAAATATTTGAAATTAAAAATCACACTAAATTTTCTCTTTTGTTTTCACCCCTGTAACTTATTAAAATAAATATTATAGAAGTTTTCAGGGATTTTCGACCCTCAATAATAATGCAATTATTTCATTCTGCGTTTAAAATTTTTTTCAAAAATACTTATAAGTTTTCTCAGGATTCGAAAAAGAATGAATGCATTTAAATAACATTGGACCAAGATTTTGCGCCTACCCGCTTAAGCCTAAATTTTGAAAATGTTCTTCTGTTATTCTTGTCAAATATAGCACCGATGTGTTGACGCAGACCTGATGAAACCATGTTGGAATGGTCTATTAAAATTTCTGGGAAATCTGAGATTTAAAAAATAAAAGGAAATGAAAAAGAATAATCTACCAAAATTATTAAAAATTTGCTTGGTGTTAATCAAGATTTTAAAAATCTTTTTCTATTGATGTGTCGTAAATGTTTTGTAAAAAATTTGAAACAATTATTTTTTATTTAATTCCATGTTATGTTACATCAAATCTATAAAATCGTATCATACGTTTCTGCATTCAAAGTCGTTTTCAATAGGTACATTACCCAACAATGTCGTATGTAAATGAGATAAACAGTATATATAATGTATAGAGATAAGGTCCCTGATAAATTATTTTATCAGGAATCCATTTGGAACTATTTGGTTTAGATTTTTGGAACAAAATTAACGTTTCGTAAATTCGATTGAGTTAGCTGCAGTCACGCTCTAGCGGTTTTGTTTACAATCATAGGTCTGTCCCAATTAGTAGCAATTTAGTAAATGCTCCCAAATATATCTTTGAAATTTGGCCAAATTAGTTCAGCCGGTAATAAGATTAAACATATAAACGTTCACTGTGTATTAAAGAGCGATGTATACAGTTTGACAAACCCAAATGTAGTACATCTCAAAACAGTTCGATTTTTATATTTAAATTACAATTTTTTGATATATTATATTTCATACTAGTGACGTCATCCATCTGGCCGTGATGACGTAATCGATGATTTTTTAAATGAGAATAGGGGTCGTGTGCTATCTTATTTGAAAGGTAATTCAATTCTTTATTCATAAACATTAACATAATGATTTATACAGGGTGCACAAAACAAATTGTTTAATTAAGTTATTTGACACAAAGAGAAGAAAGTGTGTAATTTATTTAATTCAAAATACATTTTCCTGTTGTCATAAAACAGAAAAAAATGTTTATTTCACAAATAAAGATTGCTTTTCACTTAAATTAAATGTTCAAACTGCCACCCACCTGCCTTTTGGCAGTTTGAGAATTCTTTAAGGAGGTGGTAGAATAATTATTTTATCGCCAACCGTCACTAAAATCATTCATTATTGTACTCATTTGACGCCATTTGCGGCAGTAAAGTAACACTTTATTGTACTGAAAGAAGAATTTTACTTTACCTGCCGCGATTAATCAAAATAAACTGAGATTCAGTGTAAGTGGTCGATAGCAGTAATCGATTATTTACTTGAGTGAACTTAAAATTTATTTATTTTAATTATTAAAAATATATAATTTACGTTATTATTAATTAAATTTATAGACCAGTAAGGATCTGCGAAAAAACGTCTATTTTTGGATGTGCGAGGTAGCATTCGGATTTTGGCAGATAAAGTTAGGCGACACCTTCAGTAATAATAATTGACTTATGCTTCTTCTCAAATATACCCGGAACATTAATAAAAAAATTAAAATATTTAAACATTTCGAAAAACATCGATTTTTTTCTGCTTTCTTTGCTTATAACTTTAAAGCGATTCGTTTTGGAACAAAGTCGTAGAGAAATAAAATAAAGATAACTCAATATACGACTAGTAAAAAATGTCTTAGTTATTACCTTTTCTGCAATATAGCAATAAATACAAAATAAGGGGGCAAAATAAGTCTGTTGTTATTCAATATTTTTTAACCACTTTGGTGGCACTTAGAACCTTAGCAATTCACTTAGGAAATTCTTTGTAACATACTTAAATCGTGTACCAAATTTCAATAAAATCGACCTTATAAATTTTGCATAATAAATTTGCAATCTAAATGTTTTTAAAAAAGTTCAAATTTTTTAAAATCTTTCTGAACAAAAAGTAGACCATTTAGAAGTTGGCTAATTTATTTACATATAAATAGGTGCTCTACCTATCTAATACACTTTACAGAATTAAAATCGGATTATTTAAGGCGCCCCAGCAATGTTTTAAATTTATAAACAATTTTTTGGCTTATAAACAAATAAATTAATTGGAAAAGACTGCAAGACTTGTACACACTTCTAAAGAGGTCAAAACGGCAAACAGGTGTATGTTTTCAAAAAACTTTTGATAGTGTGTAAAAAATATATTTTATATCAGCTAAGTACTTTCAACACATAACGTGCCATCATCAGAGCTTCCTAAAAGGACATATTTAAGATAAGATTTTTTTCATATAAAAAATGAGTGAAAAAATTTACGTCCTCTTAAAATACCTTCATAGAAGAGCAATTAACAACACAACAAAAAACATGAATACTGGGCAAAAGCCACAGATATAGGGTAATAACCCTTTACAGTGAATAGAAACACATCTAAATTCTTTTATTAATTTATAAAGACAACATGGCTGAGTCAGACCATTTTGAGCCCACATGAACAGCAGATCAGCTGAGGAATACTGTCATTTATTAAAATGGTAAAGAAGGAACTACAATTTTATGCGACCTCTATATTCATAAATATTAATTAAAAAATTTGAAAATGGCTAAAAAGCCATGTATAGGTTAAATGAATTTAAAGTTAAGATACTAAATTTCAAAGTTAAATTTTCAAAAGATTACTATTATTACTATTGAAGTGAAATGTTAACGTGTATATTATAAGTTATCAAAATTCTCCCAAAAACAAAACTGTTATAGTTCGACCAAGTGTAGAAGAAGTTCTATTCACTGTAAAGGGTTATTACCCTATATATGTGGCTTTTGCCCAGTATTCATGTTTTTTGTTGTGTTGTTAAGCAATTGCTCTTCTATGAAGGTATTTTAAGAGGACGTAAGTTTTTCACTCATTTTTTATATGAAAAAAATCTTATCTTAAATATGTCCTTTTAGGAAGCTCTGATGATGGCACGTTATGTGTTGAAAGTACTTAGCTGATATAAAATATATTTTTTACACACTATCAAAAGTTTTTTGAAAACATACACCTGTTTGCCGTTTTGACCTATAAACAAATAGCTTTGTTTAATAATAAAAAAATTAATTTTTAGCAATGCAAATAATTAAAACCGGTATAATTTGACTTAAACTTTCAAATGCTGTCAGCAGAATTGCTATTTTATTTTTTAATCAAACGTTATTCGCGTTCAAAAATTGCAATTTCTCGATTTTTTGAAAGTTCCACCGCGTTTATCTCGAAAACTATGCATCCTACGAAAAAACTTGTAAGAACATTTTTTGCTTAGAATTACCCAAGAAATACAAAAAAATTTATTTTGCGAAAAATCGATTTTATGTAATTCCTCAAGTTCTTTGTTTATAACAATCTTATCGACATCAGGATCAACTGTTACCCAATAAATTCGTGTTCTACGGGTCAAAATATATAAAAAAACTTGGGTAAGTCCATCTAAATAAAGGAGCCCGTAGCACCCCCTCCTGGCCACACCACTAATTTGTTTATAAGCCAAAAAATTGTTTATAATTTTAAAACATTGCTGAGGCTGCTTAAATAATCCGATTTCAATTCTGTAAAGTGCATTAGATAGGCGGAGTACTTCCTTATAAGTAAAAAAATTGACAAATCTTTGTATGTTCTAGTTTTTGTTGTGCAAGATTTTAAAAAATTTTAATTTTTTTAAAAAAGTTAAGATTGCAAAATTATTATGCAAAATCTAGTAAGTCAATTTTAATGAAATTTGGTGTACGATTTTAGCACATTACAAAAATTTTCTAAGCGAATTAGGAAGGATCCAAGTGTAACCTAAGTGATGTAAAATCATTGAATAAGGACAGGCTTGTTTTGCCACTTTATTTTATATTTATTGCTATTTTGAAGCAAGGGTGATAAATTAAGACATTTTTAACCAATCGCATCTGATAGAAAATTTAATTATCTTTGTTTTATTCCTACAGGACTTTGTTCTAAAATGAATAGTTTTTAAGTTATAAGCAAAAAAATTAAAAAAAAAACAAAATTTTTTGAAATTTTTAAATATTTTATTTTTTTATTAATGTTCCGGGCATATTTGAGAAGGAGCATAAATCACTTATTATTAACGAAGTTATCACCTAACTTTATCCGCAAAAATCTGAATGCCACCTCTCACATCCACCTAAAAACAGATCCTTACTTTTCTATTATGCTAAAAAGTGAAATTCTGTAGTATTTTGTAATAATTATATTCATATAAAATTAATCAAAACTTTACCGATTTTGTAATTACATATTAAATATTAATATTTATAGTCCTGTCGCCAGGGGGGTACAACGGCCTCCTTAATTCAGATGGACTTACCCAAGTTTTTTTTATGTATTTTGACCCGTAGAACACGAATTTTTTGGGTAACAGTTGATCCGGATGTCGATAAGTTTGTTATAAACAAAGAACTTGAGGAATTACATAACAGCAATTTTTCGCAAAACAAAACATTTTTTTGTATTTTTTGGGTGGTTCTCAGCAAAAAATGGTCTTACAAGTTTTTTCGTAGGATGCATAGTTTTAGAGATTAACGCGAAATTAGAAGATTAAAATTTCAAAAAATCGAAAAAGTGCAATTTTTGAACCCGAATAACTTTTGATTAAAAAATAAAATAGCAATTCTGCTTACTATATTTGAAAGTTCAAGTCAAATTCTATCCGTTTTGATTATTTGCATTGCTAAAATTTAAGTTTTTATTTATTAAACAAAGCCATAAACACATAGTGTTTTCCGTGCCCAATGCATGCCTTTTAATGTACGTATCTACGTTAAAAATGGTCGTATGCCCGCCTACTCGTACGATTTCAAATGAGAAATGCATTAAAAAAATCATTCAATCACTATGTGTTTATAGCTTTGTTTAACAATGAAAAAATTAATTTTTAGCAATAAATGTAATAAAAACTGATAGAATTTGACTTGAACTTTCAAATGCGGTAAGCAGAATTGGTATTTTATTTTTCAATCAAAAGTTACCCGGGTTCAAAAATTGCAATTTTTCGATTTTTTGAAAGTTCAACCGTGTTTATATCGAAAACTATACATCCTACGAAAAAACTTGTAAAAACATTTTGTGCTTAGAATGACCCAAAAAATACAAAACAGTGTTTTGTTCTGCGAAAAATCGCTGTTATGTGATTCCTCAAGTTCTTTGTTTATAACAACCTTATCGACATCCGGATCGACTGTTACCTAAAAAATTCGTGTTCTACGGGTCAAAATACATAAAAAAACTTGGGTAAGTCCATCTGAATTAAGGAGGCAGTTGTACCCCCACTGGCGACAGGACTATTTATCTATCGATTAAAAATAGAAAGCAGCATGCAGAAGTCATCTGTCATCACTGTCATATTTAAAAATTTAAATCGAAAAATTTTATTTAGTGTAATAAAAGTGTTAAAACGAATATCAAATTATAGTATATACAGTAGTGCTGCTTTGGATGTGGAAGAAATTACATGTACGCCACCTTAAATACGCAAGAAATCGTTAGAGGCAATTTCAGAGCTTCTCCCAGCACAATCCATCGAAAAATACAATAGGCAATATGACATATTTGAAGCATGGCCTGAAAAAAATAGTATTACTAATTATAGTGAAAGTGTTTTACTAGCATATTTCTCTAAATTGTCTAAATAATATTCTCCATCGACTATGTGGTCTTATTATTCAATGTTGAAGGCAACTTTGACCACAAATAAAGACATAGATATAAGCAAGTTTACGAATGTCTTGTATAATTATTGTACCTATGTAACAAATGTTACAAATGTTTCTGCTAAAATTTAGGAATATATTAATTTATAAGTATGTAAGTAGTAATTTTCTTTACATATTTTACTCACCTATTTCTTTTTTTATATCTAATATCGGCCGTGTATAGCAAGTGGTTGCGTGGGGTAGTGGTATGTGTATCTAGTTACGGACTTGTTAGTACTTGGTTCGAGTCCCCGGCGAGGAAAATTTTTTTGTTTAATAATGGTTATTGACATACTTATGCCCGATTTCACCAACGATACCTAGACAGTTGCCTTATTAAGTAATTCTTATCGATAGGAACTTCCTAAGTCAGTACTTAAGAACAATAGCGTTTCACAACTAAAAGAACTGTTTATCTAGGAAATTCTTTATTAATTCGGGTACGTTTGAACTATTTTTGATAAATAAAAAGAAGAATAAGATGACATTACCTTACTTTTTTGATTATTTGTCAAAATTGTTTGTTTGCTAAGTTGGTTTTATCCAGTTTTGTACCTACTGTTATAGTTATTTTATTTAGTAGTTATAGTTATTTGTGAATTCAGTTTGTGAAGTTTTGTATGTTATTTGTATATGTACAGTGAAATGGAGGAAAAGAAAAGAGTTGTAAATTTCACATATATGACGAAAAATTAAAGTTAGGTGAATCATCATTAATGAAATAATTTTAAAATAAATACCATGTTAAAAATTGCTTCTTTTATTATTAATTTTTAATGATAAACTTTTAGTGATATGAATGGGTTTTTGAAACACAACACTAGTTTGTTAGGTAGTAGGTAGACTACATAATTTTGACAATAGACTTGTAAAAAACTCCAAACGACTTTTCTATATTTTCCAACACTTATTATATAATTAATATAAAAGATAACACAAAATTACGACTTTTATACCTAATATTACAGAATAACAAAAAATTAAGGTAAGAAACAAATTATTGACAAACGTCACAAGTACATTAGTCAAAATTGTAAAAATATAACCTGACTGTCAACGATAAGTAATACCTAAAGTTTAGGGAGATCGAAAACCGTATCCCAACGTAAGGTAATGCTTAATAGTCCAAGTAATGAAGCTTGAAATAGGACAAAACCTCGCAATTTTTACAGAATGGATCGATTTGCTTGAAAATTTCAGAATAAGTAGTGGATAGTCCAAGGATCAAAATCTATATGATGCTGAAAGGCGCTTTTACCATGGGGGTGGTTGCCACCCCCTATTGGGGGTGGAAATTTTTTATTATATTTTGACCGCAAAAGTTGGTAAAAACGTTCATTCTAAGCAAAAAATGTTCGATACATTTTTTTGATAAAATTAATAGTTTTCGATTTATTCGCTATCGAAAGTGTTAAGTATTATATCGAAAAATCAATGTTTTTAATCAGTTTTCTGCTAATAACTCCAAAAGGTTTCGTTTTATCAAAACAACCTTACTTAACAAAATTGTACTATTTGAAAAAATAAACAAAACCGTGTTTTTTAGTTTTCTTTAAGACCAACAGTAATTAAGATATACTTTATTATATGTTAGCTCTCCTTTGTCAACTGCTAAATATTGTAGTTTCAAAGTCAAAAGACGGGAAAAATATGCTTTTTTCGAGAATAACTTGTTAAAACTAATTTAAAGAATTTAAAAATATCTATTTTTAGAAATAAAAAGAAGTCTCTAGCTCAAAAATTAAGTGACTTATAATGAAAAGAATGTCAGTCCCTATTTTTTTCAGCGCAAAAGTGGTCGGAAGCAACCCCGTAATCACCACCCTAATTAAAACTAGTCATTGACCTTATTTGGTCTTATTTATTTATGAATTATTAATAGGTTAGAGAAGTTTGACAGACTTAGAATGATCCGTTTTTAAAAAAGGGAAGTTAACAGCGATTAACGAATTTTTGTAGTTTGCAAGAAATGGCTTTTTCATCTGAATAGAAAGATTAGCATCAGAGATGTGAAAAAATGTTTAAATATTAAATTGTAGCTAATTTAATTCTCAAGAATTTAGTATCAAAAAAATTTTTCTGTAACAAAAAATAAGTGAGCTATTGACAATTAAAACTTGTAATAGCATGCAAAAACCACCTTTACCAACCCTTTCAAAGTCACCTCCTTTTGTGACTAACGATTTTAATAAGATTTATTATTAATAGGCGTGTAGATATTGTAAAAACCTATAAAATTCTTTTATAGCAAACTTTCTAAGATACAAAATAAAAAAAGTTACGGTTAAAAAATCAATATATTTTTTTGAGAAAAAAAAAAAAAGGAGAAATCCCATTGTAAGCATAATAATGTAAGTTAGCGGTGTTTTTAGTCATTGGCCTTATTCATTCTTCTTTATTTGTGTATTATTAATAGATTCTAGAAGTTTGACTGGCTTAAAATGATTAGTTTTTAGGAAATTGAAGTTAAAAGCGAATAAAGAATTTTTGTAGTTTTGTAAAAAATGCCATTTTCTTCAGAATAGAAAGATTAGCATCAAAGATAGGAAAAAATGTTTCAATATGAAATTGTAGGTTAGTTAATTTTTAAGAACTTGGTGTGAAAAATTTTTTTCTACGACAAAAATTGAGTGAATAGTAAATGAGTATACTATAGAAGAACATTGATTTTTTCCATATAAAACTAACACTTTCGATAGCGAATAAATCGAAAGCTATTATTTTTATCAAAAAATGTACACAACATTTTTTGCTTAGAATGAATGTTTTTATCAATTTTTGCTGTCAAAATATAATAAAAAATTTCCACCCCCGAGATGGGGTGGCAACCACCCCCATAATAAAAGCGCCTTTCGGCATCATATAGATTTTGATCCTTGGACCATCCACTACTTATTCTCAAATTTTCAAGCAAATCGATCCATTCTGTAAAAATTGCGGGGTGGAAAGCTTCGGTTCCTGGACTATAAGCGGTTTAGGCAATTCTTATGGTATAATGAAATCCGTTTTAGAGTTAGGAAGTACATAAATCCACTTAGGTAATTCCTAAATATTTAGGTATCGTTGGTGAAATCGGGCATTAGACTATTATAAGGACTTAAAAAATGATTAAAAATAATTCAAATAATTAATCGGGCTGTTGCCCAATGACGTCACCCGACAAGTTACCCCAATGACTTCACCCTGACAAGTCGGATTGTACATTGTACAATAAAAAGATTAAACAAAATATTACTATTTATTTAGAATTTCTACGATTAAACAAGGAAAAAGCAACTTCGAAAGGCTGTTATTTTTAGTTCTTACATGCATACAAAGTACACACACTCTTTTTTCATTAGAAAGATGTGATTAAGTAAGTGTTAATATTTTGTATGATTGGCGATAAAATCTTGTATGCACCACGTCAGTAAAGGCTCTTTATCGAACTCGTCTGTTATTCGCCTCGCTCGCTAGGCTCGTTCGGCTCATAATATCAGACTCGTTCGATAAAGAGTCACTTTACTGACTTGGTACATAAATAACTATTATAAAACCTAGTGATTAATAAACCTTAACTCTATTCATCGGACCATCATCTCTCTTGAGGTAAGATTTTCATTATTCTATTTGATTATATTCATTATTGTCCAATATATTCAAAAATTTTTTATAATAATTTTTTCATATCTAACCTCCAAATCTCCACCCACGTGCTTTGTTTCAATATTCTCTTTACTTATTATGCATATACATGTAGAAATTAAATAGTTTTAACTACTAATAATTAATAATAATTCCATTTAATCTATTGTTGCCATTTGCTACTTTTTCCGATTATTGACAAAAGGCAAACTTTGGTCTCTATGACCTCTCGATATCACTAGTAAGCATTATATCTTCTAATTTTTGGGAATAAAATCACCTTTCCAAGCATCCTCCATGGCCCGCGATACAACCAGAAGGACCATAAATATAATGCATCTCACCTAGACTGCAACGACCAACATCCGTAGGCCTGGTGGAATAAAACATCTAGGACACCCAGCCAGAGCCAGTCGCAGACACAGCAGTACCATTCGATATCAAGGAGTTGCCATCGAACCCATACCAAAAGCAGTAGGTATAATCAGGAATTGTTAGCTTTCGGCAAGATTTTGAATATATCACTCACTAAGTTAAATAGTGGCACGTTTTCAGAACATGATGTTTTGTAATAACCACTACATAAAAATCACGAAATTTCACTTTATAATTGAACGAAACCGACAAAAACGTAGTTTGCATAGAATCCCCTAGCTAGAGTGCTACCACGTGCATATTTCCCTCCATTTCGCTCGGACGGCACCACTATACAGGCACATATTTAATATGCCGTTAACTTTCGGTGTGTTTGTGTTGTTTCTACGTGGAATACCGGCACATTTTAATAAAACTAAAGTTATGCCACTTTAGAATTTTTATAACCTTCAATAAAAATGTCGTATTTTTAAGTATATACAGGCACATTGAAAGTTGTGTATAGAATTTACTTTACTTCAAATACTTCACTTTATGCCATGAAAGAAAAAGTTGTGTCAGTATGGGTTTAATTTTTCTTATATTCCACTTAGAATGTAAGAAGAAGAAGAATGTAAGAAGAAAACGAGAAAAAGGAAAGCCCAACCTTTTCAGTGGATACAATACCGAGTTAAACGCCTTCGAAATTCTGGACAATCTTATCAAATGTACAACAGGAAGATAGACGTTCCAGCCAGATCAGTTAAATATCCGACATCACAAAATGCAGGCATACATGTACCGGAAATTCACAGAAGAAGAGGGGATAAGCGTTTTAAGTTATATTGGAATTTGGGAGACATTTCCAAGCAGTTAAACTCCATATTGGCATTGATGGAACAGGTTAATGTAGCAAAGAGTGGTGGAAGAACCAATAACAATGCTTTTTATTTTGTTAAACAAGGTACAAAAGTAAGGCCGTCCGCACATGGGTCAATCGAAGACACGTCTCTAAGTTCGCGCGTCTTGCTCGTCTTGTACGAACCCTGCGGCACAAGCGATTGCTCTCCGCACACTTGTCGATTCAGCTTGCTCACATCTTCCAACCAGGAAGAACACATTTTTTATATATTAACCAAAACGACTATTTCGATCTGTAAAAACTACAGTATTGTTACATTAGTATAATTTGTATACAATGAGCATGATACAATTGAGGGTATTTTTCTACTTCCCCAACGAATTTTATAATAAACACCTAGAAACAAAAGTTAATATCTTCAGAATTTTATATTACAAACAATATATTTCCACGAAGCTAGTGGGTAGTACTACAATCAACGAACGTAACATGCACCGATATTCAAATAAAACTAAAATGTAATTAAGCGCAAAAAACAACAAAAAACGAAGGAAACAAATAAAATAAACTACCTATATGACTGGAAACGTGCGTCTTACTCGAACTTTCTCGTGCACTACGGATCGCAAGAGACGGAAACGCAAGACGAGGAGATTTGCAATCCTAAACGCTCCGTGTACGGAGCTCAGTGCCACAACGAAGGAACTTAACTGGCGGGGAGAGACCTACGCGACTGGAATCGAAGTTCGAGCGTAGCCCCATGTGCGGACGGCCGTAGGCCGTCCGCACATTGGTCGATCGAAGACCTGTCTCGAAGTTCGCGCGTCTTGCTCGTCTTGTACGAACCCTGCGGCACAAGCGATTGCTCTCCGCACACTAGTCGATTCAGTTTGCTCACATGTTCCAACTAAGAAGGACTCATTTTTATTTATCAAGCCAAACGACTATTTAGATCTGTAAAAGTACGGCATTGTTACATTTTTAGTATCATTTGTATTCAATGAGCATTATACAATTGAGGGTTCTATTTCCCCAACGAATTTTATAATAAACACCTAGAAACAAAGTTCAATGTTTTCAGAATTTTATATTACAAACAATATATTTCCACAAAGTTAGTAGGTAGTACTACAATCAACGAACATAACATACAATGATCTTTAAATAAAAGTAAAATTTCATTCAGCGCAAAAAACAACAAAAAACGAAGGAAACAAATAAAATAAACTACCTATTATGACTGGAAACGTGCGTCTCACTTGAACTTTCTCGTGCACTACGGATCGCAAGCGACGAGAGTAGTACAAGACGAGGAGATTTGCAATCCTAAACGCTTCGTGTATGGACCTCAATACCACAACGAAGGAACTTTACTGGCGGGGAGAAACCTACGTGACTGGAATCGAGTCGAGTAGTTCGAGCGTCGCCCCATGTGCGGACCGCCTAAGAGTGTGCAAAGTTTTTTCACTTCGACTTTAGGTATTACTTTAGGACTTTAGGTAGGAGTCTAAGTGATAATTCAATACTGAAAGTCGAAAAGTATAATCATAATATTTTCCTGTATAAAGCTTCCTTTAAAGAATTTTATTTTAAAATGGTCAACTTATCCAAGGAATACGAACCATAAATCCTAACAAAATATTGTCTTTTAAAGACATTGAAATTAATAGGGTCTATCAGAATAAAATTCCAATTGCCAGGAAAAAGTATGAAGATCTAATGTATTTTATTCGATCCAATGCAATTATTTAAAGTCACAGTGATTTTTACATCAACTTACATTCCACGTTGTTTTCTTGTTTCTATAAACAAGGTTTTTCTATAACTGATAATCATTTTAAGATTTTTTTTTAATTATTAGTAAGAAAAATATTGTTTTGTTCATATGGTATATCTTTAGTGCGAATAAAATCATGATTAAAACTTTAAAAAATAAAAACTTTAATTTTATGAACTCTTTATGCCACTACTTACGACCGACCATCTTTGACAAAACACTATAAAACTTGAATATTATATTTATATCAAAGTTCTCGAAATTCATAGAATGGAAAAAAATGTAATATCTAACCCTCCATTGACAAGTATTTGGTTCCTTCTGGCGACCTCTTATCCAAAAATTGTAATTTTGAATGGTATTTTATGATGTCATGAAACTTCATGGTCAATTATCTCATAACTTCATATTTGCGGTTGTGCCATTATAACTCAGTGAGCGATATGTCGTTGAATTTAATGAGTCATTTACTTTATTATATTATCTTTATTGAAAAATAAATATGATTAGTTAAAATATTGTTTTATTTGCTCCCAATCCAGATCTTCATGGTTAATATTGTTGATTAGGACAAGACGAACACACACCTTGGGAATCGGAGCCAGGCTAGGGTAAACGATAACTATCATAGTAGTCTGGGCTGATTATCGGAGAATAAGCCATTTTTGGGAAAAGTTATTTACCAGCAATTTTATTGCTGGAATCGAATAATAAGATCCTATATATTAATAATATAGGTATGCAAAGTCCGCAGATAGTGTGCTACATTTTTTATAAACAAAATGGCGCCCGAAAATCGTCTTTTTTTCAATTATTGCTCTAGAACTCCGAAGATTTTAACTTTACAACAAAAACACTCAAATAAAAATTCACCGTGATTAAATTCTGCATAGAGATGTGTTTTTCACGATCTGCTCCGACAAAAATTTTCCTCGGAAAATGCGGGTTTTCCCAGCAAAATCTTTAATTTTCAAATA
Organism: Diabrotica virgifera virgifera; assembly: GCF_917563875.1. Lineage (NCBI taxonomy): Eukaryota > Metazoa > Arthropoda > Insecta > Coleoptera > Chrysomelidae > Diabrotica > Diabrotica virgifera. Next base: position 210,652,769 of record NC_065448.1, on the reverse strand, counting down.
AAGTTTTAAATAAGTAATTATTTACCAATAATTAAATGAATTAGTGACTTAAAAGCCTTCTTGGTTTAGATTATAGTTCCAGAAGCTGGTGAAAATTAAACGAATATTTTAGCAACAATTCAATTGTTAATTAATAATTTACGGTCGCAATAATAACCAAAATAATTATGATGCACTGATCAAACTTTGAAATCTTATAAAGATGAGATGCCTATTTAACATTTTGTCGACAAAATATAAATTTTTTATGTTTTTGCATAATCTTTAAATGTTTAAAAAAAATAGTTATAAACAAATTAACGTTTCTCAGAAAGTTTTTATTATATTATAATTTTAAAAAATAGCTAAAATGCGCATTTCAAATATCTTGAAAATGAATGCTTTAAAACTTTTTTGCAACCATTTGCAAAAAAGTTATAAAACAGCAAAATAAACATACTATTACTACAGTGTTAATAATTTTTTTTAATTCTTTCAAAGCGTAGAAGTGAGTTTAAAGTACAAGCTAATTATTTATAAAACAATATCGATTATCAGCTTAATGGTTATATTTTAATTAAAGATTATAAATATATTTTTTTGTAATTTACATGCGCGAAAGTAGAATAATACAGTACCGTAGCTACCCGCCCACATACACAACTCGCGCGAGTTTAAGCGTGTCAGTCGCTTCGAGTGAACATTTTATCTACGGCTCTGTATCAAGCCTACTTTCGCGCTAAAAATTACAAAAAAAAGTATTTTTAATCTTTGATTAAAATATAACCATTGCATTAATTTTTGACATTCTTTGTGAGTAATTAGGTTGTACCATAGACTCACTTTTAAGCTTTGAAACAATTAAAACAAATTATAAACAATGGGGATATCGTATATTTATTTTGCTGTTTCCTAACTTTTTTGCAAATGGTTGAAAAATTTTTTTAAAGCATTCATTTTCAAGACCTATGAAATACGCATTTTAAGTATTTTTTAAAATTAGAATATAATAAACAATTTCTAAGAAATGTTAATTTGTTTATAACAATTCTTTTTAAACATTAAAAGACTATGCAAAAAAATGAAAAATTTATATTTTGTCAACAAATTATTTTTTTTTTTTTTTTTTTTTATTTACATTAACGTGCTCGGCAACTATGGCCACTCGCACAACAAATTATTAAATAGGCATCACACCTTTATAATCTTTCTAAGTTTGATCAATGTCTCATGATTATTTTGGTTGTTATTGCGACTGTAAATTGTTAATTAACAATTGAATTGTTGCTAAAATATTCGTTTCATTTTAACCGGCTTCTGAATTTATAATCTATACCAAGAAAGCTTTTATTTCACCAAGCTATATAATTATTGAATTACAGGCCCAAAAAATTTATTTGGAAATTCGAGATTTTGTTGGGAAAACCCACATATTCCAAGGAAAATTTTCGTCGCAGCACATCGGAAAAAACATGCCTCTATGTAGAATTAAATTGGGGTGAATTTTTATTTGAGTATTTTCAGTGTAAATTTAAAATCTTCGGAGTTATAGAGCAATAATTGAAAAAAATACGATTTGTCGTCGCCATTTTGTTTATAAAAAAAGTAGCACACTAACTGTGGACTTTGCATACCTATATTAATAATATATAAGATCTTATAATTCGATTAAAGCAATAAAATTGCTGGTAAATAACCTTTCTTTGTACTTTACTAATTAGACCAGCGTATTATAACTATTTTTTTTTTCAAAATTTAAAGATTATGCAAAAAAAAGAAAAATTTATATTTTGTCGATAAAATATTAAACAAGCATCTCATCTTTATAATCTTTATAAGTTTGATCTATGTATCATGATTATTTTGGTTATTATTGCGATCGTAAATTGTTAATTAACAATTGAATTGTTGCTAAAATATTCGTTTAATTTTCAGCGACTTCTGGAATTACAATCTGTACCAAGAAATCTTTGATGTCACTAAGTTATTTAATTATTGATTAATAATTACTTACCTAAAACTTTATTTGAAAATTATAGTTTTTGTTAGTAAAACCCGCATTTTCCGAGGAAAATTTTTGTCGGAGCAGATCGGGAAAAACACATCTCTATGCAGAATTTAATCACGGTGAATTTTTATTTGAGTGTTTTTGTTGTAAAGTTAAAATCTTCGGAGTTCTAGAGCAATAATTGAAAAAAAGACGATTTTCGGGCGCCATTTTGTTTATAAAAAAAGTAGCACACTATCTGCGGACTTTGCATACCTATATTATTAATATATAGGATCTTATAATTCGATTCCAGTAATAAAATTGCTGGTAAATAACTTTTCCATGAATTTTGCTAATTAGGCCAGAGTATAGTTGATTGAAATATTACTTTTCAATAGTATTTCAATTATATGTAGTAGTTTACCAATTCATAATATTATTGTTTTTCTTATTGTAATGATGTTTATAAAAACATGCGTAACTATTAGACCTGGATCCCGCGAACCAAAATATGATTAATAGCAAGCTGAAAATTTGTTAATAGCTTAATGGTATCTAGTTCGACAAACTGTGATGTATGGGAACACTGAAACATTGGAAGTTTTACTTGTGGAACAGGTTACAGGTTTCGAACGTCATCGAATTAATTTGTTACCATTTCATGAAACTCTCATGCAAAAATCAGACTGGTGTTTATTACCAACTGGGAATTTTAATGAGGGGAACACGAAGACCATGTCAAATGACAGGAATCGTGTTGGTTAGTAATAGCAGTCTGATTTTTACATGAGAGTTTAATGAAAGGGTAACAAATCAATTGGATGTTCTGTCCGACAAAATACATGGGACGTTTTCGTATTCTGACGTTCCAAACTTTAAAACTGTTCCACAATTAAAACTTTCCCTGTTCCAGTGTTACCGTACATCAAAGTTTGTCCGACTAGACACCGTTAAGCTATTAACAAATTTTTAGCTTTTTATTAATCAACTTTTTTTTGGTACGCGGGATCCAGGCCTAATAGTGTAAATTATTTTCTATTTTCAGGAAATATTATAATTTTCAGTTGTTATTCATTATTCCTTAAACGCCCAAACTTTTTTAGGTTTCATGTACGCCCAAGGGTGGGTAAAAAATGTCCACCTCGAAAATAGCTAATATATTTATTGAGAGTTGTTGAAAATGGATTAAACTTAAGAATCTTATGCTTAATAAACAGCATCTTCTAAAATATTAATATAAACAATTTACAAACCTTACAACAAAATTACAATGTACATCAAAATTAACATACCATTAATTCAGATTTGTTGATTTTCTGCATATTCTTTCTTTCAGCCTCCTCATTGGCGGATAATTATGTAGATTATGTAATTATACATCGATAATAATTATATGGATTATCTTCCTACCAACGAGAAATTATATAGAAACCTTTAGTAACAAGTTTTGCCAAGGGTGTACTTTTTATGCCCATCCATATTTAACTCAAGATGCTGCTTTTATTTTCAAAAATATTGGTAGAACCAAATTAACATTCGATAATGTGCTGTGTTTTTAACAATAAATAATTTAAAAAAAAAATTTAAACACGTAATAAATATGTTACAAGGGAATACGCATTAGGTGGACATTTTTTACCCACCCTTGGGCGTTTAAGGGTTATAGCCTCCAATTTGTATATTAGATCATAAATTATATTCTAAGCTTTAAATGTCAGAAGATCTTACTATCTATTAGGAAATTCCGGATATTTTGTTTGTATAAAGTACTGGGTTTAAGGGTCACCACAACATGAGTATGCATAAATTAATGTGTTTGTGTAATGTCATTTAGACTATTTATAAGATAAACAAATAAATAGGTACATAGTACACCTTTGTAATGGAAAGTTGTAGGAACATAAAAACGAAAGAACAAACAATTTCTAAGCACAAAATATTAGATAGCGGTAACAATAATGGATGTCTGTTTTTCGTCAGTGTTGTCACATCGACTATTTTTCATTAGTATTACAGAAAATATGCATTTAGAAAGAAAAGGTTTATATGTACTTTCTTTAGAATAGTAACGGAAATAATAAAGCTTTGTTCAAGAAATATTTCAAGCTACCTAATAGTTATATTCTATGAAAATTAAAAACTGTTTTTTTTTTTGTATATAATTAAGAGCGTAGGCGCAAAATTTCGTTTCAATTCTTTTTAAATGCATTCATTTTTTTCGAATCCTGAGAAAACTAATAATGGTAGGAGAGCCCAAGCGGGGATTTTTGCAGTTATTCTAGAGCGTATCAGATTATCATATGGGGAGAAACCTGGTATCCTGAAGATGTACCTCTACCAAATATTGGCTCTTGACACAGAGGAGTTCGTTAAGGGGGGCCCGAAAAAAAATCTATCCTTAGAAAAACTCGAAATTGTCAGATTAAGAAAAGGTAAGATACAAGGTAAGGTACATGCAAAAGAGTGTACACATATTTCAAAAATCTGACGATTTGAGCAAGGAAATGGGCGAGTCAAAAAGTTTCACAAAAAAAGCGATTATTTCGCGAAATGAACGTCAAATCGAAAAACTAAAACATACGTGTTCAATATTTTTAAAAAATCTATCGAATGATACCAAACACGGCCCCCGCGGAGAGGGTAGGGGGGTAAATTTAAAATTTTAAATACGAACCCCGCGATATTTCGCGAAATAAATATCAGATCGAAAAATGCAAAATACAAGTATTCTATTTTTGAAAAATCTATCGAATGGTACCAAACACTACACCACACGGAGATGGGTGGGAGTTTACTTTAAAACCTTAAATAGAAGCCCCAAATTTTTGTTGCAGATTTGGATTATTTACGTAAAAATAAGCAACTTTTATTCGGGGCATTTTTTCGAATTATGGAGAGATGGCGCTATAATCAGCAAAAACGATTGTTGGAAATATAAAATTAAATTAAATAAAAAAATATAAAAAAAATTTTTAGGAAACGCTTTTCTTTAGTTACGAGTGACTAAATTTAAAAATATTATAAAAAAATCAACTAAAAAGCAAAAAAAAAAATTCAAACACATTCGTTAAAGAAAAGCGTGGGGCGAAAACCGTTTATTCGATGAAGATGCGCCCCACGCTTTTCTTTAACGAATGTGTTTGAATTTTTTTTATTTTTTGCTTTTTAGTTGATTTTTTATAATATTTTTAATTTTAGTCACTCGTAACTAAAGAAAAGCGTTTCCTAAAATTTTTTTTTTCATATTTTTTTATTTTTTACTTTTTAATCTTACAGTTTTCAAACATTAAAATATATCATCATGTTTATTAAAATATATGTATAAAACATAACATGATTAACAAACATGAAAATTAGTCGGAATCGGCAAAAAAATTTAATCTCTATTGTTTATTTATGAAGCATAATGTAAACAATTAACGTAAAAAGTGAAATTATGTATAGTTCATATAACTAGCTACAATCTCTAAAATTTCAAGTTTCTTCATTGTAAAAAACAAGGGAATTTAAGCATTTTCCATTAAAATCGTGTTTTTTTATTTAAACAATTAATAAACATAAAAAAATTTTTATTGACTATTCGTGTATTGTTCCTGCGAATGCATGTCTGCAAATTTTCATTCATTTTCATTGAAGAAAAGGCAGTCAAATTAACGTCGAAATATTTGACACAAACGATTGAACTAAAGAAAAGTGTTTAATAATAAATTACATGCATTCTTCTTTTTTGTCAAATCATTTAATAAAAAAATTATTTTTGGACACCCTGTACAAATAATTATATAGATTTTTATATTACTAAATAAAGAATTGAATGACCTTTCAAATGAGCTATCGCATGTCCCCTATTCTCATTTAAAAAAATCATCGATTACGTCATCGCGCCCAGATGGATGACGTCACTAGTATGACATATATGTCAAAATATCGTAATTTAAAAATAAAAATCGACCTCTTTCGGGATTTTTCCTTAGAGTCGCCTTTTTACGAAATAACGAATTTATTCCTTTCATTTGCATCGTACTGTATAAACAAATATATGAGTGTTCAAAATTTAAAACTTTATTGTTTATTTATGACGCATAACGTAAGCAATTAAAGTAAAAAGTGAAATTATGTATAGGTTTTATCATTAGCTACAATCCGTAAAAGTTTCAAATTGCTACATTGTAAAAAACAAGTGAATTTAGGCCTTTTTCCATTAAAATCGTTTTTTTTTTATTGAAACAATTAATAAACATAAACAAAAATTTTTTGTTGTCTATTCGTGTATTGCTCCCGCGAGTGCATATGTCTGCAAATTTTCATTCATTTGCATGGAAGAAAAGGTAGTCAAATTAACATCCAAAGATTTGACGCAATCTATTGAACTAAATAAAAGCGTTTAATAAAATCGACCTCTTTCTGGATTTTTCCTTAACCCTGGATTGCTACACATATTTTCTAAACTCAATCTGCTACATCGAGGTACAGTGGTACCCCAAATAAAATCGACCTAAAATATTTATATATGTATGTTTTAAGAACTTATGACAAAAACAATCTTAAGATAACATGCTAACAATTTATTTTGTGTACAAAAATATTTTATTATATTATTATTCACAAGTTTATTTTCATATTTTCTACACCCACTAGTGCAAATTGGTGTAACTTACAAACAAGGTTGGGGTACAAGTGTACCCCAGGTAGCATTCCAGGGTTCAAGTCGCCTTTTTACGAAATAAAGAATTTATTCCTTTCACTTGCATCGTACTGTATAAACAAATATATGAGTGTTCAAAATTTAAAACTTTATTGTTTATTTATGACGCATAACGTAAACAATTAACGTAAAAAGTGAAATTATGTATAGGTTATATCATTAGCTACCATCCGTAAAAGTTTCAAGTTTCTAAATTGTAAAAAACAAGAGAATTTAGGCCTTTTTCCATTAAAATCGTTTTTTTTTATTTAAACAATTAATAAACATAAACAAAAATTTTTTTTGTCTATTCGTGTATTGTCACCGCGAATGCATATGTCTGCAAATTTTCATTCATTTGCATGAAAGAAAAGGTAGTCAAATTAACATCCAAAGATTTGACGCAATCTATTGAACTAAATAAAAGCGTTTAAAAATGGAAAGTCCCCACTTAAATGGAAAACTTTACTAAACTTTTTTTTTGTTTTAGGACCTAATAAACACAACCCAATAGGTCCCCATAACGCTCGAATGACTGCAAATTTAGCATACTTTCCTCCCCTACTGTAACTATTTTAGAAAAATGAATGAAATGAAATATGAAGAATGAAAATGCAGAAGAATAAAAAATGCAGGATGAAAGATTCCATCATTAACGAGGGTAGAAAGTCCCTGAAAACTTCTATAGTGTTTATTTTAACAAGTTACAGGGGTGAAAAAGAAGAGAAAATTGAGTGTGATCTTTAATTTCAAATATCTCATTTAAAAGAAACTTTTTGTTTATTCTGAGATTTTCTACCTTCGGTAATGATGTAATCTTTGATTACGCGTTTAAATTTTTCAAAAATATATATTAGTTTTTCCAGCATTCGCAAAAAATAAACCGTCTAAATAAATGTCCGTGGTGACATTTTCCAAATTGAACATTCGCTATCTTTATCATATAACACACTAGGTAGAACAGAATGTGGTTAAAAGACAGTTGCAAACAAGGCTACTAAATATTTGACACGGCTTCAGGAATATTTTGAGTTGTTTATTAAATAATATTGATAGTGTATTTGATAAATAATTGATTTAAGGCGTGAAATTAATAAAAAGTTATTTATTGTTTATTATTCATGGAAGATCCAAGCACAGATTATACCAGCCTGTATTCTGTGATCCAAGTATTTTGTTGTTAAAGGTGTTAAAAATTTATCTAAGCGTTCCATAGTAATAATATATTATTAAAATCACTTTATCACTTTTTCTCTTTTCTCGATTATTGGTTTTTATTGTATAGTATATAAATTATTGTAATCACTAAATACATAGTAAAAAAATAATCCAATTAATTAACTGAATTAATAATTTAGGCGATTATACAAGTAACGATTATCCAAGAACATTCAAAAACGGAACGATATAGCCAGCTCTATGTTGATGATGACTTGATGACAATGACATTGTCAACTAATGTTTGCATCTCCATACCAGTGACAATTTTACTACACGTAATTTGTCGCAAAATATTTGCGGATAGTAGAGATAGCCGTAAAATATTTGCGCCTGCGTTTTTAAAAATAAATTTGCATCAAATAACCGGCAGTTTATTAAAAAATAAAAGTACGCGTTTTCTGCGAAAGCAGTCCATGCCATTTCAAGTTAAATAATAAATAATACACCATTCAGTTTAAGCATTTTCAATTCACCCTGAAAAGTATAAAAAGGATAACGTGTCTCATATAGCGCCTTAACAATTGAAAATCTATTTCTGATGTCAAAACCAGAACGTATGTACCTTTATCCAGAATTCTGGATTCAAAACATATTTCAAGTCAAAAGCGAAATGTTGTATGTAAATCAGGTTTAATTCGATCCAGAAAATATTGGCCATATATCAAGGTCTAAGCAAAGATAAATGTGGATATACTTTACCTTTACCAATTTATTTTGCAGCTTTTAAAGAGAATTAAAACTAGTTTTAAAGGAAATATCCAATATTTTTTATTATTAACATTAGAATGACCAAAGGTGTTCATTTGTCCACAAAACGATTTTATAAGTCCATAGATTATTATACACTGACCCGCAAAAGTAACTGGACGCATAAAATTTTATAGTTTTCCCCTCTTAGTTTTGTTGAATTACTCTGTATAATAATTAAATTTACATAAATATGTATCTATCAAAATATAAGTTGTATTTTTCTATACGTTTGTTTTTGAAAACAGATTAAAGGTTTGCCATTTTCTGTGGCTAAAAATCGTCGTGAATTTGCCTTTTTGAAGTTATACTTCTTTATTGGGAGTAAATGTAAATGTGCACGAATTCATAAAAAATTGTTGGTGCTACGCGCAGGTACGTTATACGTTCTCTCTGATTGGGCATTCCAATGACGTGTCAGAAATTATTCAATATAGCCGCTGTGGTTAAAGAATGTGGTGTCATTTTTATTTATGTTTATGGTTGTTAGGTTGTGTTTTAAAAGTTGTGAGAACAGAGAAAAAAGTGAGTTTATAATTGTACTGACTTTTTAAATAATTTGTATATATATTTTTAGACTTATTAATAGGTATAAAAAAAGAGTGTGTGAACTTTGCACACACGTAAGAGGTCATACTTCTATTATTATGATTTCCATTAAACAAAAAATATATTTTAGACATTTTAATTGTATTTTTATTTAAATATTAAACTAATTTTAATACCTAAAATAATAACAAAAATTAAAAATAACGTTAATACGCAATTTTTTATAAACTGGAGCCTCCCCACTATTGCTTTTATATTGAGGAATCGAAGAAAATCTAAAAACATAAGATTTTTTAGAGAAATATTTAATTTAAATTTTAATAAAATTATAACTTCTTACGTGTTTACAAAGTACAAACACACACATTTTTTTATATAAGTATATATAATTCTGCCGTTTTTCTAGAATCCGTACATTTTCAAAATCAAAGCCATGGATACATTCTACAAAATGTTTGGCAAAAGGCTATGGTATTTATTTTTTTGGTTAGTACACTATGTTTGTGTGTAAAAAACCTTCTATGTAGTATTGTGTATCAATTTGGCAATCAAAGATAGAATACAAATTTAATTTTTTAATATAACGCGGGCACATAAATTTGATACACCCTGTATATTGATTTGTAAATATTTATTAGAAGTTAGCTATCACGCAAGGTGGTTCCTCCTTAATGAATCTTTCCATGAAGAATATTAAAAACATTTGTAAATAAAAGTGAAGTGAAAGTTATTTAGGATTATTGTTTTAAACAGATTGTTTACGGGAAATGTAAAACCACAGGTAGATGTAATTATTAGTTCTTAGAAAATTAAGGTAAAGAAAGTTTGGAATTTTAATCTTTTTGTTTGACCCCGAGATAATTTTGTAGAATTTCCCGAAAGTAATTTATTATGATGGTAGGAATATTTTTGAAAGTATGAGTGGGTGTTTCGAATGTGAAAAACAATGGGGGAGAGAGAAATGTTTCTGATTGGCTTGGCAATTTGGAATGGGGAAAGTTTTGTTTAAATGTTGAGATAGTTTGGAAAAGAAAAGATCATTGTGTTACCGGCAGCCGAGAGGAGCAATCAAAAGTTTTCGTGAGTAGTTCAGAAGCAAGTACTAGTGGTTGTGTTTGATAAGTGAGAGTAGCTGAAAAGTGGAACGAGAGACAAATCAAATCGAGAAGAAATACCTCTTTGATTCTGTAAAGTCCAAGAGAGTAAGTTACAAGAATTATCGTTATTAAAATTATTTGTGACACCAAGTTAAAAAGATACTTGGGTCTTAGGAGATTATTGTTGAGAGAAAGAGAGGAGAGAGATTTGGAGTTTATTGAACGAGTCCTGGTCAAAGGAAGCCTGGCTTATGTTTTGGAGAAATAGTTGCTGGTATCCTGCTGGATTGTTTGCTGAGAACGGAGAGGGCTTTGATTGGTAGCCTAACATAATCAACAAGGAGGAGCTGTTTGGGTCAAGAGGAGACATCATTGTGTGTGAATCAAAAAGGTCAGTCAATCATATCATAACAGTAGATCAGATCATAAGAGTAGATATTGGCGTGTTTGCCCAATATATGCTGAATTGCAGTTTTTACAATTTAATTTATAAACAACATTCTACTGCTGATATTTAGTAAATTCATGTTCAGATTTTTTTTGTATAGTGTTATACTCCATAAATTTTTTATAGATATTTTACGCTTTCTAATTTTTTTCTGGGAAATAGCGACTGTTTCATCGTTAGCATTTCCATTCAGAAATACTGAAAGTATTTGTTATGTCCAATCAATAACATATCTTTAAAGGTTTAAAGGCGTATTGCTGTTTTATTAACTCTTACTAAAATATAACTAAAAGAATGTACAAAGTAAATGACCAATTAGCATTAAATCTCTACAATGTTTTAATCTCTCACTTTAACTTCTGTAACAGAAATCAAATTCTCTCTAATGGTTAATATAAAACAAATGGAGACTAATTCGTAATTTCAAAAATAAATATTAACTTTTCTAAGAGTAATTGGATTGTCCAACGGCTTAACTAAGAATCGAAGAAACTGTCAGACGACAAAGTGTGTTTTGGAAAATCGATGTAACGGTGAGGGATATTTTCAATTAGGCGAGGAAAATCAAGCACTAAAAAGCACCAAACCTACCAATTTATCGCAGTAAGATGATACGGGTTATCGAAAATACGGGTTAGCCGGATAATTTGGTAAAAATTAATAAAATACGGTATACTTAGCAGCGATAGATAGTTGGCGTATTCCATGACGTTTTTTCCATCTATCCAGCCAATCTTGACTCGCAGTGAAATTTGGTTCACAATCAGGCAACATTTTATTCAGCTTGAGTGCTGTTTCTTGAATAATTGGTCCAGACACTGGTAAACCACGTTCCCGTTCCGCACAAAACCACACATTCTTCGATTTTAGTTCTATTTTTCTTCCAATCCGATACTGTAGGTGTATCGACACCATATGATGCTTTTATCAATCCTACCTAATGATTCTAGTCTCTTTTCCATTGTCACTACAACATTTTTACGTTTTGTTGCCAATCTCTTCTTCTTCTTCTTCTTCTTCGTCTAGCCATTCACGTCCACATCTGAACATAAGCCTCTTCAAGTCTTCCTTTCCATTGTTTTTTGTTGTACGCTACTTGTAGCCAATTTTTCCCAGCAGTTCGTTTCAGATCATCTGTCCATCTCGTAGAAGGTCTGCCTCTGAGTTTTTGTGTTCGTATGGTCTCCAGGTTAGAATTGTTCTGTGCCATTTGTTAAGATCGCTCCTAGCTACATGTCCAGCGTATTTCCATTTCAATTTTAGTGATTTTTGAACCACATCGGTGACTTTGGTTTTCTGTCTTATCCATGTGTTTGTTTTCCTGTCCTTAAGTGATATGCCAAGCATTGTTCTTTCCATCGCGTGTTGAGTTACTCTGAGTATGTTCATATTCTTTTTTGTGATTGTCCATGTTTGTGCCCCATATGTTATTATCGGAATAATGCATGCATCATAAACTTTAAATCTAAGATGTAGTTGAATTTGCTGATTTCTGAGTATATAGTTCAGTTTGCCGAATGCTGCCCATGTTAACTTTCTTCTTCTTTTTATTTCTTCCGTTTGAATTTCCCTATTTATTTCCCTAATTGTTGCCAATACGTAGACAAAAAAAGACGCAAACATCTGAAGCACGATTACAGAACGGAAGCGAACAATATGACTGTAGTACACACAATACGGTCACAAACGGATTGTTATGTTATGTTAGAACAGTGGAGACTATAAACCATTGCTTAATTTTTTTTAAATAGTCCCTTAGTCTTTTTTAAACAATGCTTAGACAGTTTGAAATAAATAAAGGAATAGAGGTGCCTGTTGTTTCCGATAATCCGAGACAATGAACGTCGCTGTGCCGCCTGCCATGAGTCATTTTTACTATCGTACAGTTCAAATTACACAAATACACATTGTCACTTAAATATTATATTACATACATATTTACTGTTGAAATGTTTGTCTGATCAAAATCGGTCCGGGTTAGCCGGACTTACGGGTTATCGGGGGCCGACTTATCGGGGTTCCACTGTATCTTATATTTAAATTAAATAAGCGTATTCAGTATAATTCAAAGAGTACTCAAAAAGAAATTCAAGGAAAATATTGAAAAATAAGACAAAGCAACGGTGGCAAATTTTTAAAGACACCTCGAAAAAAAAATGGATTTTGCGCTGGACAATCGAACTTCTCATTGAATCATGGTAAACAAAAACTCGAAAAGATTTTATTAGCTTATATGTTTATCGAGATAACTCTGTCGAGTTTTTTTAGTTATAACGATTTTTGACTTTTTGGTATCACTCAGACATCAAAACAACGAAATTTTTTGCACAAAAAAGGGCGACAATCAACATATTTAATATTGTTAAATAAAAAATAACCATCAAACAAAAAATATGTCGACTGCGATACCTCAAGAAATGTTTACAGAAAATAATATACAAAATTTAAGGTGGGCCGGTCAAGTAGTTTTTGAGTTATAATGTTTAAAGCCTTTGAAAAAAGCAGTTTTGAGGAACAAGCGTTTAAAGTATTGTCAACTTTTATTCTCAATTTCTTTTTTGTCTGTCAAATCGTAAACTGATGCACATCGGAATATCTTTGTGAATCGCGGAATAATTTACAAAAGAAAATGAGAACAGCTTTTGACCGTTGTTCATTACGTTCAAGCGTGCTGACGCGAACCTTCTGCAAAAGCGAGTCAAAGATAGGGATGGGAAAAACCTACCGGTTTAAACCTAAAACCGGTTTTTTTACTTCGCAATAACCGGTTTTACCGGTTGTTTTTTGTCCCGGTTTTAACCGGTTTTTTCTTTTTAAAGTAAAAACCGGTTATTAGGTTTTCACGGTGATTAGGATTAGGTTAGGTATTATTTTGGATCCCAATCATAATTATTATTCTCAAGTAATTATTCCAAGCAAAACCATAATTCAAATTTTATTTTATTTTTTAAATACAGAAGCAAACTGAAAGTGCAATCTCACATCAGCCAGAAACAATTTATAAGTTTTATTATAATATTTCCTTGAAAAGGTATTTGTAATCACAATATTTACATAAGACGTGATCTGGTTGAAGACGCAAACATCATCTATTTTTCACACTTAACTCTTGACATTGAAATTGGGTGAATTACTTTTTCTGATTACCATAAATAATGCTCTGACTATGAATATCAAATTACTGTTTACGAATACGAATCTCCAAGAATTTCCCTACGTTTTCAAAACGATACACCCATACAGGAAGTATTAAATGAGTTAAAATGTACCCATTCTACAAATATACAAACGTGTTAAAAGTAATACATGATAAATTTTTTTTGATGGTAGTAAAAATAAAAGATAAATTGCATTATCCAATTTATTTTTAAGTAAAATATTTATGTTGATATTTTTTTGTTTTAAATCCTATTTCAAAGAGTCTGGGAAATTTTTTATAAGTTGAAATGGTTGGGGATTTTTGGGTTTGGGAGGAGAGGAAAATTGGTGGTTATTTTAGAGGATTATATTTTTAAATGGTAAATTAAAATTGCATCATTAATTGAATACAATAATTGCATATTATATTCTACTCTCATAATATATTCAGTGACGATAGAACCTGAATTATTTCAGCGCTCTGTGTTGAGCAGTAGTATAATAATAATTTTGGTTTACTGTTCTCTACATCTGACTAGTGAAATTCACAAATATTTGGGATTCACACAAATCAAATTTTATTTCGATCCACTGTATATTATATTAATCTTACGCTATATTATATTTAATAATAATCAATAAATATATAATATTCATTGATTATTATATAATATTATATAAATATATAATAATAATGTTTATATTCCCTTCAGAGTTGTGACTGCATAATCTTCACTGATGATGCATAAGGATGCTGAAATAGTTGCTATATGGAGATGGTAGTCCGACTCTGAATCGAATATAAACAAAACCCGCCTTGAACCCTTTTTAATAAATATATAATAATAAAATAATAAGTTTGATTAAAAATTGTGTTTTATTTATATTGATATTTATGTTCTTTCGATAGTACTAATTTGGATCATATTGATATCGAGTCGAATGGAGTATCGCAAACTAAAATGCATTGTAAATGTAACTTTGTAACCTATTGTATTAAAAAACCTCAAAACTGGTTTTTCCAAAAGCCGATTTTTTTGGGCCGGTTATAACCTTTAGTTTAAACCGTAAGCAAAAACACCGGTATAACCGAAAACCGGTGTTTTGTCAAAAACCGTCATCCCTAGTCAAAGATAGGGATATTCAACCATTGACATATTAAACGTAGACTCGGCATACTCACCAAAAAAGAGTAACGCTGAAACAGCATGGAAACAGTCGATCGGTGGTCTATCTATCTCTTTTACCCAAACGATCCCGCGCATGTGACTGACAAAGACAAAGATGGCTAGACCACTCAATCTTATGTCGGCGTTACACCTCGATGTATTGAGTGGCATATCCCTAGTCAAGTCTTTTCTCTTTACAATACTCTGCTTTCAACACTATCTCCCTACCTTCGACTCGCCTTGCATCATCTTCGCGCCAGCGCGCTTGAGCGTAGTGAGAAACGGTCAACAGCTAGTCTCATTTTCTTTCGTAAATTACCCCGCGATTCAAAATCATATTCCAGTGTGCATCACTTTACGATTTGACAGACAAAAAAAATTGAAAATAAAAGTTGACAATACTTTAAAAGCATTTTTCTTAAAACTAATTTTTGCAAAGCCTGTAGACATTGTAACTCAAAAACTAATTGGCCATTTCACCTGGAATTTTGTACATATAGTTTCTTCAGATATTCCTTGAGGTAACACTGTCAAGTTTTTGTTTTATGTTTATATTTTGTTTAACAATGATAAATATGTTGATTTTCGCCCTTTTTTCTGGAAAAAATTTCGTTGTTTTGACTTCTGAGTGATACTAAAAAGTCAAATATCATTAAAACTAAAAGTAACTTGACAGCGTTACCTTGACAAACTCATAAGCTAATATAGTTATTTTCCTAACAAGTGCAGAAAGTCATACTTTTCCGCACGCGACTGCAGTTTGCCGAACGACGCGAAGAATTTCATTAAAACATGAACACAATAAGATATATTTGAAATAAATTAGTAAATAATATCTAAATATTAGTTTATTGCATGTATTATAATTACTTTAAGGCCATATTAACATATTATCTAAATTAACACGCGTGCGGAAAAGTATAACGCTTGCGAAAAAGTAACACGCATGCCAAAGTAGACATTTTTGCACGCTCGTAGAAAAAAATCTTTTTGAATTTTTTGCCTACTATGATCCAATAATAAATTCGGATGTCCACCGCAAAATTCATTGTTTTTTTTTGATATGTCTTTAAAAATTTGCCACATTTGGCTTATTTTTCAATAAAAATAAATAAAAATAAAAATAAAATTATTCTCTCATACTTTCAAAATATTCACAAAAATGATTGATTTCAACCCCTACGCCCTACCCCCCTTAAGGATAGCTATGACAAGATTTTGATAGGCAACCCATGCTGGTCGTGTTTGTCAATGTATGAAATTAAATAAAAAAAATGTTTCATCCGGCAAGCAGATGGGATTTCGACCACCTATTCGGATCCCGTACTATCACGAAAGTTTCTAAACAAAATTCATTGTGGTAAAATAAAAATTGCATTTTGAGCAGAAGTAAAAACCATCTCCAAAGTGAAAACGAAAAAGGACCCCGCAGACACCTTATGGGAAATGGCTCTCTGTCAAATGCTCTGAAGCTTTGGGTTCTGGTAGTACTTGATGTGTAGAACAAAAGACTCAATGGGCGTGTAGCTCCAAAAAATCATGGTTTTAAGATATAAGCCTCTGAAGTTATAGGTACAGTGAGGACGTTTGAGTTGGGATAAATTATTTTCTCGAGAATGGGCGACTCTGGAGATAAATTACGAATCAGTTCGATTTTTATTTTTAAATTATAATTTTTTGGCATAGATATTTCATACTAGTGACGTCATCCATCTGGGCGTGATGACGCAATCAATGATTTTTTAAATAAGAATAAGGGGTCGTGTGATAGCTTATTTGAAAGGTTAATCAATTCTCTATCCATTAATATAAACATTAATATAATTATTTATACAGGGTGCCCAAAATTTTTTTTGAATTAAATTAATTGAGACAAAAAGAAGAATGTATATAATTTATTTAATTATAAATACATTTTAATATTGTTCGAAAACAGAAAAAAATATTAATTTGAAAAATAAACATTGATTTTCGCTTAACTTCAATATTAAAGCTGCCACCCACCTGCCTCTTCTTATCAGTTTGAACATTTAATTTAAGCGAAAAGCAATGTTTGTTTTTCAATTAAACATTTTTTTTTTTCAGTTTTTTGACAGCAGTAAAATGTATTTCGAATTAAATAAATTATATAAATTCTTCTTTTTGTCTCAATTAATTTAATTCAAAAAGTTTTTTGGGCACCCTGTATAAATAATTATGCTAATGTTTATATTAGTGAATAGAGAATTGTACAACCTTTCAAATGAGCTATCAGACAACTCCTATTCTTATTTAAAAAAATCATCGATTGCGTTATTACGCCCAGCTGGATGACCTCACCAGTATGATATATATGCCAAAAAATTATAATTTAAGAATAAAAATCGACCTGATTTGTAATTTATCTCCAGAGTAGCCCATTCTCGAAAAAATTAATTCATTCCAACTCAAACGTCCTCACTGTACCTATAACTTCAGAGGCTTATATCTTAAAACCATGATTTTTCGGAGCTACGCGCCCATTGAGTCTTTTATTCTACACATCAAGGACTACCAGAACCCAAAGTTCCAGAACATTTGACAGAGAGCCATTTCCCATAAGGTTTCTGCGGGGTCCTTTGTAACTCGGAAAATATCGACATAAAATAGTTCAAGTTTGTTGCTCAGTGGGTTTTCGAGGTGTTTTTTGTTATTTCATTCAAATCAGTAGAAAGTCATTACGTGGGGAGTTTTCGAGTTCGCTGAACACGAATATGATAACGGCGATGGTCCTCAAGCTACCTGGTGCCCAGTTATATTACGGTATAATTCATTATGTATACCGTAACATCACTTTATTGGTATTACGAACTCTGTTCACTGAGTCAACGAACAATATTTATTGAAACAACAACGTCGTTAATTGACCGACGAAGACTATTCGTTGTGTCAATAACAGTGTTATTTCTTTTAACATATTTCGTTTATTTCTACAATTATTTCCGTTTATTGTTACAATTAATTCCGTTCATTCCCACAATAAACACGGTTTTTCTTACAAGCAATTCTCTTCATTCTTACAATCAGTTTCGTTCATTCCTACTATGAAAGTATTTTATATTAATAATTACTAAATGCATTAGCCCAATGTATGATATAAATTGATTAATAATAATTTTTTAAATCCCCCTTTTTTGTCCTTAACCTAATGGACTTTACACTGTGTGATTTCTCATATGATTTCACTTATACAGTGCACTGGAATAAGTGTTACACTCCCCCCACTCCCTTATTAACTTAATTATTTTTAGCACATAAGCAAAACGCTCGGACAGGTCGATTTTTAAAATATTTAAAGTATATTATAACATCAATGTTTCGAACTTTACACGATCCCTCTTCAGGTGACATGCGTAACTTTGATTTTTTAAATGGGAAAGTATGTCATGTGACAGCTCATTTAAAAGCGTTTGAAATATTGATTCCAAAAATGTATAACACTTTAATCCTTTTTGAGAGCGGAGGTGCGAAATTTCGATCAAATTCTTTTTAAACGCATTCACTTTTTTTTGGAATCCTGAGAAAACTAATTTTTGAAAAATTTAAACGCATAATAAAATACTACATTATTACCGAGGGCAGAAAGTCCCTTAGAATAAACAAAAAGTTTCTTTTGAATGGTATACTTGAAATTAAAAATCATACTAAATTTTCTCTTTTTCACCCCTGTGACTTATTAAAATATTCATTATAGAAGTTCTCAGGGACTTCAGACCCTCGATAATACTGTAATATTTTATTCTGGGTTTAAATTTTTTAAATATTTCACGATAAGACACACGAAAACTTACTTCTACAACGGACGACACTTAAAAACTAAATGAAATTATTATTCGGCACTTCGGTAGAAGTAACAGCATTGCTTAACAAAGCATTCTTTTTTAAATTTTTTAAACACAGAGAAGCTAGGGGTATCACGATAAGGAAAAGCCGTTACATTTCAAATGGTCAAGCAAAACATTTATTGTCTCAACAACTACGATTATTATCACAATGGACGCATTGATTGTGGGTATTAAACGCAGTAGTAGATTGATTAATGCATTTGTTGTCACAATAATCAGTTTACATCTATACAATAATCATATATTACTCTATATTTACAACATTTGTACATTGTTTTAATGAAATCTGTACGTTGTCACGATAAACCAAGGTAATTGCTTGTCATGTACGAAATCAAGAAAGTGAGTTGCTGCCACAATTAACATTATTTATTAAATATACGAAACTAAGTTATTGGCTGAATAAATTGAGTGTTATTGATTAATGTACTCTAGTTATTTTCACAGTTATTATCCCATCATTGTGACAATAACCAAATACATTCGTCAATGTCTAAAAGTTCGTTGAAACAACAAATTAAATTATTGTTACAACGAAATACTATTCAATGATCACTGTTAATCAATATAACGTACTAAATTTTTTTGAGTGCTATTTTCATCCGAAATCAATTAAAAGTCATTACTTTTAGGGTTGCTAAACATGAATATTACGAAGGCGACAGTCTCTAAGGTATCTATACCTAGTTTTTAAACTAGGAGGAGCAATTCAAATTTACTCCGCTGTAATGTTCGTTTGTAATTGGTCCAACCGTAGGCGAGATTACTCCACTAAATTATGAAATTATGGCACTACTGACATTTATAAAATTTTCAGATTATTGACGTTTAAAATTTATAGGTTAATCAAGTTATATCGGAGATTTTTTGCTTTTCTGCGTTATTCCTTTAATTTTTAGATTTTTAGTCTGATTATAAAAAAACTTTTGCTTTTAAAACACTTTAGTTCCGTATTAGTGTTATTATCAACGAAAACATTTCGTTTATAAATTCGCAAAAGTGTGTGTGTTATTGCGCTGCCGCTCCTGCAATAATCAGATCAGATTTATCGATGGATTCTTATGTAGTTTTTTCTTCTGAGTCCAAATCTGAAAACGGCATTTCGATATTTCTAACCGTCTTCGAGATAATCGAGCTCAAATTCTAAAATGTGACGTCACAATCGTTTTATTTTCTTCCGACACACTACACGTCCAGCTGAAATCATTGCTATTAAGTAGGCTAGTTTTCAACGAAAACTTTTCGTTTATAAATTTGCAAAAGTGTGTGTGTTATTGCGTTGCCGCTCCTGAAATACTTAGAGCAGGTGTATCGATGGATTCTTATGTAGTTTTGCCTTCTGAATCCAAATCTGAAAACGGCATTTCGATATATCTAACCGTCTTCGAGATAATCGACCTCAAAATCTAAAATGTGACGTCACAATCCAGTTATTTCCTACAGACGCACTAAACGTCAGCTCAAATGGTTGATTAGGAAGTAGGCTACTTTTTTTTTAAATCTCGATTTGCCAAGCATATGTTATTTACATTTGAGTTTGACACTTCGTGAATGTCAAACTAAATTTTAAATTAAGTATTAATAAAACATCAATGACATTTGATAGTGAATTTAATTATTATATAAAATAAATAAGATGTTCAAAAATACAATTTGAGTATAAATATTTTAAAAGCAATAATTTATTAACAGTTTAAAAAAGGTTTATACCAGTATAAATACGGCCTCCCCTTTATGATAAATGAACTGTTCCATTTGCTATAATATTAAAATATTGTGGATACCTAGTCGTTCCCTAAACTCGACACAACTGGCTAGTGATTGTAGAAGTAATTTTTTTGTTTTTTGAGAATTTTGCCGAAATTGGCAAAATTACTAATTATTTAGTAATAATTATTAACTATTTAGAAATTATTTTTTTATCGAATTGGCAAAATTATTGACTAAAATCACTAGCCAGTATTGTGTCTGTGTACATCCTTCTATAATGGAAAAAAATATTTGAAGATTTTTTTTCAAATTATGGATACCAAGAACATTTTCATTTATAACTCTTTTATTTTTAATTTGACAAATAAGAGTTATTCTTCATAAAAAGCTCTTCATGTTCTAAGATTTATGATGCAACCATCATATTGTGTCCCAAAAGTAGGGGAACGGTCGAATATTTCGCGAACTAGACATCGGATGGAAAAACTGGAAAATACGTGTTCAATCATTTTCAAAAATCTATCCAATCTATCCCACTACACCCCCTGGAGGTGGGGTGGGGGGTAACTTCAAAATCTTAAATGGAAACCCCTAGTTTTTCTTGCAGATTTGCATTCGTTACGTAAAAGTAAGCAACTTTTATTCAAGACATTTTTTCGAGCTGTGGATAGATGGCGCTATAATTGGGAAAAACGATTTATCCTGATACCATAGGTAAATTATAGAAACGGTCTAATATCTCGAGAAATGCACTTCCAAATAAGAAACCAAAAAACAGGTTTTTAATATTTTTCGAAAACCTATCGATAAGCACTAAACATAACCCTCCAAGCCACCCCCTGGAGGTGGGGTGGGGGGTAACTTTAAAATGTTAAATAGCAACCCCCACTTTTTATTGCACATTCGAATTCGTCATGAAAAATTAAGCAACATTTATTCGATACATTTTTTAAAAATGCTGATAGATGGCGCTAATAAATCGTATTTTTCCAATTAAAGCGCCATCTATCAACAATTCTAAAAAATATTTCGAATAAATGTTGCTTAGTTTTTCATGACAAATCCGAATCTGTAATAAAAAGTGGGGGTTGCTATTTAATATTTTAAAGTTACCCCCACCCCACCTCTAGGGGGTGGGTTGGAGGGTCATGTTTAGTGTTATTCGATAGGTTTTCGAAAAGTATTAAAAAAATTTGTTTGGTTTCTCATTTGGAAGTGTATTTCTCGAGATATTAGACCGTTTATATAATTTACCCATGGTATCAGGATAAATCGTTTTTCCCAATTATAGCGCCATCTATCCACAGTTCGAAAATTGTCTTGAATAAAAGTTGCTTACTTTACGTAACGAATCCAAATCTGCAAGAAAATCTAGGGGTTTCTATATGAGATTTTAAAGTTACCCCCCACCCCACCTCCAGGGGGTGTAGTGGAGGTTGGTGTTTGTTGTCATTTGATAGATTTTTGAGAATGATTGAACACGTGTTTTTCAGTTTTTTGATCCGATGTTTAGTTCGCGAAATATTCGACCGTTCCACTACTTTTGGGACACCTTGTGTAAAATTTTATTAATTTTATACGAGGTATATAAAAAATATGAATTTCGATCAAGAGTAAACTACCTTTATAGTTCGTAACATTTAAATTAGAATGATATAATTGCACATTAAAACATAATTATTAATTCTTAACTACTTTTCATAATAGCAATTTTCCATATTATGAATTAAAATACGTAAATAAACAAAGTTTTCGTTATGATAATGCATTTTCAGCTTGTTAGACTTATAACTTGTCCAATACTGATTAATGGATTACCGTCGAAGGCCGACATGGTCAATCAAAATAGAAGATGAATCTGGTGATTTTCCAAGTGACGGTATTGGGTGTGAATCTGTCTTTTGAGTTTAATCCTTCTAGTTTAAAAATAGTGTATAGTACCCAGGGTTGCCGTCGTCTCCTGAAGTTTTGTGTAATTTGTTATTTAAGATTTTTATGAAGGAGAGGTAACAAATAAGATATAAAATATGATTTCATGAATATAAATAAAACACATTTTTTTAATAGGTAGGAAAGATCATTAATAAATAATCGTTTCGTTCAAATATTCTATATATTCACGTAATTACACACTATTGGGTTGTGAAGGGTAGGTCGTAAAACCAAAAAAAGTTAAGTAAACTTTTTCATTTTAGTAGGGACTTGTCCATTTTTATTTTAATTTTTCGTTTCCAACAACCTTTTTTTAGATTATTGCGCCATCTATCCATAATTCGAAAAAATGTCTCGAATAAAAGTTACACTTATTTTTACGTAAAAAATCCAAATTTGCAATAAAAAATGGGGGCTCCCATTTAAGATTTTAAAGTAACACCCCACCCCATCTCCAAGTGGGAGATCATGTTTGGTGCCATTAGATAGATTTTTCAAAAATATTGAATGTGTATTTTTCAGTTTTTCGGTCTGATGTTCATTTCGCAAAATATCGCGGAATTCGTATTTAAAATATTAAATTTACCCCCCACCCCTCTCCGTGAAAAGTCGTTTTTGGTATTATTCGATAGAATTTTGAAAAATATTGAGTAGGTATTTTTTAATTTTTTGATCTGTCATTCATTTCGCGAAATATTACCTTATTTCTTATGAAATTTTGGGACCCCTCATTTCCTTACGACCCTCTGAAATCGTCAGATTTTTGAAATATACACTGTTTTACATGTACTTTACTTACCTTATCTTAATCTGACGATTTCGAGTTTTTCTGAGGATAGATTTTTTTTTCGGCCCCCTATTAACGAACTCCCCTGCATTAAGTGCAAATATATGGTAGAGGTATAATTTCAGGGTACAAGGTTTCTCCCCATATAATAATCTGACGCGCTCGGGTTACTGCAAAAATCCCCGCTTGGGCTCCCCTACATGAGCTTTCGCAGTCTTTTTGACAACTGCAAAAAATTAGTGGACCAGGAGGCTGTGTCATCTTCACTGGATGATAGGAATTTTCTTTGAGCCCATCTCCCCAATCTGTTATATTCAAAACTTCTTATCAGTACAGCTAAGTCTGAATTTGTAAATACACTCTTTTAGATGCTGTGTAAATGTATCGACCGTTGCTAGAATTTTACCAATCGACATCTTTTTCTTTTTGAAAGTAACCATGAGATAGGTACATCCACAGGTACATCCTATACCGATACGTTTCTATACTACGCTATATTACGATAGCCAACTGAAAATTTGACTAACTGAAACCCCCAAGTAACACAGAAATCCAACACAGACTAGTGACAGCAGAGATAAACATGAAACTAATGGAAACAATAGAGAGTCCTCAATATACAAGAATAGCAATACATAAGATGAAAAATATGGAAATGAGGAAGTTTTACCAAAGAGAGACAGATAAAATACTGCAACATCATGAAAACAGTGAGGAAATATGGAATATGGAAGAGAGATGGAAAAAATTGAGAGAAACGTTATGGAACACTGCAAAACAAGTATGTGGAATAAGAAAGAATGGGAAGAATGATAAAAGAACTGGATGGTGGAATAAGGAAATAAAACAAGCAGTAAAAAAAGAAGAAATAAATGTGTAAGCGATACATAAACACAAATGAAGACCAAGACAGAGACGGATACAGAACACAGAGAAATATAGTAAAAGAACTAGTAAAATATGCGAAGAGAAGAGCTGGAAGTAATTCTGTGAAGAATTAAACAAAGGTTTTGGAAAAAACAATAAACAGTTTTGGAATAAAATAAGAAGCATGAAAGGAACAAAAAGGAAACAAATAAGAGGAACTAGAAATGAGCGAAATGAATTGAAAACATACAAGACATACTAACCATATGGAATAAGCACTATAAAGAAAAATTCGAGGCAAGCAACCAACAAAATGAGGAGAGACGACAGCAGGAAGGAGAAGAGGATAGGGACAATCGAGCAGACGAAATTCATATCAAAGATATTGAAGAAGGATTGGCAAGAATAAAGATTGGAAAAGCGGGAGGTGGCGATAACATAGATCCGGAGATGATGAAGTACGTGGGAGAACGAGGCAAGCTTTGACTACTGGAAATAATGAGGGAAGCATGGAGAACAGAAAAGATACCGAAATACTGGGAAGAAAATTTATTGATACCAATACACAAGAAATAAGATGAAGCGGAATGTGATAACAATAGGGCTATATGCTTATCATCAGTGGAATATAAGGTCTACACCGGGATAACAGAAAGGAAGCTCAGGAAAGAACTGGAAGGAAAACTAGAAGAAGAACAAGCGGCTTTAAGGAAGGAAAGAGGAACAACAGATAATATACAGGGTATTAGTAAATCAGTATGAACAATTTTAAGAGCTAATTCTACATGAAAAATGAATGCCGGTTTGCTTTATAAATCAGTGACAGTGTCACAAATCAAAGATTTGTGACTGCGTAGCTTCACTGATGAGGCATGAGGATGCTGAAATGGCTATATGGAAATGATGGTCCAAATCTGAACCGAATATAAACAAAAATCTGCATTTACCTTTTCCATTTTTACTCAGTTCTGAGTATTTAGAAACTGTCTTTCGGTCCTTTTCCTAGACGAAGAGAAGGTAAATGCGTGGCCTAAGTGTCCTTTTTGCTTTCTCCTATTTTCGTCGTCTCTGTGATTATATATTGTAAAATCCGGAGATATAGGATGCGGCCAGAAAGCAGTTTATTAACGAAAAGTCTTGGATTTAAAATATTGTTTACTGTATTTTATTTCAATTATTCTAATTGTTTAAAAGGTAGTAAACTTTGTATCTACGGCTTTTCGTTTTCCTCTTAATAATATTTTAATATTTTTAAATATTAATGATATTGGTATTAGGATTAAAAACTACTTCATCTTTCAATTGCCAGATGACGCTAGTCACCTAGTCCATTCACGTCAGTTGCGGTGTGGGGGAACAACTGTCGGTGTTGATCAGTTGAAGTATGGAGAAGCAGGCCTACGTTCTCTCCGATGAGACTCCAACAAGAGTCGAAAATCGTCGATTCAGAGGGCTGGACTGCTCTCCGTATTTTAAGTTAAAAATAAGATTGTTTTGCCTTCGCATTGCCACTGAATAAAAATGGAATTTTTATTTTTTTTTAAACTCATTTCTGTCGATATTTTCCAAGGTGCAAATTTTTCATTTTATATGCACTTTGGAGTTGCCTATTTCTGTACAAAATGAAATTTTCATTTTACAACATGAATTTGGTTCGCAACCTTTCCTGACACTTTCCCCAATCAAATCTAAGAACTTGTTATTGATCTTACTGCGGAAAATTGATATAGTGCGGCAGATTCGTGCAAATACAGAATTGCACATTTAATGATACAAGCATATAATTTGGTCCACATATACTGCACATACAAAGGTACAAATTTAGATATGACGCCATCTCAGATTTTGCCTTTTACAAAATTGGCGGTAATTCAAATTGGGCGACTATACATATGTGACTAATAGCACGATATCTTTTGAATGAAAAGTCCGATCTCAACCAAATTTGCTACAGTTATGTTTTATCTGGTTTCTTATGTAAAACTATTTTATATTATGTAAATAATTTATTTTCAATTTTTTCACCCTGTGTATATTAATTTTTCAAACTGGTAATACCACCATTAAAAAGAGCGTAAGAATATGTTTCAGGAAATATTTTAAACTTTTTAATGCATAACGTATCTTCACATGTACCTATGTGTGGTAGATTCATGCAAATATTATAAGAATTATTGTGCATTTAATGGTAGAAGCATATAATTTGGACCACATATACTACACATACAAAAGTTTAAATTTATATATGAGGCCATATCAGATTTTGCTTTTTACAAAAATGGTGAGCATTCAAAATGGTGGCTGTAGATATGTGACTAATAGCACGATAACTTTTGAACGAAAAGTCCGATTTCAGCAAAATTTGGCACCAAGGTTCTTTTTTTGATGAGTAAGGTCTAGGTTTTGTGCCGGAAGAATCGGTTTACCAGAAGTTGTGTTTTTACTGTTTTTTATGTAAAAATATGTTGTTTTT
This sequence comes from Diabrotica virgifera virgifera, assembly GCF_917563875.1. Classification (NCBI taxonomy): domain Eukaryota; kingdom Metazoa; phylum Arthropoda; class Insecta; order Coleoptera; family Chrysomelidae; genus Diabrotica; species Diabrotica virgifera. Next base: position 210,626,115 of record NC_065448.1, on the reverse strand, counting down.
TTTTTCAATTCTTCCACCCTGTATATATTAATTTTTCAAAAAGGTAATACCGCCATTGAAAAGAGTGTAAAAATATTTTTTAGGAAAGATTTTGAACTTTTTAGTTATGTTCATTACCTTTTAATAAATGCATAACGTATCTTCACATGTGGCTATGTGCGGCAGATTAATTTTGAATGCCTGCCATTTTTGTAAAAGACAAAATCTGAGATGGCCTCATATATAAATCTGAATCTTTGTATGTGTAGTGTATGTGGTCCAAATTATATGCCTTTAACATTAAGTGCACAATAATTCTTATATTACTTGCACGAATCTTCCGCACATAGGTTCATAGGTACATAGGTACATGTGAAGATACGTTATGCATTTATTAATTGGTAATTAACATAACTAAAGAGTTCAAAATACTTGCTAAAAAATATTTTTACGCGATTTCCAACGCCGGCATTACCTTTTTGAAAAATAATATATACAGGATAAAAGAATTGGTAAAAAACAACATGTTTTTACATAAAAATTAGGAAAAACACCACTTCTGGTAAATTAATTCTTTCGGTTCAAGACCTTGGTCTTACACATCAAAAGAAGAACCTATATACCAAATTTGGTTGAAATCAGATTTTTCGTTCAAAAGTTATCGTGCTATTAGTCACATATGTATAGTCGCCATTTTGAATGCCCGCCATTTTTGTATTTTTGTAAAAGGTAAAATCTGAGATGGCCTTATATCTAAATTTGAACCTTGATGTGTGTAGTATATGTGGTCCAAATTATATGATTCTACCATTAAACTCACAATAATTCTTATAATATTTGCACGAATCTGCCACACATAGGTACATGTGAAGATACGTTATGCATTTATTAAATGGTAATTAACATAACTAAAAAGTTCAAAATATTATCTACAAAATATTTTTACGCTCTTTTCAATTGCGGTATTATCTTTTTGAAAAATTAATATATACAGAGGGAAAAAATTGAAAAAAAAACATATTTTTACATAAACAACCAGTAAAAACACAACTTTTGGTAAACCGATTCTTCTGGTTCATCACATCCATCTTGTAAATCAAAAAAGAACCTATATACCAAATTTGGTTGAAATCGGACTTTTCGTTCAAGAGTTATGGTACTATTAAACACATATGTATAGTCGCCATTTTGAATGCCCGCCATTTTTGTAAAAGGCAAGATCTGAGATGGCCTCACATCTAAATTTGAACCTTTATATGTGTAGTATATGTGGTCCAAATTATATGATGTATCATTAAATGTGCAATTGGTTCACATATCGGCCGCACTAATAGGTTTATTTAGTCCTTGATTTCCTCGCCTATGTGTTAAAACGGTGAGAGATATTAATTTTCAATACCCGTAATAGAATTCCGTGTTAATAAATGTACAATTATGATCTAACGCCAAGTTGGACAAGAATGTTTTAGAGGCATTTTAAGTAATTTTATAGAGGTATTAAATTGATTCTAAGTATAAAATGGCGTGCATGTATCACTTTAATTTATAAATGTCGTGCAATAAGAGTATGGTCTAATATATAACTTTATTTTAACGTTCCTTGTACTCCCTTTTTCGATTATTAAATTTAAGATTAAAAGTATAAGTAATTTAAGTTTAGTAGAAAATTATATTCTCGAACTTTTGGTTGGTATTATATTTATTGGTTTTAATTTTTATTATGTAATTTATATACAGATATATAAAATTCTAGCAGAGATATTAAACATGAGACTTAAATCATGTGCCGAACGAATATTAGGAGAATACCAGAACGGGGCAGACAGGGGGAAACTAAATTAATTATATACATAAAGTGGAATAAATAATTCAAAAACCGAGAAAATATAAGAGACAAATAGGTCATAGATTTTGTTATGCTCCTACATCTTTCTCTGAATTCCAGCATCTATACTGCAGAGCTCTTTGGTTTGTTTAAAGCCATCAAACTATGTATATATTAAAAACGTCCCTTGTTGCCCAGTCCTTTCCGACTCTCTTAGCACAGTCAAAGCTATGCAAAATATATATACCATAAACACCCCATTGAGAAAAGAACCAAGGCCGAACTAATGGAAGCTCAAGAAAGTTTCAGAAGAATCCACTTCCTGTGGATACCATCCCACATAGGCATTGAAGGAAATATGAACAAGCAGATACTAGTGCGCGTAACGCTATCACTAATTATGCATCAGAAAGAGAGTGTCGGAGTGTCGCTAGTGATCTAAAAGTTAATTTCAAAAATAAAGTGTTAGTGCGTGGAATCCAATTATTGCTCCAAAGGTTTAATTGTATACAAATTGTAATTCATTTTTACCAATTTTTGATTTAATAGTGTTACAAGTGTTACAGAAATGTCGCTAATAACCTTCGGGTGGATGCGACTTTGTCTTTCTAAATAAAAAAAAATTGTTACTTAGGGCACCCGAAAGTCCGTTAGAATATAAAAAAAGCTTCTTTTGAATGAAATATTTGAAATTAAAAATCACACTAATTTTTTTTTTCATCACTGTAACTTGTTAAAATAAATATTATAGAAGTTTTTAGAGACTTTCGACCCTCGGTTATATATATTGTAGTCTTTCATTCTCTGTTTAAATTTTTTGAAAATCTTTATTAGTTTTCTCAGGATTCGAAAAAAATGAATGCATTTAAATAACATCGGACCAAGATTTTGCGCCTACCCCCTTAACCTTTAACTACACGCGCTGGCGTATTTTGTACGCCAGATATAAGAATTCTACTGCAAATATATTTAAAAATTTAATTTTTGAACTTGCTTATCTCTCTAACCTATCACTGGAATGTGCTTTACAATTTGGTTTTAGTTTCGTTATAATCGTCGTTCTGGGAAGATCGTAAGTTACAGTTTATTATTTGTTGTTTCCGGTGGTGGACAATATACGCCACGATTATATTAATATAAGTCGTAATATAAGTACATATTTCAATTATTTTTTAGTCATTATGGCACAAAATATATTTTTCTTTATAAACAATAGGTTTTCTACTGTAAAAAAATCACATTTCAAAAATTTTTTTTTAGTTATTTTATTTATCATGGATTCCAGTTATTTCATAATTCCATTTCTAAATCCCAATTGGCTTACTGAGAAGGAACTTCTAGTATTCACTGATGCCGAATAAGGTTTATAACAAACAACTAAGTGTATTTAAAAAAAAACAAATCCGCTGTTTTTAAGTGTATATTCTTGTGGCGTATAAAGTACGCCACGCGTGCAGTTATGTTATAACTTGATGCGCGGGTAGTTAAAGGTTAATGAAATTATAAAAAGTTCTATTTTTTTATTTTTTCCGTAAGTAAAAACTACATGAATTCCACTATTTCAAATTCACAAACATTCTCAGGAAGGACGTTTTTAACAATTTCACAGAATGTACATACTTTGACACAGGATTAACTTAGGATTAATTAGCATAATAAAGAATTAACTGAAAGAGCACGTATTTGCTTTTAATAAATTTATATTTCTCCTCTAGGACAATACATGTCCTATATTACTTTCCGTATACGTTCGTCGTTTAAACAACAAAACTGATTAACTATTAAAGTAATGTATTTGTACTTCTACCCCTTAGCCATATTCCCTAGACATTTCCATTGTTCTTGTTGAAGTTGTGAGTAACTCTTCAATGTAGAAAGTTGGTGTTGCTCCTTTAATTGTAAGTTAACTTTAACTAAAGTTCAATAGTTACCCTCTACTGGAGATTGTTCGAATAATCGATCATCGCAAATTCACATACCGATGATGCGAAATTATTTCTCTTAGAATTTCCTTCGATTTGAATGAGTAACTAAAACTTGGATATTTACTTTTTAATGATTTGCGAATATGGAAATATAAAAATATAATATACATATCTTTATATTATGTAGCAGGTTATATATATTATATTCTTCAACATAACTGAATGATTCAGACGCTTCCATTTCAAAATCAACAGCACCATCATTTATGTAACTTCTTCAAGCAATGTTTTGTCGACTGCACAAAATAATTGTTATTACAATCGGAACAAGTTTCATTCTATTTTTTTTTACTGTTTTTGCAACTTCATTATTTAGTTGAACCATATCTTTTCTGTCTTACATTTAGATACTTTTTTGCAAGATTGATCATTTTTGACTGTTTACCGTGACAGATTTTACGTCAGTAGGTGGCATTTACTAGCAACTCGACGGTAAGTAATCCGACTCGACGGTAAGTACTCCAACTCGACGGTAAGTAATTCACTTACCGTCGAGTTAAAAAATCTCTTAATTTTAATTTATTTTTTGAAAGAATAAAGGAAACTAACTAATTATTTATTAATATTGAAACTTGTGGTACAATTTGTTAAATTATTTAATGAAATTCCACTTGTTTGGGCTGTGGTTTCACTTCTAACAGAAACTCCTGCAGAATCGAATACACTAGTATTATTACTAGTATTGCGCAATATTTTGTCGGCAAAATCTATTTTATTTTGAAGAGAATCTTCTACATAGCTTTCTGCCACTGTCGATGAACGCCAACCTCCATGACGCTTTAATCCGAGGACATCAACACCTTTATTAGCCAAAAGCGTTGCTGATGTCCTCCTGAACGAATGGCCAGTATAGTTCTCGGGATTAGGCAAATTTAAGAATTTGGCAATTTGAGAAGGCCAGCCCCCGATTGTCCCTTTCCCTATTACTTGAGCACAACATTTTCCTTTGGCGTATCTTAAGAACAAATGATTTGATTTTACTTGTAATGGACAAAGTTTTATATACTTTTGCAGAATTTCTAAATATGGAATTTTATCGTCTGGTTTATTAACGACTGTAAAAGTACGCTGGATGTTCGTTTTTGTATTGGGTACTTTTACAATCATTAAACCATCGGTTTGTTGGATGTCATTCATAGTAATATTATATAATTCTTCTCTTCTACAGGCACCAGATATTCCCAATATCATTGCGACCTACAAATTATGAAAAAATCTTCATTAGAGTATTTCTTTTACCTAAACTAGCTTATATTACCTTGCGAACTAGAAATTCTTCATCCGGTGCTTCCATCAGAAATTTTTCAAATTGCTCCCGTGTAAAAATGTTCGCTTTCTTAGGCCTATAGCCAACATTTTTTTCTCTTCAAATACGCGATCAAAGTTGAAAACTTGGAAATATCAATGCCATCATAAAGAAAAACGGTGGATTTAATCATTGAATATTCTGCCCAGGGGTTTCCAGGAGCTTTCAACTGCATATGTCTTTGAACGAAATATGCCAATAGAGTCTTTTCTTCGATTCATAAATTCTTGCCTTCGCACCATTTTTTAAAACTTTGGTAGGTATTTTGATAACCGATTTTGGATTTTTCGGGAATAATTGCGGAACACCCTCTTCCCAAGCCCGTTCAATTTCTTCAAATTCACTTTCGCTCATATTTTAATTTATAATAATCAAAATTGTACTTAAAATTATTGACAACTAAATAAAAACTCAATTCTCCATTGTTGTTATGCACCCTAGTTACTACCTAACAACCAAAGTATCTATCTTGATAAAATGAATGAAACTAGTCAATATGACGAAAATGTTTAATTTTATAATTTATAATGGTATCAATCGTGCAAAAAACGTTATAAGCATATCGAACGTTAAGGGTAACCGATCTCAGACAATAATTGGAGTCGTCGCCCCGCTCCTCCTCCAAACAATTGTCTTCGATCGGTATAAAACCCTTACCGTTCTCCATACTTAATATACTATTTAAACGCTACTATATTTTAATTGAGCAATTTTATGGTAATTATTAGCAGAATGGCTACTCAATATTTTACAAGCTTTCTATAATTTCCGAAGGAGTAACCAAGTAAACCTACTCTCAGAGAATAGAACAATAAATATTTATAGACAAACAAAAATCGAAAATAACGACTTGCCCATCTTAACATCTGAAATAAAATACGCCTTAAAAAATAAGAAAACCGGAAAAGCCTCTTGACCTGACTACGTTCATAGTGAAATTATACAGCTTTTGGAAGAAGATAATTTAGAACTACTGTCAAGACTCTTCAACAGTATATACATGACTGGTACAATTCCTCAAGGTTAACGTCTACGTTTGTGCCTATACCTAAATCAAACTCCGCAAAAAAATGCGTTAATAAGTCTCTTGCTCCATATTCTGAAGCTATTTCTAAAAATTACCCATAACATAATTTATAAAAAATCCGAAGAAGATATGGGTCCGGAACAATTTGACTTTCGAAACGGTATGGGCACTCGAGAAGCTTTGTTCAGTTTCACTGATCTCATGCAAAAGTGTCGGGATCAACAAAAATATGTCTATTTGTGCTTTATAGACTATGAAAAGGCTTTTGACAAAGTCAAACATTATCAGCTACTACGATGCTAGCAAAAAACACCTTGTACTAGAGTGAAATGTGTTCCCTTTTTAAACACGAAATATATCTAAGACTTCTTCCAATCACACGATTGATAAAACTCGTAAGTCTCTTACAAACATTTAAATAACAAATTTATTTCCTGATGCAGCAATAAATTAAAGACGAACACTCTCTTTATAAGAATAAAATCCTATAAACGAAAAAAAAGTACATAAAACACTATGTAGTTACTGAGGAAACATATTACATGCATGGTCGGCAGACCATATATATTCGGTGCAAACGAAGATAGAACAGGTAAATTTTCCCACTATTATTATTCATAAGACAAGTTAGATTTTTTGCTTCTTGGGAATGCGATCGGTAATTACAAAATATGACTCTAGTTAGTCTCTACTTAGGAAAAGTATGTTGTGATATTTTAAAAAGGAAACCGGAAATACTATACAGAGTGAGGTAAAATTATGGAATAAATTCATTTATTGAGAATAGACAAATTTGGAGAAACCCCCGAAACAAGTAAATTTTATTTCAAAGTACTTAACTCCAAGAAGGTACCACAAAATATTTATTAAAATGTTAAATATTAAAAATATTGGACGCGTTTCGGCTCAACAGGAGCCATTCTCAGTAAAATATAGCAGAAACCGAAGAACTGACCTACAATATATAATTAAATTAGACATGAAAAAATTGAAAAACCGACTTGTTCGGACAACGCCCACATCAGTCAAGAAACTTACCCAACTGGAAGGCAATTTAGAAAAAATATTAAAATCAAATTATGTATCAAGAAAGACGAAAATCAAAATATACCAAACTGCAATAAGAGCAACAGTCACATACGGATGTGAGACATGAGTACTAAAAAAACAGAAGAAAAATGATAGACAGGTGGGAACGCAAGTTACTGAGGACTATTTTCGGGAAAAAAAAATACGGCAGACGGTTGGCAAAAAGGAACTAATCAAGAATTAAGGATACTTTACAAGGAACCAACTATAACAAGATACACAAAGGCACAATGAATCAGGTGGGCAGGTCATGTCGAGAGGATGGATAGGTCAAGAATGCCAAAGAAGGTACTGTTAAGAAGACCAGTTGGGACAAGGAGACGAGGTATACCAAGAAAAAGATGGCAGGAAAAGTTTCAAGAAGATATAGGATCGATGGAAATAAATTATATAATATATACAGGGTGTTTCATTAATAATTGTCCATATAGTAACTGGAGAAACCTTAGCACAAAGTACGAATATTTAACCTAAAACACTTAAATAAAATGTGGTTCCTTACTGAGTTACAGGGTGTTTTATCTAAAAATTTAAAAAATATTTTTGCTCAGCATTTTAAAACTATTCGATGTATCCTTTTCATACTTGGCAGAAAGTATAGGTACTGTACAAACTACTAAGTTACGTTAAACAAACGTTTCTGGCTATTACCGGAGGCGTACGACGGGAGAAAGTGAATGGTTGGCCCTTTCCAAATTCTACGCCACTTGCGGAATTGCTATTTTAGTTCAATTTTTGGTTTCTCCAATACTTTCTATGAAAATAATATACTCTTCATTCGTAACAATAAAGTCATTAGTTTTCGAGATCTTTGAAGTTAAAAATCAAACGACACGATTATTTTGATTAATGTATTGTGTCGCTTCATTTTTAATTTCAAATATCTTGAAAACTAATCATTTTATCGTTACGAATGAAGAGTATATTATTTACACAAAAAGTATTGGAAAATCAAAAAATTACACTAACATAGCAATTTCACCAGTTGCGTAGAATTTGGGAAGGGTCAACCAGCCACTATCCCCTGTCGTACGCCTCTGGTAGTAGCTAGAAACGTTTATTTATCTTAATTTAGTAGCGTGTACAGTGCTTAGTAGGCACTTTCTGCCAAGTATGATAAGGATACGCCAAATAGTTTTAAAGTACTGGCTAATAAAAATAATTTTTAAATTTTAATCATATGAATCATATCATAAATTAATCAAAATAACTGTGCCGTTTCATATTTAACTTCAAATATCTCGAAAACTAATAACCTCATCGTTACCAATAATGAGTATATTATTTACGTAGAAAGTATTGGAAAATCTAAAAATGGCACTAAAATAGTAATTCCTCCAGTGGCGTAAAATTTGAGAAGGGTCAACCATTCACTATCCCCTGTCGTACGCCTCTGGTAGTAGCTAGGAACATTTGTTTATCATAATTTAGTAGGGTGTATAGTAGTCGCACTTTCTGCCAAGTATGAAAAGGATACGTCGAACAGTTTTAAAATGCTGAGCAAAAATAGTTTTTAAATTTTTAAATAAAACACTCTGTAACTCAGTAAGGAACCACATTTTATTTAAGTGTTTTAGGTTAAATCTTCGTATTTTGTGCTAAGGTTTCTCCAGTTACTATATGGACAATTATTAATGAAACACCCTGTATTAGACGTTTTGGTAGGGGAGCCCAAGCGAGGATTTTTGCAGTTACTCGAGCGCGTCAGATTATCATATGCGAAGAAACCTGGTACCCTGCAGATGTACCTCTACCATATATTGGCTCTTAACACAGGGGAGTTCGTTAAGGGGGGCCCGAAAAAGAAAATCTATCCTTAAAAAATCTCGAAATTGTCAGATTAAGATAAGGTAAGTTAAGTACATGCAATAGAGTGTATATTTAAAAAATCTGACGATTTGAGCCGGGCGGTAAGGAAATGGAGGAGTCCCAAAATTTCACAAGAAAAAAGCGAATATTTCGCGAAATGAATAACAGATCGAAAAACTAAAAAATATGTGCTCAATAATTTTTAAAAATCTATCAAATGATACTAAACACCACTTTCCATGGAGAGGGGTGGGGGTAAATTTAATATTTTAAATACGAATAAAAATCTATGAATGGCACCAAACGCGACCCCCCACGGAGGTGGTGTGGGGGATTACTTTAAAATATTAAATAGAAGCCCCATTTTTTATTGCCGATTTGGATTCCTTGCGTAAAAATAAGTAACTTTTATTCGAAACATTTTTTAGAGTTATGGATAGATGGCGTTATAATCGGAAAAAACGATTGTTGGAAATGGAAAATTAAATTAAAAAAATGGCAAGCGCCCACTAAAATGGAAAACTTTACTTAACTTTTTTGGTTTTAGGACCTACTCTTCACAACCCAGTAGGTCCCCAAAGCGCTCGAGTGACTGCACATTTAGCATACTTTGCTCCCCGACCATTAGTATATACTGTCATTTGTATTATGTAAGATTGTAATTGTTAAGTTGTAAAGCCCTAGGCCTACAAGGCCTGTAGAGCATATTAAATAAAATAAATATGAGCCATCCTCAGTAAAATATAGCAGAAACCGAAGAACTGACCTACAATATAATAATTAAATTAGACATGAAAAACCGACTTGAGTAAGTCTCTCCGGTAGCCGCCGAAGAGACAAGACGTGCAGAGTGCGGACGAGCAGCAGTAGCAGCGCAACAAGTCGAGGAGAGGGAAGTGCTTTGGTGTAACGTACTTCTTAGTACGGCTGTGAATGTAAGCACAGCAACACTAGAGCGCTCGCTCTCGCTAGACGCGAAGACGTGGAAGCAGAGGCAAAAGCCAACCTCTTGGATGTGGTGAAACTCAGGAAGTTTGATTTCATTGAATTTTCTGAGACATTGCAAACAAGGGTTGGAAAGCAGAATAAGCAATAGCGGGCTCGACGTGAGCCCGCTACGGGATACTCTCTGTGCCTCCGTTAGGAATGGGTACAGTTTAAAACACTGTGCCTCGACACTGCAAGGTGTAGTTATTTAGAATACATCTTGCAGCCCCGGCCCCTAAGGTCAGAGAGTTGAGAAAATCAAGAGGATCCCGTACCTAGTTCTGTCTAGGTACGAGAACTACCGCGCTGTTGTGCAGGGAGCCAACCCTGAAGTCGATGTGGTGTCGGGCCAATCGGCTGAAAAAAAGGCTTCTTCTAAAAGTTAGGTTACCGCTCCCAACCAAAGATGACACGAGTCAGATCTCGGTCACCCCCCAGATCCAAGGCGCTTTCCCCGCCAAGATATGCAGACTCTAAAGAGTCCCTCCTGTTACAGCACCCTGAAGAGAGCAGTGATGACCACTCGAGCGACCAGGAAGATGGAAAAGACGGTTTTACGATCCAAAATCGTAGAATAAGAAAAAAGAAAAAGAAGTCAAAAGGCAAGGACTCCACGCAGAACGTCGAGACCACCGAGAACGTCACCGAAGCCACCCAGGAAGTCGAGGATTCCCAGAACATCGAGGCCACCCAGGAAGTCGAGGACATGGACGAAGACGTCCCAGGCGCCGAAGGCGGGGGCACTACCAAACGTCAGCGGGTTGAAGAGGATGCCGCCAGCGAAGACGAGCTGACAAGGGCCAACGAAGAAATCAACCGACTCAGAACCCTGATGAAAGAATTTGCAGCAAACGTTGATGCAAACAACAAAAAATATGAAGAGGTGATCGCACAACAGAAGGCAGAGATCAAAGAGCTGAATACGGAGATTCGACGAATGAGCGAAAAGATGGATGCCAGATTCGACGAGTTGATAGCTCTCCAGAAACAACTCGCAAAGAAACCGGAGAAGAAAAACCCCGAAAAGACGGACAAAAAACCACCAGTAGAGCAGCCTGCCACCAAAAAGATGACCACCGAGCAGACTCGACCACCCAGCCAGAAGGCTACCACCTCGACGAAGGAGGCGTCCACCCAACAGAGGAAAAAGAGAAAGGAAGAGTTTCCACCCCTGGTGACACTAACCGACGAGGAAGACGCCACATGGACGTCCAACCAAGAAAAAGCCATGAAACTAGCTCCCCAGGTACAGCTACCCCTCCCCGAAGAACCAGTGCCATCCACGAGCACAGATAGGGACGCGCTTGCCGCTTCCAGTCAAACTGATACAGTGTCAATGGAAACAAACCAAAACGAAGAAGAAGCCGTGTTACCTGAAAACCAGGTAACACCATACAGAAAACCGCCTGTAATTAAGTTACAGAGTGTCAGCGAGACAGGGGCTATTCTTACCATAGCCCAGGGCAAAGGCATCATCACCACAAACAAAATCTCCAGAAGTGGCAGAGAGACGCTCATCCAGGCTAAAAGCCCGGATGACTACAGAAAGATGACAAGGATAGTGGAGGAATATGCAGAAGCATACGCCGCCAAAGAGAAAAAGAGGCTACAATGGATAGCCTTTCCACTCGACGAAGACAGGAAACCAAAATTAGTGTTACGAGGATTGCCCACGAATACCACCGAGAAGGCAATCCAAGAAGACATGGCAAACCAATATGGAATAACCTGCCACACAGCACGTAACATGTCTACGAGAGTAGGGAAAAGGAGGCCACTACCCATGTTTGTCATGACACTGGATCAGGAAGACGTGGAAAAAGCAAAGCGGGTAACGAACCTGTGCCACATGAAAGTTGTGGTAGAGGACCTACACAAGGCAGCAGGACCGACGCAGTGCTTCAACTGCCAAGGGTACCATCACGCCCAGAACTCGTGTCACAAGGACCCGAGATGTGTGAAGTGCGGCGAAGAACACCACTCAAAGCAGTGCCAGAGAGCCAGAGAAGTCAAGGCAACGTGTGCCAACTGCAATGGAAGCCACCCAGCCAACTACAGAGGATGTCCTAGGTGCCCAACCTGGGGGAGGCCTCCACCACAGAGGTCACAACAGCGACCACCACCAAACCGAAGACAGCAGGCAACCGGGGTATCCTACGCGCAAGCCACGCAGGGAGACCAACCAGCGCAGAACAACACACCGTCCAACCGACCAACCCTCCCAGATGAAGAGTACCTAGTCAGGATGGTCACAAACATCGTGACTAAGGTAGTCCAAGAGGTGATACTCAGCACCAGGCAGGCACAGAACTAATGGCAGAGAGGGGATACTTGAGGATAGGCTCCTGGAACCCGGGCGGCATAACCACAAATCAGAACATACTAGATGAACTCGCCAACAGATACGAGATGGACATCGTAGCAATTCAGGAAACAAAACTGACCAACAACTTCAACCTAAAGTTTCCTGGATACGACGTATATAGGAACGACCTCACTAGAAGATCAGGAGGAACGGCCATCCTCGTAAAGAAGGGTATTAGACACACCAGTTACACTACTCCACCACTGGTCAACATGGAAGCCACAACAATAGAAGTTAACATGAGGCAAGGCGCAATAAGGATTACATCAGCCTACGTAAGACCACAAGACCCTTTAATGGACGATGACCTAGATGCGTTCCTAAACATCGCCGAACCATCGATCATAATAGGAGACCTGAATGCAAGATCCCCCAACTGGAACGACAGAGCTACGAACAGGAATGGACGACTACTAAACAGATACATAGAAAACAACGAAGACACAATGGCAATGGGCCCAGAAGAACCTACCCACTACCCAGGAAACGCACTTCCGACACACATCGACTTAGTTGTAGCCAAAAACCTAGGACTGCAATCAGAATTAATCACGCTGGACGAAGGATCAACTGACCACCACCCCATCCTATTAGAAATCGGAACATGGGAAGAGACAAACCCGCCAAAAAGAACAAAAAAGAAAATAAAGTGGACTAACTACAAAAGGTTAGTAAGTGAAGGAATAAACATAGTGCCAGTAATAAACAATCCAGAAGAAATAGAAGGAAAAGTCCTAGAGTTCGAAAATATCATCCAAGAGGCAATTAGAAACAGCACAACAGAGGAAGATGTCGAGATATTCATGGGAAGGTTCAAAGACATACCACAAGAAACACAAGAGTTGATAAGGGAAAAAAATAGAGCAAAGAAAACAGCAAAAAGAACAAGAAACAGAGTAGATAAATCCTGGGCAAATATTTTAAATAGGGAGGTCCAAACGGCCCTAAAACTCCACCGTAGCGAAAAATGGGACAACTTTGTACAAGAGATGGAAGAACAAGACTCAAACATGAGAAATGTCTGGAAGCTCCAGAAAATGTTGAGAAGCGACAGGAAACCCATCCCCCCACTACATGGAAGATACGGCATGGTATACACCATAGAAGATAAAGCAGAGGCAATGAGGACTACACTCGAAGATGAATGCAGACTGAACTTCCACCAAGATGAAGACGACGACTTCCTGGAAGAAGTCGAAGAACAAGAAGAAGGACCAGAAGACCCAGAGGACTTCATCCCCCCAACATCACCGGAAGAAATCAATGAACATATCAAAAATAGTTCACCGAGAAAAGCGCCTGGCCTCGACGAAATAACCAACAGAGCCCTAAAATATTTGCCCAGAAAAGCTATAGTGTATTTCACAAATATTATAAACGCAATATTAAGATTCAAGACATTCCCAAACAGATGGAAAGAGGCCCGTGTCATCATGATTCCAAAACCTGGCAAGAATCACACATTCCCACAGAACTACAGGCCAATCAGCTTACTTCCAGCGATCAGCAAGATAGTGGAAAGAGTCATCCTCAGCAGACTGCAAGCGGAAACAACCCGACTAAATATCATCCCAGAGGCTCAATTCGGATTTAGAGCAGAGCACTCCAGCGAACTACAAGTCCTCAGGCTAACCGAGTACATAGCAGCCGGTTTCAATGATAAGCAGTACACTGGAGCAGCGTTCCTGGATGTAAGCAAGGCATTCGACAGAGTCTGGCACAAGGGGCTCCTATTCAAAATGCGGGATTACGGGTACAGCGGAGCGATGACGAGGCTAATCTCGTCGTACTTGGGCGGCCGGAGGTTCAGGATTCGGATAGGACAAGTCCTGTCCGAACTCGGAATCCCGGAGGCTGGAGTACCACAGGGAGCGGTCTTGTCACCCCTGCTGTACACGATATACACCGCAGATGTACCTAGAACACCAGGTACCCTCATGAGCCTCTACGCCGACGATACAGCAATAGCGGCCAAGCATAGAAACGCAGATATAGCAGTGACCAACCTACAAACTGCACTAGAAGAAATTGAAGCATGGTGTATCAAATGGAAGATAGCCATAAATTCAGAGAAAACACAAGCGGTTCTATACAAGAAAGGGAGACAGCAGCCAGAGGAACAATTGAGGGTGCAGAACAGGCCCATCGAGTGGAAAAACGAAGCCAAATACCTAGGAGTCATTATGGATAAAGGATTAACCTTCAAAAAACACGTAGAAGCCACAGTCCAGAAGGCCAACATAGCAAGAGCGAATCTAAGAGGACTCACAGGCAGAAAAAGTAAACTAACACTCAAAACAAGGTTAAGATTGATAAATAGTATAATCCTACCGGTATTAACTTATGCGTCTCTCGCATGGGGACACGTATGTAATACACACAAGAAGAAGATCCAAGCAGTCCATAACAACAGCTTGAGGGAGGCCGTCAGAGTCCCAAGATATGTAGCTGAAAGATTCCTGTTCAGAGAACTCCAACAGGTGAGAGTCACAGAAACCATGACAGACAAGGCAAGGGTCAAATTCGCAGAATTAGAACATCACCCAAATTACATACTGCGAGAGACGCTAAGATACGACGAGTTCCACCGATGGAAGCACAGACGCCCGAAACAACAAATTATAGGATAAACTAAAAGTGATAAGTGATAGTAGTGTGTTCGTAGCTCGAAACAAGTGCCGAAGATAGCGTTACCCACGAAGTCCAAGTACCACGACCACCTCCAAGGTAAGCAAATATTAGAAAATTAGAAGGGCCTTAAGCCCCCAAAAAAATTCATATAAAATAAAAAAATGGCGAAAGCCCCCAAAAAAATTAAAAAACCAAAAACACAAAAAAATTAGAGCATCGAGTCATCGGGCGGGGCCCAGCAGGGCCCAACAGGGCTCAGTGGGGCTCGGCACGATGACTCGGGGCCCAAGCAAGCAATTTTTAGTACCGCGGATAAGTTATTAAGAAGATAAAGGCATAGAGCGCATCACGCTGGGCCTAGTTTTTTGCATTCGATTAGGATACCACAGTGGAATCTTATTACCCAGGGTTCCATTGTGAAGAGCATTTGGCTACGATAGTTGTGCCCCCATCGCGCATCAGCGTGCTATTGGGGGGAAAGGGATGGCCTGGGGCATTGGAGCGAGGTGGGGTGATCCCTGTATAACTCGGGTCAAAACACCTCGCCCCAATGACTTGTTACACCCGAATGTACTCCTTCGAGAGGGTGAACAAATCCCACAGGTCGGGTTAAATCAAATTGCTTGCTTGCTTGCTTGAAAAACCGACTTGTTCGGACAACGCCCACAGCAGTCAAGAAACTTACCCAACAGGAAGGAGGAAGGACCGATTAGGTTCGATTAATAAATTGCACGTACACAAACATTTTAACCTTCGTCGGGCGGTATAGGTACAATTGTAACTTTTGAGTTTTTAAATTGTGATAACTTTTTTTGTTAAAGAGATAGAGACTTGAACTTTTGTGACATTTCTACATTTATCCAGTAGATTATGTGAGCCAAATATAACAAAGAAATCTTCATTTAGTTCCCAGCCGGGGGCTTAAATTTTTCCTATCCCCATAAACGACGGGATAAGTACATTTGTACCTTGTATTTTTTTTAATAAATGTTATAAAAAATCAGTTCATTTTGTATCTAAATGATAGTTTATTTGAAACAAAAATCAAAAATGAATGTTAGTGTGAATTTTCGCAACATACATGTCGTTATAGATAAAGAATGTTCGTCACGCACAGGTAGAAAACATGCTACACAACTTTTTCTCGTTTTAGGCTGTTTTTCCGTTCGTTTCGACAAACACGGTAACTTCCGGTTACTGAAGTAGATCCACGAATTCTGTGAGATACTTGAGGAGGAGTCTCTACAGCAAGACAAAGATCTTTAGAAAGATCCTTCAAAAACTTCTTGCGTTGGTCCTTTTTTGTAATGGATTGTGGTCTCAATATAATGTAGGATGCTAAGCCAGTGACGTCAATCATATTACAAAAAAAGGTCAAGTACCAGCTCAATGTTCGACGCTTGAGCGTACATTCACCCAGCATTTTATCCATCGTATCAACCCCCCTTTAGTTTTACTATAATTCTTAATCATATCAGGCTACTTGTCCTGTCATATGCATGGACGAAAGTAACACTAGTGCTTTGTTTTTTCTTTAGCAAATAAGAACATACGCTAGCATCATGATTGCATGCCAGATTTGTGGGAAAACAGCTCTTTCCTTGCTTGCTTTCAGATTGGTGAGCAAAAATCTCGTATTTTTTATGTAAATGAGCCCACGAACGTTATGTGACACGAATTCTAGACTTTAGCGAGTTGAAAGCTGATAAAAAGTTATCTGTGGTAACCTTTCGCCCAGAACCTTTATAAGACGTGACCAGATCCAAAACTGTTCGTTTGCCAACGTTAATTTGTCGGGAACCATACCATGTATAGTGTGTTTGGAAGATATATATTGTGTACATTTTGTAGGTATGGCCTTTAAACGGAAACAATTGTTCATCTATGGTTATGCATTGGGATCATTTGTAGTCTTGTTGCATATTTTTTTATTCAGCATTGTCTAGATATCTCGTATGAGTGCAGCCTTATCAGCTTTTTTGCGTTATTGACGGGTATTTTCGTTGTAAAATCTTATAAATATTAGCATAGTCTTGAGATGATTACGAGACATAGCTGCACGTATGAGTGGCAGAGGCTTCATATTCCCCAACTCACACAAGTTTTCTTCGTTGATTCTATTTATACCTCTGTTGTCGGCATTTTGGTAAACTAGATGTAGAATCATTAATACTAATGATAATTTTCAGGTATACATAAATTAATAAACACCAAACAACTAAATGTGGATGAAATCTATGTTTCCAGTTGAAATACAATGCAATGCTACTCTTCCTAGAATTTGTTTACGACCACTATTTCCAAAAGTTTATTGTTGCAGTAATTTCAATAATTTACACATTTTACACATTTAAACATTTTTTTACCAGCTATACCAGCAATAAAAAATATTATCTTAAAACTAACAAAGATTACCTTTAGATTAAGGAATTTTAAGAAAATATGTTATAGGTACAATTGTACCTATGCCGTCTGTTACCGGTGTAACATTATGCCGCTCGACAAAGGTTAAAAAATTAGTTTTGAAACGATATCTATACATTATGTTTTTGATAAATGGTGGTTTTTTGGTGTGGAAGATATCAAGAAACGTGTTCATCGGGATTAATCATCTTGCGAACAATTCAGTTGTAAGACGGTGAAGTGTCAAATTTCTGTTAATGATGATACAGAGTACCATAGAATGAAGTGTCATTGATGGTGACAAAATTTGTAACTTTGGTTTCCCCAGTATTTTGCTGATGATGGCTCATTTTGAGCCGAAGCGCCTCCAATATTTTTAATATTTAACATTTTCATAAAAATTTTGTGGTGCCTTTTTGGAGTTGAGTACTTTGTTACCTCTAGACCACATTTGTGAACTATGGATACTTCTTTTCATGATTGCGTTTTTTTTTAAATATTTTTTTTTTTTGAAAAATAGCTTTGGCAGAGCCAATCAGCCAGACTTGTTTGTGATTTTTTAAATATGATTTTTTGGTATATCTCATACTAGTGACAAGGGCGTCGACAGCCAGCATGATAGAGCAAGATAAGAAAACATTTGAAATTAGAAAACAGATATTTATGTAACTATATATTTTAATCCAAATACACTTTTTTAGAAAAGCTGTAATACTCTGGGCTAATTAGCAAAATTCATGGAAAAGTTATTTACCAGCAATTTTATTGCTGAAATCGAATTATAAGATCCTATATATTAATAATATAGGTATGCAAAGTCCGCAGATAGTGTACTACTTTTTTTATAAACAAAATGGCGCCGACAAATCGTATTTTTTTCAATTATTGCTCTATAACTCCGAAGATTTTAACTTTACAACAAAAACACCCAAATAAAAATTCACCGCAATTCAATTCTGCATAGAGATGTGTTTTTCACGATTTGCTCCGACGAAAATTTTCCTCGGAAAATGCGGGTTTTCCTAACAAAAAGTCTAGTTTTCAAATAAAGTTTTAGGTAAGTAATTATTAATCAATAATTAAATAACTTAGTGACGTTAAAGCTTTCTTGGTATATATTGTAATTCCAGAAGCCGGTGAAACTTAAACGAATATTTTAGCAACAATTCAATTGTTAATTAACAATTTATGATCGCAATAATAACCAAAATAATCATGATACATTGATCAAATTTATATAGATTATAAAGATGAGATGCTTATTTAATATTTTATCGACAAAATATAAATTTTTCTTTTTTTTTCATAATCTTTAAATTTTGAAAAAAAAAATAGTTATAATACGTTGGTCTAATTAGTAAAGTACAAAGAAAGGTTATTTACCAGCAATTTTATTGATGGAATCGAATTATAACATCCTGTATATTATTAATATAGGTATGCAAAGTCCGCAGATAGTGTGCTACTTTTTTATAAACAAAATGGCGCCGACAAATCGTTTTTTTTTCAATAATTGTTCTATAACTCCGAAGATTTTAACTTTACACCAAAAACACTCAAATAAAAATTCACCCCAATTTAATTCTACATAGAGGCATGTTTTTCCCGATTTGATCCGACGAAAATTTTCCTCGGAAAATGTGGGTTTTCCCGACAAAATCTCGAATTTTCAAATAATTTTTTTGAGCCAGTAATTATTTATCAATAATTATATAGCTTGGTGAAATAAAAGATTTCTTGGTATAGATTATAAATTCGGAAGCCGGTGAAAATGAAACGAATACTTTAGCAACAATTCAATTGTTAATTAACAATTTACAGTCGCAATAACAACCAAAATAATCATGAGACATTGATCAAACTTAGAAAGATTATAAAGGTATGATGCCTATTTAATATTTTGTTGACAAAATATAAATTTTTTCATTTTTTTGCATAATCTTTAAATGTTTAAAAAAATTGTTATAAACAAATTAATATTTCTCAGAAAGTGTTTATTATATTCTAATTTTAAAAATACTTAAAATGCGTATTTCATAGGTCTTGAAATTGAATGCTTTAAAAATTTTTTACAACCATTTGCAAAAAAGTTATGAAACAGCAAAATAAATATACGATTTCTTCGTTGTTTATAATTTGTTTTAATTCTTTCAAAACTTAACAGTGACTCTATGGTACAATCTAATTACTCACAAAAAATGTCAAAAATTAGTGCAATGGTTATATTTTAATCAAAGATTAAAAATACTTTTTTTGTAATTTCACTTTTTTTTGTAACACCGTAGTAATCGTATGTAAACTTTGCTGTTTCATAACTTTTTTGCAAATGGTTGCAAAAAAGTTTTAAAGCATTCATTTTCAAGGTATTTGAAATGCGCATTTTAGTTATTTTTTAAAATTAAAATACAATAAAAACTTTCTGAGAAACGTTAATTTGTTTATAACTATTTTTTTTAAACATTTGAAGATTATGCAAAAAAATAAAAATTTATATTTTGTCGACAAAATGTTAATAGGCATCTCATCCTTATAAGATTTCAAAGTTTAATCAGTGTATCATAATTATTTTGGTTATTATTTCGACTATAAATTATTAATTAACAATTGAATTGTGGCTAAAATATTCGTTTAATTTTCACCAGCTTCTGGAACTTTAATCTAAACCAAGAAGGCTTTTAAGTCATCGAATTATTTAATTATTGGTAGATAATTATTTATCTAAAACTTTATTTGAAAATTAAAAATTTTCTTGGGAAAACCCGCATTTTCCGAAGACAATTTTTGTCGGAGCAGATCGGAAAAAACACGTCTCTATGCAGAATTTAATCACGGTGAATTTTTATTTGAGTGTTTTAGTTGTAGAGTTAAAATCTTCGGAGTTATATAGCAATAATTGAAAAAAACACGATTTTCGTGCGCCATTTTGTTTATAAAAAAAGTAGCACACTATCTGAGGACTTTGCATACATATACTATTAATATATAGGATCTTATAATTCTATTTGGCTGGTAAATAACTTTTCCCAAAAATGGCCTATTCTCCGATAATCAAGCCCACACTATAATTAAAAAAAAACAAAAAGTATAAAAATTAATAAAAATTATTTAAAACATAATCTTGTCGAAACTTGTTCTTTGCAAATCTGTCAACTACTTTATTAATAAAATCCTCCAAATTTTCAAGTATATACTTTCGGTGCACACTCATAATTGCAAGGCAATTGAGCCGATTTTCTGCCATAGTGCTTCTCAACCAGGTTTTAATTCTTCTTAAGCTGCTGAAGGACCGTTCAATAGTACGCGTCGTGAAAAGCAAGGCAATCAGATTTTTTAAAGCTATCCTCGTTTCTGGGAAAATGTTCAGTCTCTTTTAGAACACCTACAACGCTTAGTGCCGTTGACTCAGATTTATCCTGCCATAGCTTTTGCCAAATTTCAATTTCATTTTTAATATATGAAACACCGTAAAATTTGGAGAAGAAATCACAAGCTTATGTGAGATCTTTTAGTGACATAATTAACATTTGAACTGGGTGCAATTTAGATAATGCAAATGACGGGTTTTTTTCTTCAGAAAAACGAATTTCAAGAGAACTAATTATAGAGTCCAGATATGGGACTACTAAAGACCTCTGCCAAAATTATGATGAGCTTTCTGCTGGGTGGTTGCCTCGATGCATCCCTCTCCCAACAATACGGGGTAATGACTTCATATCCTCTTCCACTCCAATTTTTTTTGCAATTATATTACCATCTCTCATAATTTCATCTGTTGCCTCTTTCCGGACTATCACGGTGTTGTTTTATCATTTACAATAAGCGTTTAATGTGCTGGGATGACTTAACCATATCCAAAGTTACAGACTGAAGTACGTTTACAACTGGTTCATTCATAGCTGAATATTTGGCGATCAAAATAAGAGCCACAATGAACGTAACTTTAGAAGCTGCCGTATGGAGCTGATAGACATTTTTTCTAGTCACACTATTTCCCTCTTGTGACAAGGTTTTCAAAGCCGCCATTACGTCAGAAAAAATGTGTTTGAAAATTCTGATACTTTTGTGTTTTTGGCTTCACCTTGTTTCACAAAACTTAGGTAACAACTTTCTTCTCAAAACAAATTCTCGAAAAAATTTTATGATATCCTTGATGGTTTCTATATGGTATTTCGGATTTCGGCAAAATATTTAGATCATTGATCATTAGATTTAATTTGTGTGAAGAGCAATGAAAGAACAAAACTTTGGTATAATTTTGCGCAGAAGGGCTTGCACGCCACCTTCTTTCCAATACATCTTGGGAATCGCCATTTTCCCTGGGGGAAGGGTCAGGTACTTATCTAAATAACACTGGCACTACTAGCAGTAAACAGATAAATCCATGATACTATAAATTTCGTTCTTTATAGTATCATGGATAAATCCTTTAAGTTAAGAAAATCAAGACAACATAATTATTTTGAGACAAACTATACCACCGCAACAGTGTTGCCGTTCTGTTTTACATAAAGTTTTTAGTGGCATTATCAAACGGCCTTGTTTTTAATTATTTATTTTGTAATTATTGTAAATAGTTATTTAATCTTTCTGTTTCTTAATTTGGTCGAATTTCTAGGGGAAGGGGGCAACAGCCCCTCCCTGCCCATGCCTGGCGACGCTCATGACTAGTGATGTTATTCCTCTGAGCGTGAGGACATAATCGCTGATTTCTTACCCTCAGACATTTTAGTAAATTTCGACATCGTTTCACTTTTTACTAACATTTCTATAGATGAAACCCTAAATATTCTGAATACTAAATACAGTACCCAGCAAGACCACTTACCCCTTATTAAACATTGCATGTCCAACACTTAATTCATCTTCTAAAATCAATTCTACAGATAAATAAATGGTGCTCCAATCTATCCACGTCTCCACAATGGAGCACTATCCACATCTACGTTCAAACCCACATGTTGGCTACGATATGTTAACGATATATTCGTCATTTGGTCCCACGGCAGGAATGCTCTGGTGTTTTTCAGACCCGTTTGAATGGTAGACATGTTATGCTAACGGGATATGTAGTAATAGACTATTCCAACATATCCCGTTAGCATACCTTGAGCAAGATATCACGTTATTAAATACTCAGGAAGTAGCTCCTTGTAGCCGAATCATTTAGTGACTTGTAACCGTTGACCTGAAGATGCTCTGCATACTGTAGAGAGCGAAACCGGTCGTCGGAAGTTACAATAAATGATTGAGAGTACGTCTGTTTTTTACTTCATTCAAAATGAACTCTCACTTGCAACCCATTCAACATTTGAATAAAGAAAATATTTACCCCCTCCCTCAAAAACTTTTATCCCGTGTCCGATAAATCAAAGACAACATCCCAAATGAACAACACGGAGATTATGAAATTCCCTGTTCAGACAGTCCTTGATCTTACCAACCGTAGAATCCAAAATAGAATTTATGAATATTCCATATATCTGGTCGCAATTCCGATTCAATTTCAGCTCAAGGCCAACACCATCTTTATACAGGTCACAAAATCGACTTTAAAAACTCCAGAACCATAGCCTCCATCCGCTTCTATAAACCAAGAATTATCAACAAAAGAGATGACTTTATTCAGTTGCCTTCGACATGGAGACCCCTCCTTTTAACACGTTGACGGACATTGAGTCCGTCAAAGTGAAAGCAAGTGTTGTGATACTATATTTATGTATTTTGCAAAGTAGAATAGAGAAATTGCTGAATTTCTTAGTTCATGGAAACAATGCGTTTTTAACATTTATTGCAAACATGTGGACGACGACCATTATTGTTTAATACATTTAATATGCCTTTGATACCGATTTTTTGTCACAACTCGTTATTTTAAAAAAGACGTCTATAGACGTTGTGTCACATTACATCAATGGAAATTAGACGTCTATAGATGTTCTGTCCGTCAACGTGTTAAGGAAACATTGTCCGCTCCACCTACCAATTCAAATCCCGCAGTGAAGAAAAATCTCCGCGCCAACCGCCACCTAACCGCCAATCCAAATCCTACCGTCAAAAATCTTTGCGCCAACCCCTACCTAAGTGCGACTCCAGCGAACCTTGATATAAATGAACGTTACAACAGTGTTGCATTGTCCAGTGTACGTTTAGTAGTCTGGGGAGATTGAGATCACGGAAGCCCTGAAGATAACGTCGAAACCTCGCCCAAGGTAATATCGACGCGGTTTAATCCGGAAGCCTAATGAGGTTACTTTTGATATCAATTGTTGTAATGATATTAACTTTAGCTTTAGTATATATATTCTAAATATTCATCAGGCTTTTAAATTATTAGATATTTCAATCGTCTCAAAATGTTTTATTAAAAAATGTTAATTTACTCTAAAATACATTAATTATAATCTTCCTGTAGAGTCAGGAAATTCAAGAAAATTACTTTTCAGTTTGTTTTCCAGTTTCCTTCCAATTAGCGATTCCCAGTAAATAACCTCAAAGTCTTGAACACAGTCATTTTATTTTCAATTAAAATTGAAAATGCTTTTTCCTTCATCAATATTAAGATTACATTGCGAAAAATTTATCAAGACCTTTTAGTAATATCACTTAGGTACCTATAGTATACCTGTCACCTATAGTACGTTCTTTAACTGTAAAAATATTGCAAAACCTCTAAATTTTTTAAGAACCGTTTAGATTGACATGAAATTTGGCATACACATAGCTAATAAGTCAAAGAAAGAAAGTGATATTGTGCCGATGTGTGCTTTTCCCTGGGGTGAGTTTCAACCCTTCTCGGGGGTGAAAAAATATATGTCCAAAATAAGTTAGGAATGCGATAAACTGACTAATTCTAAGCAACTTTTGTTCTACAGAGTTTTTTCACCAAGTCAATACTTTTCGAGTTATTTGCGAGTGAAATTGTTCATTTTTCAACAAAATAACCACGTTTTTAGACGGTTTTTCGCAAATAACTCAAAAAGTAAGTATTTTGTCAAAAAAATATTCTGACTAAAAATATATTTTATAAAAAAGTGAAAAAAATGGTGCATATATTAGGTCTGTAGACCCAGTAGAAGCAAAGTTGTAGTTAATGAAAAGTAGGTTCTTATTGATCAAATTCCAAATCGAATATTTCATTGAGAAATAACCAAAAAATGGAACACTTTTCGGGTAACACTCATTACAACTTTTTCAAGTGTTTAAAAAAAGGTTTATTTTTGTTTTTTAAAAAACTTCTGACATTAAATTAAGTGAGTTATGATCAAAAGATTGTTGATATTTTTTATTTTTTGGTAAAATGCATGCACCCCCCTAATTAGCATATCAAATAAGATTAATCGTTACGGCCTCACAAATTACTTTGCTTATTTATTCTTTATATTATCTGTAAGTTTCATCGGTTTAAAGTGCTTAATTTTAAAAAGGCTGTAGTTAAAATGGCTTGAACGAGTCACTAATTCCGAGTGTATCAAAACTTTGAACAGCCATAGCATAACCAATTTTTGTCTAAGAAAAAACAAAAAATCCAAAATATTCAGAAAAGCACAATGTACATTTTATTGCTCTTTGAGGTTTTTGGTATTAAGTACTAATGATTTTGAAGTTATTTTGAAAAAAAGCATTTTTTGCAAAATTAAAAATTTTAAAAATTTTATTTTAAAACCTTTTTTTTTTAATTAGCACGTTGTATCTATGAATCTTACAGATCCTATAAACACAACCTAAATAAAGCAACTTGTGAAGCGGTAACGATTAATTCTGTTAAAGTTGTTAATTAGGGGGTGATTTTCCCGATTTTTTTATGCCAAATCGAAAGGGACCAACTGTATTTTGAGCGTAACTTGCTTACATTTGATGCTAGAATATTTTTTTATAAAAATGGAAATAAATATTTTTAAACTCTTTAAAGAAGTTAAAATGAGATTTTTCCAAAAAGTACTTCATTTGTTGGTTATTTCACGTTGAAACATATGTATTTGAAGTTTGGCGAATATGAACCGATTTTTCTTTAGCTATAACTCTGCTTCTACTAGGTCTAGAGACTTCATGTATACACCATTTTTTTCATTTTTTTATAAGCTATACTTTTACTAAGAACGATTTTATCGATAAAATACTTACTTTTTGAAAAATACTTACTTGCAAAAAATTGTCTAAAAACATGTTTTTATTTTTTTTTTTATTTTTATTTATCCGCATCAACCACTCGGGTTATTAGCGGTACATTTATAATACAAAATAGATAGAACAAAAGATACATTTTTAGAATATAAGAATGACAAAAATATGGAAATTATTTAGAGTTTACAAAGAAAAAAAGAAATGAATCATAATTTGTTGTACAGTTTACAATGATTTACAAAAGATAAAACTTCATTGAATTTTGTGACCAGTGCTTCTTTCAGGCTGTTGGGTATCTTGAATATTGTTTTCGCTGAAGTGTATTCTGGACATTCTATTATTACATGGTTAACTGTGAGAGGTATTTGGCATTTTTGGCACATTGGTGGCGGTTCCTTGGAGATTACGTAGCTGTGGGTAAGTCGTGTGTGTCCGAGCCGGAGTCTGCTGATAATTACTTGGTCTTTTCTTTTTGGTGGCATAGGAAGATTTTTTGAAGATACGTCTGGTTTAATGGTTTTCAGATTTGTGTTTGTTTGATCCCATATTTCTTGCCAGATTTTGTTTACATGATTCTTGAATAAAGGTTTAGTGTCAGAGATTGGTATGCCTGTTGTAGTCGGAATATTCACATTGTTTATCGCTTCGAACGCTGCTTTGTCTGCTAACTCATTACCAGTTATTCCTACATGGGATGGGACCCACATAAATGAGATGGTTTTCCCAGAAAATTGGAGCTGATGCAACGCGTCTTTAATTAGAAATAGATTGATGTGGGTAGGGTAAACATGTTTGATGGCCTGTAAAGAACTTAGTGAATCTGATAATATTAGTATTTGGTTTTCATTTGTATTTTTACAATGATTTAGTGCGTCAAGTATTCCTTGAAGTTCTGCGGTATAAATACTGCAGCCATCAGATAATCTAGTGGCGGAAATTACGTTTTCTGATACAGTAGCAGCAGCTATTCCGTTGCAACTTTTGGAGGCATCGGTAAAGAAAAGTTTGTAAGAAGAGTATTTGAGTAAATTTGTATGATATTGAAGCCTGATCTCAGCAGAGGTGTGTGAATGTTTGTTAGAATTATGTAAGGAGAGGTCTACTATTGGTAAAGAAACTGTCCAGGGGGGTGTCTGATATTTTTTTATGGATGCTAAGGTGTTTTGATTGATGCTATACGGTAATCGTTTAATGCGTTCGTAAAATGGTATTGCCTTGGTGGTGTAATTTCTGTATTGTTCCGGTGGTTCTTCCGATACTAAACTTGCGAGAAAGGTATTTTCCTTTGCGTTTAGAATTTTTGAATTGTAGCATAGTGATAGGTATTGTCTTCTGAGGTATAATGGTATTTCTCCTGCTAGAACTTGAAGGCTTCTTATTGGAGTAGTTCTAAAGGCTCCAAAGATTAGTCGTAGAGATGTGGTTTGAATGATATCCAGTTTTTTTAGTTGATTTTTGTTTGCTGTTTCATAACACATACATCCGTAATCGAGCTTGCTTCTTATTAAAGTTTGATATAGCTTTAGGAGAATTCTAGTGTCTGAACCCCATTTATGATTGGATAACACTCTTAGTAAATTTATTCGTTGTTGACAGGATTGAATTAAATTGTTGATATGTGAAGTCCATGTGAGTTGTGAGTCAAATACTATACCTAAAAATTTGATTTCACGGACTTGTTCCAGAGAATATCCATTTAGACACAGGTTTAAGTTGTATTCCTCTCTTCTTTTGTCAAAGATTATTACTTTAGTCTTCTCAGTTGAAAATGTTAAACCAGTCTCTAACGACCACTTTTCTAGGCTGTTTAATGTTCTTTGTAAAATTTGCCTAGCTAAACCTATATTTTTACTTTTAACATATATTACTAGATCATCAGCATAAATACTAGCTTTTACAGGAAGCTCTATATAGTTTGTTATATTATTAATTGCGATTAGGAATAATATTGGGCTTAAGGCCGATCCTTGAGGAATTCCATTATGGAGTGATTTCGATGTTGATATGAATCCATTGGTTTTTACTTGTATGGACCTGTTTTGAAGAAAATTTTTGGTAAAAGCGAGAAACTTACCATCTATTTTCCAGTTTTTCATCATTTTGAGAATATAATGCGTCCATGTCGTGTCGAAAGCTTTTTTAATGTCAAAAAATATTGCGATTACTTTTTGTTGTTTTGTAAATGCTTTATGAATTTCCGATTCTAGTGCGACAATGTTATCAGTTGTCGATCTGTCTGAACGGTATCCGCTTTGTATTGGAGTAAAAAGGTTTCTGTTTTCCAAGTGCCATTTCAGTCTTTTACTTAATATTCTTTCCATTGCTTTGCATATATTACTGGTGAGCGATATTGGACGATATGAGGATGGTAAGTTTTTTGGCTTATTCATTTTTAAAAATGGAATTATAATTGCTTGACGCCATATTGAAGGGAACTTTTTATTTGTGTAAATATTGTTAAAGATGTCGACTAAAATTTTCTTTGCCGATTCCGGTAATTTCTCAATAAATATAGTTGGAATATCATCAGGTCCTGGAGAAGTTTTTTTAGCATTACTTAGGCTTTCGTTAAGCTCGTCTAGTGTAATAGGCATATTGAGAGGGCATAAAATATCTTCTATTTCGATCTGTGACAATTCGGATTTTTCTTTGTGTTTTAAGAAAATAGAGTTATATTGGTCATTGTTTGAATGTAGTTGATAGTGATCTGCTAAGATTTCTACAATTTCTAGTTTATTTGAAGTAATTAAGTTATCTGTAGTAATGGTGTCGATATGATTAACTTTGTTTGAGCCTTTTATTTTCCTTATTTTTTGCCATATATCACTTATTGGTGTAGATGAATTTATTGACGAGACATAATCGGCCCAGCTTTCTTTCTTAGATTTTTTGATTAGAAATCTGGATCTGGCTCTTAAGGCTCTAAATCTAGCTAAGTTGACTTCGGAATTGTGTTTTTTAAATATATTAAATGAATGTTTTGTTTGTTTCAAAGAAGTCTCTATTTCGATATTCCACCAGGGTATGGGTGTTTTAGTGGTAGCTTTAGTTTTTCCAATCGCTTCTCTTGCTGAATCAACTATAACATTATTAAAATTTGTTATTGTTGTGTCTACATCTTCTAATATTTTGAAGTCTTCCATTCGTGCAGTTACTAAACTAATGTACTTTTCCCAATCTGCTGACTTTAATTTCCATGTTTCATATGGTTTTGTGTTAATGTTTGCGTCTTTAATATGAGTGATTAAAATTGGTAGATGGTCGCTGTCATATAAGTGTGAAAGCGTATTCCACTCAAGTAGTGGTGCTAAAGTTGAATCGCTGAGGGATAAATCAATGGTTGAAAACGTGCCATTGTATGCGTTGAAACGGGTAGGCATTCCCGTATTTAATAGTACTAGTTTGAGGTTGTTAATTATTTCCAATAGAGTTTTGCCATTTTTGTCAGTTTTTTCAGATCCCCAAGATTCGTTATGACAGTTTGTGTCAGCCAGAATTAATTTAGGAGATGGAATTTGTTCTATCACTTTTTGTAGTTCTAGGAGTATGGATTCGTCTGGATGTGGTAGATATATACTGCAAATGTTGATTTTGAAATGATGAAGTATTGACACTGCAACCGCTTCTAAATTTGTGTTTATCGGAATTTCTTTGGACTCGACAGTAGATTTCACAAAGATACCTACACCACCGCTAGCTATCTGCTGCACTGGTCTACATTTAGTGTAAGATGTATAGTTTTTTAAATTTACTTTATTATTAGAAAGTCGCGTTTCTTGTAAACATATTACTAAAGGTGAAAATTCATTGATTAGTATTTTTAAGTTTTCGATATGGCTGTAGAAGCCATTTAAATTCCATTGAACTATGAATTTGTTATTGAATAGGGTTACAGTCGCTTTCCTCCTCAGTAACAGAAGAGTAGTTGTCTGTTCCGTTTAGCTTTTTTAAAATCCTTGAAATATTGTTTTTAAGGCGTCGGTCGTTTGCGTTTGCGTGCACCATTTGCAATTCAGCGCTAAGTCCTTGTAGGTCATTAGTATAATCCTTTGCTATTGTTTCAGGCAATTTGGAGCCTATAGCATTTGTAATATAGTCACATAGTTCTGTATATTTTAGTGGGTAAAGAGTAGTGGCTGACGATAAAATGGCTTCTATAGGTTTCATTGAGGTTTCGATGTTAAGTGCTTTTTTTATTCTTTTGGGTGCAGATTGCTTTGGAGCTGGAAGTATTATTTTTTGATTTTCTGACTCTATTATTTCAGGAGATGTTGAAATTTGTCTTTTGATAGAAGTATGTGCTACTATGTTGGTAGTATTAGATGATGATTCAGATAGGTTTTGTGAGTTGGAGGAGGCACTTGGTGGTGGGTTGGTTATAGAAGTAGGAGGAGTACTGGATTGATGAGCAGTTGGAGACTCTGATGTAATGGATTTTTGATTTATTGGATAATTTTCTGTTTCAGAAGTATTAACATTCATACGTTGAGATAACTGGTCAAGATTTTGTTCATTAGTTGATTCAGTAGTGCAGTTTTCATCTTTATGCCCTGTGGTATTACATTTAGAGCAATTTAGACCATCTAAGGAAAGATAAATTCTGTAAGCGGTGTTGTCGTGAGATATTAGAAGTGAATTTGGGATAGACTTATTAATTGTTGGAGAAACAAATACTTGACGCCTAAAGCTCAATATATGACTGTATTCAGATTCAGGCATGCCAACTTTTAAAAATGTTATTTTAGACACTGCAGTAAGCTCCAATTTTTTAAGCTCTTCTTCGATTATAGTATTTGGAATACTGGGACAGACACCTGATATCACTAGTCGGCTTGCAGGAGTAATTAATCTTCTGATCTCTATGTCATTTCCTTGTATTGAAACGGATTTGTGATTATGTAGTAAATTTTCTACGATTGTGGTGTTACTAAGATAGATGCATACTCGGTTGTTTGAGATTCTGGACGCGAAGATGATATTTTTTGGTTGTACTATAGTTCCTATTGCTGTTATGTATTCATGTATTTTTATGTCTGGTACAGATGACAAAACGACTGCTTGTTGCTTGGTGGGGAAGTTAAAATTCGTTACGGCGTTGGAATAAGTAATTGTTGAAGATGTTGAAGAGGTAGTTTGTGTTGATAGTGGTTTGGTATGAGTTAAATTATCGCTATCCATTTTTAATTTTTGCTTTCTTCATTTGAAGGAAATTTTCTGGAGCCGCTCCTGACTTAATTTAAATAAGCCGGTTATTCGGCGTTTTTATTTTAAATAAAAATGGATTTTCTGTTGGTTAGGTTTCAGCAATATTCTTTAAGAAATGGTTTGATATGGTCGAAATGAAAATTGTACTTACAATTTTTCTTCTCTGCACTTAAAAACCACTTTAAACTTCACTCTTATTACAAACTTGTTTTCTAATTATTGGTATAAACCAACAAAAAACACGTTTAATCGGAGCTGAAATGTATCGATACTTTTATAACGAGTTCCAGGGCCGGAGTCAAAAAACATGTTTATTTTGTTGAAAAATGATCATATTCACTCGCAAATAACTCGAAAAGTATTGACTTAGTGAAAAAACTGTATAGAATAAAAGTTGGTTAAAATTAGTCAGTTTATCGAATTTGAGACTTATTTTGAACATATGTTTTTCATCCCCGAGAAGGGGTGAAACTCACCCCAGGGCAAAAGCACACATCGGCACAATATCAGTTTTTTTCATTGACATGTTGACTATACGTATGCCAAATTTTATGTCAATCCAAAAAGTTCTTTAAAATTTAGAGCAAAAACCGGCAAATAATGTACTATTAACTAAAATTGTTGTTGTACATGGTACTCCAATTTGTTTACTAGTTGGCTAATAATATCCTAAAATATAAGAAAAACTTCTGTCCGGGAATAATACCAAACAAATAAAAAATATTCATTTAAGATCGACGTGTCAGATCGGAAGCAGTTGGTAAAATATTGTGAGAAAAATACAAATTTTAGAGCCATCGTTTTTATTTGCAGATAGTTATTTGTTAGCCTTCTTAATATTACTTATTTATCGATACCACAAAATAATCGTTTGATCGAAACAAATAAGTTCAATCCTCGGCAACGAAAAAAAAAATTTTTCAATTTCTAAAAATTATACCGCCACCGTGCTTCGGAGGCACGTAAAGTCGTCGGTCCCGGTTACGTAAATGATGTTACGGTTCAGTCATGTTACGATCAGTTTCCCTTTTCTTATTAGGCTTATGTATGTAGACCCAGTTTATTGAAATTTCTAGTTCTATTCTTTTTAACTATCAAAATGTGTGTGTTTAACCATCAAATACATCTGCAAATATACACATAGTTTCAAAATTTATACATCAATTAAATGCTTATTTTCGTAGTTGATTTTTTTATGAACAGATTAAGGGATTCCACTAATTTTTTTTGTTATTTTAGATTTTTCTTTGGTAATTACACAGTTGGTCAAAGGTTTACTCAAACTTCTTTTTTGTACTTATATCGGGTGGAAGAAAAGAAATGTTTTCTTATGTTACGTTTTAGACAGCCTGTAGGGAGGACAAGGTACAAGTTTGGGTATATATCGAAAATCTTATTGTAGTCTTATGTTTTGTGAATATTTTATTTTTTAAATGTCCTTGTTAACATTAGAAACAAATAAAATAAAGGGTTTTATTCTATAACATGTGCTTTAACTGAAACAAAAGTTGGTGGGCATACACCGAAATTATGTTGTAGTCTCATATTTTGTGAATATTTAATTTTTTTTTGGTTCTTTAGTATTTTTAATAACGAAGAAACTGGTCAGTTTTACTCTTTAATATGTGTTTTAACTCACGATATGCGATACGTGAGGAGGCCATGTTTTACCATGCACTAAGATGAAAATATTTCCCATATATAGTGCGAAAGGAACAAAGTGTTCAAAAAAAGGAAATCTCTTCAATGTACCTCTCGCTATTTAAA
The DNA here is from genome assembly GCF_917563875.1 of Diabrotica virgifera virgifera. Classification (NCBI taxonomy): domain Eukaryota; kingdom Metazoa; phylum Arthropoda; class Insecta; order Coleoptera; family Chrysomelidae; genus Diabrotica; species Diabrotica virgifera. The sequence continues at coordinate 210,593,616 of NC_065448.1, read as the reverse complement.
GGCCCTCCATGTAGACACCAAATCCGTACTTGCTCTCAAGAAAATTCCACCCCAAAACATCACAGAGCCTCCATTAAACAATCTCATCTATCTTATATTGCGCTGTGCATACCACTTACTTGGTGGACAAATAATTCTTAAGGTGTCGACCAGAATTGTCAACGTTATGCACCTTTCTGTTTTTAAAGTTTTGTTAACTGTTATTTTTTTATTGTTAATTGAGTTTTGTTTCAGTTAAGACAGATCATGTTAAAGAATAAAACCGTCTATTTTATTCGTTTTTAAAGATGTCAGGGACAGGGCCATTCAAAATCCAAAATGTTAACAAAACAAAGACTACAATATGACTTTGACAAATACTCACACTTATACCTGGTCCTCCCTGTTGGGTGTCTCAAACTTAACATAAGAAAAAATTTTCTATCCTTCCACCTGGTATAAATTCAAAAAGAGATTTGAGTAAACATTTGCCCAACTTTGTAAATACGAAAGAAAAATCTAAAGTAATAAAAATTTAGCGGAATCCGTTAATCTCTTTTGTTTAAGCGCCCCTTTCAGGAGCGTCATTTGAAATTTTGCTAGGGGGGGGGGGGGCAAAAATTATATATGCAATACATTATATATGCAATCACAATACAAAATTGATCTATTTTTTGTAAATTTCAGTCATTTTCAGGGTCAAATGACGCCCCTGGCACCTTTTGTTTTTCGAGCTGGGAACCATGTTGCACCCATAAGTTAATCTATTGACATCGACCTAATGTCGCTTAAAAAATTTAATTAATAATTGAAAAACATGTAACATCAAAGTTTTGTACAAAAGTGGTGGGCTTGATTCAACTACAATATAGACTGTTTCGCTGATGAATCTGATACGATCGAAAACATTCTGGAATTTTATAATCCTTTTGGATGATTGTTATAAAACAATATACCGTATACAAACTGGTACTTTCCCTTTTCATTTGTATATATCCCGTTCACAGCGTAATACGCCTTTGGGTTCCCGTTCGCCAAGCCTGTCTATTCTGCCAGTCTTCTTCAGCTGACATTGCTTTTGAGATTCCTTGGATCCATGTTGTTGGTGGTCGTCCTCGTTTTCTTTTCTCTGGTGGTACCCATCCTAATACCTTTTTGGGTAGTCTTTCTTCCCCCATACGTCTAACATGTCCGTACCATATTAGTTGTTGTTTTTCGATGTCTTCTATAATTGATCTTTGTACTTTCATTTGTCTCCTGATGTCCCTATTTTTCACATGTTCTAATCTAGACTTTCCCGCTGCTCTCCTCCAAAAATCCATTTCAACTGCCAATAGGTTACCTTTAAGTTCTTGTGATAACTGCCACCCTTCTGGGCCATAGACGATTACTGGTTTTAATATGGTACTATATATTCGTTTTTTCGTTTCCGGTCTTTTATTTTTTTGCCATAATACTGAATTCAACGCACCTATAACTTGTTTTCCTTTGGTTATTCTGTCTTTTATGGCTTCATCACTTCTTCCTGTCTTTGTCAGTTTTACCCACAAATTTGTACATTGGTCACATTTCTTAATAGTTTCATCTTCTAAGTCGAGGTCATCTGCAGTATTTTCTCCTCCTACGCAAAGATATTGTGTTTTTTGGACATTTATTTCGAGGCCCAATTTTTTGTACTCTTCCATTAGTTTTCTAGCCATATACTCCAGGTCTTCTGTGTTTTGGGCAATAACTACCTGGTCATCTGCATAGTGCAACGTATATAACGTTTCATCCCCAATAGATAGCCCCATCCCTTTACACTTCTTCTTCCAGTGCCTGAGTGCTTCATAGATATATATGTTGAACAGTATGGGAGATAAACAACAACCTTGCTTCAGTCCTTTTGTTACCTGAAAACTATTAGACACCTCTTTTTCTATTTTAACTTTTGCTATTGTGTTCTTATAAAGCTCTTTAATAGCATCGATTAGTGTAACGCTGATACTGGTTTTCTCCAATACTTTCCACAACTTCACAACAGACACGGTGTTATATGCTTTTGTTAAATCGACTAAAAGTAAATGCACTTCTCGAGATCTCAGTGTTCTTTTCTCGAGTATTTGGGATAAGCAGAAAACTCTATTGTGGATCGTCCTGCTCTGAATCTGTTTTGTTCTTCTGACTCAAAAGGGCGGTATTCTTCGCATATGCGTTCTTTTATAATTCTTCCATATAATCTGCTAAGCGTACTGGTAACAGTTATACCCCGATAGTTATTGCAATTTTCCTTATTTCCTTTCTTATGGATAGATGTAATCCATCCTTCTTTCCAACTTTGTGGCACTGGTTCTCCATGCAAGTGCCTATTGAAAACTTCTATTAGGATCTCGAATAGTCTGTTCGTTCAATTTTTTATTAACTCCGCATACTTCTTCTCCTGCAACTCTTCTCCTTTTCATTTGTACCTATTTAATAACACTGGGGACAGAATGCATCCTTGTCTCACTCCTCTATCTATGGAGACTGCCTCTGAAAAGTGGTCATCCACTTTAATGTTGGCAGTTTGGTTGTAATTGGGCTCAAGTTATGGACTATGGGCTCAAGTTATGGACTTGAGTAAAATATATTGTCCACACTCTTGCGAGAACGTTTGGCTACTCAAAATCGCAATGAAAACTTTGAACTACTAGTTAAGGCTAACTTTCGGATAATCCGAACTTTTCGGCATCCGAACAGGCTGTCTCCCCAATTAGTTCGGATTTGCGGGGTTCTACTGTATATGATGAAGATAAAGCAGAAGATACAAGAGGGCAGCATACCTTGCAAAACTTAACTGTTACAATTTAAAATCAACAATTTGACAAGTTTGCTACAGCATGGAAAGGGCAAACATTAAAAAAGTGGTTGGAAGAATTCGTTTGATGGCCATAAATTATATTTAAGAGGGAAGTTCCTGATTTCTGTAGTGTAATACATAATAATGCAGAAGAGGAAGTAACCCTCACCGCTGGACTCCACTTGCGATTTGTAGTCCCGAAGATTGAACACATTGTTTCAAATACAAGTCAATCCATGATTATTTAGTCGCAAATGGATTGACTTGTATAGGGATTTTCATTCACAGTCGTTTGTTTCAAGCTTCTGTCATATTTCGTATAATCCGTGTATATTAATGTTATACACGGATTATACGACATTTGACAGAAGCTCGAAACAAATGACAATCGATGAAAAGCCCTATTTGAAATAATGTGTTCAATCTTCATGACTACAAATCGCAAGTGGAGTCCGGCGCTAACACCAAACATTCCATGTATGTTCCTAGAAGGTACACATTGAAAAAATTCCTGGAATATTCCCAAAAGCACAAGAACGTTCCCTCAACATCCCAGGAAAATTCTGTGTCAGCATTTTAAACATTCCCTGAATCCATGAATGTCCACGAATGTTCTTGGTCATTCAAAGTATATTTTTTAGACATTCCTTGGATATACCAGAAATATATTCCTTGCTGATGTGACAATACCTCCTATCTGTTTTTTCATGAGTTTTGTAGTAGAGACGAAAAACTTTTTTAAGGTCACATCCTGTTTTCATATGTAAGTTTTGACTTGTTTTGTAGTAAATAGATAGTGTAATTTACTACAAAACAAGTCAAAAAATATAATATGAAACAGGAGGTGACCCTAAAACAAGTTTTTAGTCTCTCTTACAAAACACATAAAAAAACAGAGAGGATGTATTTTCACATCACCGACTATATGTGGCCATACCAAATAATACATCCTTGATAAGTATAAACATCTATATTGCACAAAATCTTTTCATACATTTTTAATGTAGTTTACTGATATTCCTACATATTTTTAAAAAAATGTGTCACATTTGCTTTGTAATCATTTCTTTTGCCTTTCGTAGCCACATATTCCATTCCCTTCCTGGTTTTCTGTACACCACTTCTCTCAGCTGATTCTAAAAAAAAATTAAAATGGTAATTTTCCTATCCTTTACAATTAACAATCAGAAGAAATATTATTTACAGATAATGATATGCATAATAATAATAATACCTAATGAATATTTTGTATTTTGACAATGACATCTGATGTGGAAGTCAAAACATTAATAAAATTATTTTTTCAAGTTAACTTTCACATGCGTGTCTTAAAATTGTACTTTTAATACTTATATCATAAATAACTATTAAAACTATCTTAAAACATTGTAATTTGCTAAACCAGTATATTTTACTCTACTACTACTCTACTAGCTACACTAAACTAGCTACCTCATTTTCCACTGTTCCTAAAGACTTGTTTACATGGGTAGAATTTTGAGGAGAGTAGAGTAGCAGTAGTACTCTACCAAAAATGGCTTGATACCATTCACATGAGGTGAGTACAAGTATAGTACTGATGCTAGTATAGTGAAACCGATTTTTTTATTTTTGTATTTTTAAACACTCTTGATTATAAGTGCACCTTAAATTCTTAATTTTTTGCTTGAGCTCGTTTACTCCAAAGCCCCCCTTCGCCATGCTTTCGACGATTTCATCCTCCGCAGCTTGCCGCATACTTTTATTTCTGTAGTATACACTACCTAAATTCCATAAACACTGGCATTCGCTGTAGTATACCTCTACAAGTTTTAAAGTTTTATCTTCAGTGAACTTCATTTTCACTATTTACACAAAACAAAATTCCAGCCAGAATGACAGCGCCCCCATGTACTCTCCTACCTACTCTACTCTGTCATAATTGAGCGTTTTCCATGGGTAGAGTGCGCAGCCGAGTAGACATTTTGGCAGTGGTGGTGGTTGTAGAGTAGTTACTTTGCCATATGTTGCTACTCACTCTACTTGTCAGTCTTAACAGGTCTTAAGACTTGTTTACACAGGTAGAGTAATGATGCAAGTACTTGATAGAGTAGAGTAACTCTACCTGTAAAAATGCTCAGCACAGTAGAATAGCAAGTAGAGTGTATAGTAGGTGGTAAAATAGAGTGACTAGCAACATGTGGCAAAGTAACTCTACTCTACTACCACCACTACCACCACCACCGCCAAAATGTCCACTCGCCTGCGCACTCTACCCATGGAACACGCTCAATTCTGGTAGAGTAGAGTAGGTAGGAGAGTATATAGGGACGCTGTCATTCCAGCTGGAATTGTGTTTTGTGTAAATAGTGAAAATGAAGTTCACTGAAGATGAAACTTCAAAACTTGTAGATCTGTATGGCGAATACTAGTGTTTATGGAATTTAGGTAGTGTACACTACAGAAATAAAAGTATGAGGCAAGCTGTGGAGGATGAAATCGTCGAAAGAATGGCAAAGGGGGGCCTTGTAGTAAACGCGCTCAAGCAAAAAATTTAGAATTTAAGGTGCACTTATAATCAAGAGTGTTTAAAAATACAAAAATAAAAAAAATCTCTTCTCTCCTCAAAACTCTACCCGTGTAAACAAGTCTTTATATCTACTGAAGTAACAGTAACCTACAATCATTAATGAAAAATGTCTAAAATCATTTACCCACCTAGTATTTGTAGAATTTAAGACAGTCCAGTGCCTTATAAATAATTTCAATATGAATATTTTTTCTTTTAATTCTCCTTTGATACCACTCCATTTTAGATTTTGGGGAACTTATTTCATTGTTTTGATAGCCCATATTTATTGAAGGAACCCAATCTGGATTGTTATTATGGATTAAGTCTGCTGGTTTTCCTATAAGTTTAAAATGTTAACATCTTCAAAAATCGTTACTGTTGTAATTGTAACTTACCAGATATAAAATAATTACAGCAGACAGGAGAATTTCCATTTTCCTAGTAAAACCTTTACATTGTATTGCATTTAACCATTGTTGTCTCTCAGATGATACCTTATTTAGTTCAGTTTAAAAGTGAACTTTATCTTGACTGTATCCCGATAACTTTGCATTTCACACTTCAAAACACAACACCAATGAAGCATATTTTCTTTCTAAATTAATACTTCCAGAGAAAATGTTAAATTAATCTTTGTACAACACAAAATTACAAGGAAATACAACTAAAATTATCTAAAACACATTAAGAACAGATAGAATAACATTTATCTTTTACTCCCAGTAGCCATATTGATTTAATTTTGACAGCATGTTGGAACGGCCTGTTCTTATGGCAGGAACATCTTAAAATAAAATTATAGTGAAATTTATCCACCCCATAAAAATTTTCTGGCGGTTTCGTTCCTTTAAGTCCCCCAAACTTTTGTGTACGTTCTCATTAATTAATTATTGTGATACCATTAGTTAAACACAACGTTTTTAAAATTTTTTTGTCTCTCAGTATTTTGCAATAAGCCAGTTTTTATCGAGATGTGGCTTCTTTTTTAATATATTTACATAAAAATTTGATGGGGGTTTTGTTCCTTTAAACCCCCTAAATGTTTGTGTACGTTCCAATTAAACTATTATTGTGGTACCGTTAGTTAAACACAGTGTTTTAAAACTTTTTTACCTCTTAGTCTTTTTTTGAGAAGTCACCTTTTATAGGTCACGAGATATGGCTTCTTTTTCAAAATATACCTAAAAATGTAAATTATAAATAAATTTTCAGATTATTAACAGGTCTCTATAATCATACTTAACCATATTATACATGTGATAGATTCGACAAATTTTCAAAATATCTCCATAGACACAGGCTTATCGAAAAAGTACAAAGAGGCAAAAAAGTTTTAAAAACATTGTTTTTAACTAACGGTGCCACAATAATAATTTAATTGGAACGTACACAAAATTTGGGGAGGGGGGGGTTAATGGAGAAAAACCCCCATAAAATTTTTATGGGATGCACAAATTTCACTTTATTTTTTTTTTAAGATGGTGCTGCCATAAGAATTCCAGATGTCCATTTTCAATAAAAACTCTCTAAGAGTTTTCGATACCGAACTTTTTTTGTGTGCACTATTGTATATAGGTAAGTGAGGTTCAATCAACCTATTTTTGACCCTAGAATCTGTGGTATAATTTATGACCAATCTTTTCGGGATACCCTGTATATGTTTCTCAAGTCTCTATCATCTAATCCGGCTTCTTTCAAGATGGTTTTGGGCTTATTTACAGTCTACATAAGTCTTCATATTATGTAATCAGGCCTCGTATAGTTCTTGAAGCTTAATTTTAATAAATGAGATGATTAAAAAATGTTCAGAACAATATCATTTATTGGCAAATAGAAAAGTACTATTCATAGAGATATTGTTTAAGGCGGGTTGACATTACTAGTGAATAACGAACGTGGCTCACGCTTACCTATTTTGCCCGTGCTATTGTCAGATATTTTATTATCTATTTTTAAACTCGAGCAGTACATTTGTATTTATGCAATGCATAGATACAAATGCACTGCTCGAGTTTGAAAATAGATAATAAAATATCTAACAATAGCAGGGGCAAAATACGTAAGCGTGAGCCACGTTCGTTATTCACTAGTAATGTCAACCCGGCTTTACTCACATGTCACGAAGCAAAATATTGTTATCAGGCCATAAATTGTTTTGAGAGGTGAATCAAAAAGTCTTGTCTCATGCCACGTGGTAAGCACAGACTTCTCACTCCATTAACTGTTCTATTCCACGCTCGGAGTTCAATGCAACTGTGTAACTTGGTGTAGCTATAAAGACACATGATAAGACAGAGCTGTAACAGGATTAGCAGTGTTGTGTATGCTGAAGACAATGTGTTATTTTGTCGATTAATATTCAATCCATACTGCTTAAAACAGTTATTTTTATTAAAAGAATGTATTGATTGAATGATAAAATTTTAAATTCGAAAAAATTGCTATAAATCACAACAGAACACAATTTAAAACATACATATATCAAAGAAAAAAAGTTTTTTTTTCTTTCGACCTCCGAAAACAGAAAACGAGCCCTTATTGGTTGTGACGTCATATAATTGTAGTATTGGATGTCCTCGCCAGTGATTAATTATGTTTGACATTCGTTTTGACAATGACACTCAGTTTTATAAATATTTTGATAGATTTTCTAATCTCAACAAACTGGTATATATATTATTACAATGACGAAAAATATTAATTTTTGGCGGATTATTTGATTTATACCGTTCTAATTTAGTTTGTTTAGTTTTGTTAAACTTTTCCATATTTAGTTTACATTTTGAAAGTGTTCATAAGTTAAACGTTACTTGAAAACTCCTCTATGGAGTCATCTAGTGGAGGCGAACCGCCTGATATTGAGAATTCGATGGATAGTAGCTGTGATTTACAAGATTTAAATGGATTTCTACCCAACCAGCCTCAAAATAAGATAAGTAGTAGTATTAATCTTAACAATATTAATGAAAAACAAAATACTTTAGTAAACTCAGATCAACCAGAAAAAACCAGGCCTGTTTATTTATACGAAAAAATTGATTTAGGACCTTTTTACATTTTTATTGAAAACTCCAGTTTAAATTTTACAGGAAAATTAAACGCTGTTAAAATAGGCGAGATCCTATTTACGTTACATCCAGAAATTGACAATTATATAAAACAAATTGACTCAATCGGACGCAACCGAGTTAGGGTCTCATTTAAAAATTATAGTAGCGCAAATGCTTTAGTTACTTCCAAATTCCTTATTCAAAAAAATCTGACCGCATACATTCCAAAATTTCAATTGTTTAAACTAGGTGTAGTAAGGGATATAGATTCAGATATATCGGAAGAATATCTTAAAAATAAAATAAAGGAATTTGATCACCATTGCAAATTCTCGGTTGAGTATGTGAAACGAATAACAAGAAAAATAGTAGCAGATGACAAAGTAATATTTAATCCAACAAAATCAGTTATTGTGTCTTTTAAATGCCAGAATATACCAAAGTATGTAGTAATTAATCATGTCTTACACACTGTTGAAAAATACCAGCAAAAGGTAATTATCTGTTACCACTGCTATAGGTGTGGGCACATGAGTAAGCAGTGTAAAAGTAATCCTCGCTATTTTAAGTGTCATGAATCTCACCTTTCCGATTCTTGTCCTTTATCATCGTTTAACAAAAAATGTCTATCCTGTGAAGGTGAACACTTCACTAATGAATGGGAGATATGCCCAGAATTTGATCGCCAAAAGAAAATAAAACATTATATGTCTGAAAACAGCTTATCTTTTAAGGAAACAATTAAACTCTTTCCTAAGATAACTTATGCATCTATAGCAGCCAATAATTCCTCAATAAATTCTCATCAAACTCCAAATATGAATGCACCATCCTCTTCATATTCCTTTACTCAATTGTCCACGTCTCAAACATCTTCCAATCAGTTCGCTCTACCTTCAGTTTCAAATAGATATACAATAATAAAACCACCAAAATACAAACGACCTATCTCTTCCTCACCAGACCAAGTAACAATGGAACATCAAAAAATAATAAAGTTAAACCCCATGTCCAACAGACCTGGTGGTATTATCACCTCTTCTTCGTATCAATCTACATTTAATCCAGAACAAGGATCTAAAATACATGAACCATCAAAAGAATTAACAGAATTAATATCAAATATAGTTACAAGTATTATCTCTAATATTCTAATATAAATCACAAAAATTTTGAAATTCCAGAAAAATCAGTTCTAGTAAATTCAATTCAATCAGTTTTAAGTTCTCTCTTATATAATAATGAATAGATTGGTAATTTGTCAATGGAATTGTAGATCGGCTAACTCTAATAGAGAAAACCTTATCCACCTATTAGAAGACCACAAAGTTGATATCGCATTATTATCAGAAACTAGATTTAAACCAGAAAAGTATTATAACTTTCACGGGTACAATATTGTCAGAGACGACCGCTTTTCAGTAACTGTTGGCGGTGGCTCAGCAATTTTAATAAATTCAAACCTATATTACGAGGAAGTCACCATGAAAGTAGATTTAATAAACGTCAATAAAGTAGCAATAAAAATAAAGTTTAAGTCATATACTGTCACATTTATATCTATGTATATTCCCCCAGGAACCAAGTTATTGTTACAACAATGGAACAATTTCATAACATCTATAGAAAGACCATTTATAATAGGAGGTGACCTTAATGCTCACCACATTGCCTGGGGCCTAGACAACCATCCAGATATGAAAGGTAAAATCTTGATGGACTGTATAGACGATAATAATTTAATATTCAAAAATGATGGCTCTCCTACTTTCTTTAGGAACTTCTCGAAATCGGCAATAGACCTGACCATTTGTACTCCTGACTTAAACCACCTGATCACTTGGAAAACACTTCAAGACCTATTTGGTTCACACCATACACCTATAAGAGTAGAGTTAGAGGATCAACCAACTCATACATATAATCCATATTCACAAAAGTGGAATTTAAAGAATGCCGACTGGAAATTATATGAACAGTATTCGGAAGATGTATTCTCTCAATTTAAAGATATAAATTCTTATGAACAAATTTTGCACAATATAAATACAACTGCATCCTACTGCATCCCCAAATTTAAAATAAAAAAAACCGACTTCCAGAGGAAAATACTGGTGGGATTTAGAATGTGAAGAAGCAGTCAGAAGAAGACAGGAAAGTTTTTGTATATTCAAAGAAAATCCAAACCATGAAAACCTACTTACGTATAAAAAAGATGATGCACATGTCAAGAAGATCACTAAACAAACTAAAAGAAATAGCTGGAGAGATTATGTCGGATCCCTAAATAGGTCAGTCCCTATTAAAGATGTATGGTCAAAAGTTAACCGAATAAAAAATAGAAAAACAAAGAACAAAGTCCCTGTTATTCTGTCGGAAGCTTCGTGGATAGAAGAGTTCCATCAAAATATCACACCGCCGTCTGCAGAATTAGTAATTCCTGATTTACAACTAAATGCTCTGTACGACTATCCAGAACCAATGCGTTTCCTAGTCAAACCATTTTCTGCCACTGAACTAAACTTTGCGTTGAAGAAAAACTCAAATTCAGCACCAGGTGCCGATAATATCCATTACTCGATGCTATCAAATCTTTCAAGAATTGGTAAGGCTGCACTACTAAATATATATAATGAAATTTGGATGCGCCGCATAAAGATTCCTGACGATTGGCACGTTTACACTATTATCCCGGTTTTAAAACCAGGAAAATCATCAAAGAATTGGGATTCTTACCGTCCAATCGGTCTGGCTTCCTGTATACTAAAAACATATGAGAGACTTATTAAAAACCGTCTGGAATTTTGGCTAGAAAAGAACGACCTATTACCAAGAAGTCAGTTTGGTTTTAGAAAAGGTAAATCCACACAAGATAGCCTCTGCCACTTTTTAATAGACATTTATAGTTCCTTTACTTATAAGAAAGCAGTTAGTGCTTTGTTCTTAGATATAAAAGGGGCTTACGACAACGTTAATCTTCACATACTATACGCGAAAATGTTGGAAATAGGAATACCCGAGATAGTAACATGGAACATCATTAACTTATACATTAATCGAGCAGTTCACGTTAGATTAAATGGAGATCAATCTAACTCCCGATACACATGTTTGGGACTACCTCAGGGTAGCATCCTAAGTCCTATATTATATATACTGTATACTGCTGACTTAGAAACTAAACTTCCTCAACACATAAAAATCCTACAGTACGCTGATGATGTTGCGATATATGCAGAAAATAAGTCAATAGATAGATGTAATAACTACCTTAAATCGACATTGAATATTATAAAAAAATGGGCTACCGATAATAACTTAACAATATCAGAGAGTAAATCAACCATTGTTACCTTTACTAAAAAACGATATGTTCCTCAAAGCCATCTACAATTTGATAATACTAGTATTCCTTATAAAACTTCAATAAAATTTCTTGGCGTATTTTTAGACTCCAAATTAAATTGGAAAGAACACACAAATTACATATTACGAAGAATGGAAAATGCAATGAATATCATGAAGACTGTAAGTGTCAGTAACTGGGGAGCTGATCCAAACATATCAATATTACTATACAGAAATTTGATAAGATCAATCTTAGACTATGGATCTATTTTTTATGGCTCAGCATCAAACTCTGTACTCCAAAAAATCGAGAGGATCAAAAATAAGGCACTTAGGTTATGCACTGGTTATCTTCGTAGCACACCTATATTGGTCATGGAATGTGAGCTTAATGAACCTCCACTTTCATTACGCAGGGAATACCTAAGTGAGAAATTTATAGTTAAAACAGCGGTTAACGATAAACTGCTATTAAATAAAATTGTTCATTTAACCACCTCATACCTAACTCATTATTACTGGGAAAAAAAGAAACTGCTTTTAGTTGTGGAAAGCTTCCTCAACGTTTCTAATTCCATTGGCGACATACACCAAATTGAACAAAGCTCCTCTCGAAAGCTAAATTATGAAGATTATTTATCTCCAGTTAACTGTCATTTAAGTAATATTCGTGCGACAGACTTCCTTACTAAAATAGACCACCTTCAGTGTGTACAAAAAAACTGGGGGAGTTATCAGAAATTATATACGGATGGTTCAAAAATGGAAGGAAAAGTTGGATATGCTATATATTACCCACAAAAAAGTATAAAAATAAACAACAGATTACCTGATAAAATGACAATTTTCACAGCTGAACTCATTGCAATCAAAGAAGCATACAAAATATGTATTAATCAAAAAGAACTCAATTATGTTATATTTACAGACTGCCAAAGCATTGTAAAGACATTGAAATACAATGTACATAGCAATGAACAGTGAAGCTTTGAAATCGGGCAAAAATATAATATTGTGTTGGATAAAAGCACACATTGGTATAAAAAACAACGAAATAGTAGATGATCTGGCTAAAAAAGCAACAACGAAGGAATCCACTCTGCATACTTATCAACTTCCTATGGGAGACATAATTTCTATTATGAGATCTATCAAACGGACGAAATGGCAGGAACAATACAATAATTCAGACAAAGCAAATTATTACAAAAAAATCCAGCCTACACTTCCCATCAAGACATGGTTTAATCAAGTTTCCAACAAAGGCTTTATCAAAACTATTTGTCGAATAAGAAGTAATCACTGTCTGACTCCAGTCTACAAAAGAGAAATAGGACTTGTAGATAATGATGAATGTTTATGTGGAGAGCTAGCTGATCTACAACATATGCTATTAGAATGTCCTTTACATTTTATTGAAATATCAAACTTTTTTGCCAATCTAGTTCAAGTTAATGTACAATTTCCTTTTAATCTTATATACCTTTTACAATCAAACAATCTAGATGTTTATAAAATTTTGTACAACCATGTTAATTGTTTAAAATTAAAGCTCTGAGAAAAAAAGAAAAAAAAAAATAAAAAAAAAATAATTAAATAAAATAAAAAGATACTAAGATCTAAACCTCCGCGAGGTTGAATCGGGTTTAGGTCTTAGCGCGATAAAAAAATATACAAAAAAAAAAAAAAAAAAAAAAAAAAAAAAAACTAAAAAAAAAATAAAAAATGTAATAAAAAAAATGTTAAAAAATATAATAAAAAAAATAATAAAAAAAACAGAGTAAAAAAAAACAGTAGTACTAATAGTTTTAAATTTAGATACTAAGCATATATTTTGTAAAAGAGAGAATTCAAAACACATTGACTGGCCAGTTGGTTGCCTAAACCAGTGCCAATAAAACATAAACACACACACATATTATTACAATGACATAGGATAAAATAATGTCATTAAAATATAAATGTAAAATAACCTTAAACACAAACACAAATAAAATATAATGAGGTGACCTCATGGGTCGTTTGAAATATTTTTTTTTTATTTAAATTAACGTGCATGTGACATCTATGGCCATTAGCACGAGTTACAGTTTACATGGTAATATTATAAATTACAAATTATAAATATATAGTTAACATTAGTAGTAGTTAACATAAGTAAAAAAAGATCAGTTAACAATAATTATATTTTGTTTAACAGTTGATTCTTCTCGAGGAATTTGATAACCTTGTTGATTTGGTCTGTACTGTTGAGGACATCTTTGAAGTTAGGACTAATACCAAGCTGTTGGCGGTACGGGTATGCCCTATACGCAGTCTTCGTAAGATTGCCATGTTTTTCCGAGATAAACTAGGGCAGGTAAATAGGTTCACTGAGGGCTTAATTTTATGCAGCACTGAAGTAATTTTATTCCAGTGAATTTGCCAGGTGGATAGAGTGTGCTTCTTCAGTCTCGCTTTTAGATCATTACAGATTTGTACATTAAGTATGGTATCCATCGATGATGCAGCTTTTTTGGCAAGGCAATCGGCTTTTTCGTTACCACTAATGCCAACATGGGATGGTACCCATAATAAAGTGACTTTTGTATTATTTTTAGAAAAGATCGGTATCATTGGTGTTGGAGGTACATGAATTATTGGATGAAAGGCTTGCAACTTCGTCAGCGTCTACGGGATTTAATGTGATCTTAAGCTTTTTAGATAATCTTGTAATTCGATTTTTAAGCGATCTATCAGATACAGCTTGATATATTTGCGTAAGGTCTTCTAAAAGAGACTTAATGTTGGTGGTAAAGTTATGAGCTTCTTTGAGAGGATCACTGCTACCAAAGGAATTTTCCAGGAAGGCAATAAGCTGTAATGATATCAAAGAAAATCTCTCTGGGTTAGCACTAATTAATTGTTCAATAGTTGATTGAGCAGAGGGAGTAATTTTACCAAGTTCTTTGTCATCAGTTTTTAATTTCTTTTTAGGAGCTGTTTTAGGAGTTGCAAAGGCTGTGGGAGATTTATCATTTATAGGGTTTAAGTCTGGGGGGTTATCAGTAACCGATAAAGTGGGTGATTCGAGACTTGTGTCGGTAGAATAAGTTCTTTTGATGCAAGGATTTGAAGGTAAGGACACTGACATTAGAGCCTGTTCATTTGGAATTATTAAGTCGTTATTAGTTGGATTGATTTATTCTTTTGAGGAGGAGGAAGGAAGAGACATAGTAGAAGGAGTTTCAAATGGGATTAGGCTAGAAGTTGTATTTTGAGAAAGATTGGTAGATATTTCTTGAGGGTTAGAGCAGGAGTCTGCAGTGTGTCCAGATTGTTTACATAAGAAACATTCAAGTTTATCCGAAGTGATAAAGATTCTATTATTGTTATTTTCATGCGATATTAAAATTGAGGTATTTAATTCAAAGTTTTCTTTATCCGGTATAATATAGATAGAGCGTCGAAAACTGAAAATGTGAGCGTATTCGTCCTCAGGTGAGCCGCATCGGATAAAAGAGATAGGAGAAGCAAGTTGTAATCGAAGTTCTTCTTTAAGTGCTTGCTCTATGAGTGAATTCGGGATCGAAGGGCTCACGTTGGACAGTAGTAGCCTCTTTGCAGGTGTAATAAGTCTGCGAATAGATATTGTTTGATTTCTAACAGTAATGGTCGGATAATTTTGCAGAAGATTATCCACTACGGATAAGGAAGAAAGATATATGCATATACGCTGGTTAGAAATTCGTGAAGCAAAGGTTATTTCTTTAGGGGTAACAATTTCGCCGATTGCCTTGATGTATTCAAATAGCACGACGTCAGGAAGAGCGTTCATAACGATGGCGAAACTTCTACTGGGACATGATGTTGCTGTTGTAGGTTTTTTTGGTGTGATTTTTGTTACTGCGGCGAAGCTGGGTTGTACTGTTTGTGATGATGTTTGAGATGATGTTGATGCCATAATTTGATTTTAATATTCTGGATGCCAAAATATTAAATATGTATGGCCAGTAAGAACTGGCCTAATTTTTTGGTTGTGGATATTTGCTGTTAATTAAAAATCGCCTTACCAGTATTTTTGTTGGTAAACACAGCACATTAACTAACTAGTTTTTATATGATACACTATTAGCAGAGACGATAAGCGAGGAGTACTTTACTCGTTGGCTTCTGAAATGGGAAAGTGAAATATTTTAAATACACAGAAGGTTTTAAATTTGTACTTCTAAGTTATTATGAGTTTTTGAAGCGTGAAATTATGAAAATCTCATTTTTAGACAAAAGTGAAGATTATTATTGTAATAAAAAAATGTGCAAGTTCCCTATTGTTCGAAAGCACATCTTTGTCTACGGTCTCTTTTATTCATGAAGTTTTTATTGAAAACAATACCATTTTAATTATTTTTTTTACTTCCGAACATGGCAATTTTGCAAAAAAATACTTTGATTATACAGGGTGTCCCGAAAAGATTGGTCATAAATTATACCGCACATTCTGGGGTCAAAGATAGGTTGATTGAACCTCACTTACCTATATACAATAGTGCACACAAAAAAGTTACAACCCTTTGAAGTTACAAACTGAAAATCGATTTTTTTTTGATATATCGAAAACTCTTAGAGGTTTTTTATTGAAAATGGACATGTGACTCTTATAGTGGCAACATCTTAAAAAAAATTAAAGTGAGATTTGTGCACCCTATAAAAATTTTATGGGGGTTTTCCCTTAAACCCCCAAACTTTTGTGTCCCTTCCAATTAAATTATTAGTGTTGCACTATTAGGTAAACACAATATTTATAAAACTTTGTTGCATCTTAGTATTTTTTCGATAAGCCAGTGTTTATCGAGATATTTTGAATATTTGTCGAATCCACCACATATTTTTATATGGTTAAGTACGATTATAGAGAGCTGTTATTAATCTGAAAATTTATTTATAATTTACATTATTAGGTGTATTTTGAAAAAGAAGCCATATCTCGATAAAAGGTGACTTATCAAAAAAGGCTAAGAGGCAAAATAGTTTTAAAAACACTGTGTTCACCTAATGGTACCACAATAATAGTTTAATTGGAACGTACACAAACATTTGGGGGGTTTAAAGGAACAAAACCCCCAAAAAATTTTTATGTAAACATATTAAAAAAGAAGCCGCATCCCGATAAAAACTGGCTTATCTAAAAAATACTAAGAGGCAAAAAAGTTTTAGAAACGTTGTGTTTAACTAATGGTACCACAATAATGAATTAATTGAAACGTACACAAAAGTTTGATCGGATGGACAAATTTCACTATAATTTTGTTTTAAGATGTTCCTACCAATGTCCATTTTCAATAAAAAATCTCTAATAATTTTCGATATATTGAAAAAAATTGATTTTCATTTTGTAACTTCAAAGGGCTGTAACTTTTTTTATGAGCACATTTGTACTAAGGTAAGTTAAGTTCAATCGAACTATTTTTGAGCCCAGAATGTGTGGTATAATTTATGACCAATCTTTTCGGGACACCCTTTATTGTCTATATACACAATTTAATTGTAGTAACTTATATGTATAAGTAAGCAACTAAAAAACTGGGAAAGATGAAGGGAGAGCAGATGTGATGAAAACAGAGAACAAACAGAGAACAAATTTAACATAATATGGCTGGGTTGTAGATATTATCTACAACCTTCCGATTAAGAAAAATCTAGAAAAGATTATTAACAAACTAAAAATTTTTTTAGGAACCAACGGAGAAAATCTGACAGAAAAACTGCAGGACAACTTGAGGAAAATTAAAATTCGCTAAAAAACACTACTAATCTGTATGTTACTTATCTGTTTTTTATTTATTTATCTATTTATTTACCTGGTTTTCCTATTTCCGTGCTTCTGCATTTTTTGGCAAGTACATCAGTTCTTTTATTCAATCAAAAACATCATAAGTTTACCTTTTCCAAGTTATTGAAAGTATTTAAACATCATTTCTGTGGTTTAGATTGGATTTTTTCGGTTTTAATTGTTTTTCTGTTGTCGGTTTTCTTTTAATTTTAATATCAGCTAGCATCGTGGTTTGGTTCAGTTTTATTGTATGTGCAGTATTTGAGACATGTCATGCAAGAGACGACGCTTTCCTCTCCTTTAGATGGCATTTCGATATTTGTTCTTTGCGTCTAACATGAGTACTTTGATTGATCTATCCGAGGTACAATTTTGTTCTGAAGGTATTTTCTTGTGGCATTTTTATAATTAACTATTTTTAATGGGAAATAAGCCACAATTTTACCAAAAAAATTATTTTATTAACGTTTCGACGCCCAAGTCGGGTGTCGTTTTCAAAATACCAAATAATACTAGATTAAACAAAAATGTTGTTGCTTAGCAAAAAATTCTTCTAATAATTTATTTAATCTGACTCATTTATATAGGCAATTCAGACATGTATTATACATTTTAAAGTAGAACACTTTAAAATGATTTTGCCAATGTTGATGAGTAGCGTTCCTGGGATGACTTTATTAAAAGATAGTTCATTCGATTACATGAAATCAACCTCAACTCAAGAATATCCGCCACAAAAAAATCATAGCATGTGATCTGTCTTTAAAAAGACAACCAAATGCAACGGTGGCAGTAAAATTCTCGCGCTAGAGATTCCATAGTAAATCTTTTTACTTTAGGTATTTAGATATTCTTGAGTTGAGGTTGATTTCATGTAATCGAATGAACTATCTTTTAGTAAAGTCGTCTTAGGAACGCAGCTCATCAATATTGGCAATATCATTTTAAAGTCTTCTACTTTGTAGAAAACTTGCCTATATAAATGGAATTGCCTGTATAAATGAGTCAGAAAATTATTAGAAGAATTTTTTGCTAAGCAACAACATTTTTGTTTAATCTAGTATTATTTTGTATTTTGACACCCGACTTGGGCGTCGAAACGTTAATAAAATCATTTTTTGTTAAAATTGTGGCTTATTTTCCATTAAAAAGAGGTACACTTTGTCACACAACAAAATTTTCACAAAACATAAGACTACAATACTTACAATAAGACAATAATTTCGATGTGTACCCACACTTACTCCTTGTCTTCCCTACAGGTTGTATTAAATTTAACATAAGAAAAACGTATATTTTCTTCCACCCGGTAGAAGTCCAAAACAGAAGATGGAGCAGACCTTTGCGCAACTGTGTGAATACCAAAGAAAAATCTAAAATAATGAAAAAAACAAGCTGAAAATGCGAGCATTATCATAACGGAAACTTTGTTTATTTGCTTATTTTAATTCATAGTATGGAAAATTGCTATTATAAAAAGTTGTTTAGAATTAAAAATTATGTTTTAATGTGCAATTATATCATTCTAATTTAAATATCTTGAACTATAAAGGTACTTTACTCTTGATCGAAATTCATATTTTTTATATACCTCGTATAAAATTAATAAAATTTGATATATGATGGTTGCATCATAAGACCATGAAGAGCTTTTTATGAAGAATAACTTTTCTTCGTCAAATTAAAAATAAAAGGGTTATAAATGAAAATGTTGTTGGTATCCATAATTTGGGAAAATTTTTCAAATATTTTTTTCCATTAGAAGGATGCACATATCAGGCCATAATTTTTTATTCCAAACAACATTTCATATAGTCGGTTTGCTAAACTCAGACATAACTGGCTGGTGATTTTAGTCAGTAATTTTGCCAATTTGCCAAAAAAAATTATTAGTAAATAGTTAATAATTACTAAATAATTAGTAATTTTGCTAATTTTAGCAAAAATCTAAAAAATTACCTACTAAGATCACTAGCCAGTTGTGTCTTAGTTTAGCGAACCGACTATAATAACAATTTTCATTTTATAACAAATAGAACAAGTCCATTTATCATTAGGTAATCCCAAGGGGAGGCCGTATACTCGTATAAACCTATTTAAAGTTTTTTTTTTAAATAAATGATTTTTTCCAAAATATACTCAAATTGTATTTTTTAACATCTTATTTATTTTATATAATAATTAAATTCACTATCAAATGTCGTTGATATTTTATTAATACTTAATTTGAAATTTAGTTTGACATTCACGAAGTGTCAAACTCAAATGTAAATAACCTATGCTTTGCTTGACAAATTCAGATTAAAAAACTAGCCTACTTACTAGCAACGATTTCAGCTGAGCGTTAGTGTGTCGGCAGAAAATAAAATGATTGTGACGTCACATTTTAGATTTTGAGGTCGATTATCTCAAAGATGGTTAGAAATCTCGAAATGCAGTTTTCAGATTTGGATTCAGAAGACAAAACTACATAAGAAACCATCGATAAATCTGCTCTACCTATTGCAGGAGCGGCAACGCAGTAACACACAGACTTTGAGAATTTATAAACGAAAAGTTTTTGTTGAAAAATAGCGGAATCCGTTAATCCGTTCACGAAAAAATCAACTATGAAAATAAGCATAACTTTAGGTGATGCATAACTTTTGAAACTATGTTTATTTTTGTTTTTGAGGATGTACAATAGTTGCGCTTTTTCTGTCGGTAATAAATATGGTTTTTGTTTTGTGCTCTCTTATCATTCCTCATATTTTCTCTGTTTTACGTGATACAGGTTGGATATAGGATGTTTTTTGCAATTGGTTTTTTTCTGTTGTGTCCTTAATACTTCTTTAAACATTCTGGGTATTTTCAATGGTGTAAGTTAAGAAGCAGTTTTTTCTTAACGCTCTTTTTACATTACACATTTCTTTTTCGTTATGCTCTTCGTCTGTCACACTTCGTCGGATCTTTTAATCAGGGTTTTGATGACTGAAAGTAGTTGCATAAGATGCTGATGTGAATCAGCGTGTAAATATCTGTCGATATTTGTGAGTTTTTGGTATTACATATATGGCCTGTGTGTCTGTCTTCTTTACTTATTATTAACACATCTAACAATGGTAGGCTCTTCGTTTTAGTTATTCCTCTACATGTGCTCAGATTATAAATCTATCATCCACGTATCTAAGTCAACCTAACCTAAGCCAACAGAAGGTGCTCGGCTCCATAATAAATGAAGAATGGACCAGCAACCAAGACGTAAGAATATGCATTGGAAAATATTTGAATCCACCTTCAACCGGATGAGGACCTTCTTCAAGATCCACAACCTCTCTTGGTATAAAGTAAGAATGCTGCTATGTTACGTCTCCTCTGTCATTTTTTGTGGTGTTGAGTCGCGGATCTTGAACAAAGATATGTGCAGAAAATTGGAAGCATTTGAGGTATAGCTATACCGGAGAATCTGAGTCACAAATTCTCAGAAGAATTAAGAAGAACCGAGAGGTACTAACCACCGTTAATTTTTGAAATTTACAATAATTAGGACGCATTATTCGAAACCAAGCAGATGTGCGATGTAGCATATAAGATAACTATTGCCATGATGATCGCCAACATTCTGCTGGTAATAACTGGTTTGTTATTACCGGTGACAGTGGTAAACCAATCGGTGTTCCTTCAACTACACAAAAATGATGCTGAAAACAGCAGCAATGAAAAGATTCAGATGAATTACAGGTACAGGAAGAATTAAAGGTACAGGAAGAATTACAGGAGAACATATAAATAACAAAAATTACTCATACAAAGGAAGAAGAAGAAGATATTACTATGCTCCGATCTAACCGGTACATTGCTCATGTTTTCTCGCTATAATATCCTATTCTCCCCTCTCCTTTTATGACGATGTGAAAAGAGATAGGTCCAATAATTTCTCCATAGCTGTTGTTGGTGTGAAGAAACACCCTTTTTTGAACAAAGTATCGTATTTATAGCAAATTCTTGTCCATACTTTACTTTTGTAATCGCTATTAAACCAAAAAATAATAATTCAAAAATAAATAACCATTTTCAATTTCGTTGCAAAACGAAAATACAGCAGCACCATATTCTAGTCCAATCAGAGAGTGCAGCAAGCACCTCTACCGGTTTCGAAACTTATTAGTCTCTCATCAGGTGGCACATATGCTGCTCTCCCTGATCCAACCAAAACAAACCCCGGCGTGCAGTCACGAATTGCAACGATAGAAATGGCATATATGCCCTAGCGACAACTGCTAGCAAAAGACTAAGTTTTCAATCTAATGGCATATAAAACAACATAATGTTGCTCTACATCCCACCAGACCGAAAACAATGGGAACCTTCTCTGGTTACACTTCCGAGGCTTCTACAATTTGCAAGCCATAACGGATGCTGAGACTAAGGAAGATTTATTTATTTATTTATTTATCAACGGGCAATCACCCAATTAAAATACAGTATAAACATTAATCACAGGAGATTTATAACCTAACCTAAAGTAAATTTAAAAACTTTAATCATACAAACTAGGAACATTAAATAAATAACAAACATTAACAAAAAATGTACAAAACACAAGGATATCAAGTTATCACGCACAGTTTTTAAGCTGAGCTTTAAATTTATTTGGAAAACTGTAACAATCTAAACCTTCCGAATATTGGTTAGCAAATTTAGGTGTTCTGGACATGAAGGAGTTGTGTCCGTAGTTAGTGCGATGCGGTCTAATGTAAAAAGGTTGAATTAGCCTCGTTTGTCTACTGGGAACATGGAGGCTAATTTTCTCCAATAGTTGAGGACTAAAATTATTGGAGTGTAGTATATTATAAAACATTGTGAGATCCTTATGTATGCGTCGGATTTGGAGAGAGGTTATGTTGAGTGACTTTTCTATATTAGAATAGTTAATTTCATCAACCCTCTGATTTTGTTTAAATGCAACAAATCTTAAAAACTTGTGCTGAACTCTCTCAATAGCTAGAATATGGGTGTTATAGTGTGGAGACCAAACACATGAACAGTAATCTAGGTGAGGTCTCACAAGTGAACAATACAATACTTTTATGGATGGGATATTTAGAAAGTCTTTTGCACAACGTTTGATAAACCCTAAAAGTTAAAGTGATTTTGAGACAATAGATGAAATATGGGGGATGTAGGATAAGCTGGAATCGAGCACAACACCTAGGTCTTTTATCTGAGATACAGAGTCTAAAGGACAATCCTTAATAGTATAGACATGATTTGCAGGAGTTCTATTTCGACCAAAAACCATTAAGTGACACTTTTTAACATTAAGTTCCATTCCGTTGTTATCACACCAATAGCTCAACCGATCCAAGTCAGATTGTAATTTTTGACAGTCACCATCATTCTCGATTTTCAAATATAATTTTAAATCGTCAGCAAACATTAGGAAAAAAACAAAGTGGAAACAGGAGGCAATATCATTAACATAGATATTGAATAGAAGGGGTCCAAGGTGTGACCCTTGTGGCACTCCCGAAGGTACCTTAATTTCAAACGATTGAAAACGCTGAACACGCACTATTTGTATTCTTTCAGGTAGGTAGGATAACAACCATTCTAAAAGTTCACCCTGGATACCCAGACCCCTCAACTTATTGATTAAAATCTTGTGATTTACCCGGTCAAACGCCTTTGTAAAGTCTGTGTATACAGCATGAACCTGGAAGCCACCTTCAAGAGATTCCACAAGGAAGTCGGTAAATGACAATAAATTAAGTTCAGTGGAGCGGCTAGAGAGAAATCCAAATTGCTGGTCGATAAAACAGCATTTTAAACTTGCTGACAAATAGTCACAAACAAGACTCTCAAAAACTTTGGGAATACAACTCAGAATGCTAATCGGACGATAATTGTTCACTTGAGACTTATCTCCAGATTTTAGTATTGGGGTAATAAAGCTAGTTTTCCAGTAGTCTGGGAACATCCCGGTCTTTAATGACAGGTTAAAAATGTGAAAAAGAGGTCTCGAAAGTAAAAAAGCTAAGTGTTTAAGAAAAGAAGGTGGAAGACCATCTGGCCCTGGCCCCTTGTTGCTATCCAAAATGGAAAGTTTTTCATATATAGACGAAATAGAAATGACAAATTGAGATATAGTAAATTGTGATAAGTTGATGTCACCAGAATCTAAAATATTATCCTGCAAATCACAATCTCTATCACTATAAGTTTTTGAAAAAAGATGAGGGAATTTTACAATTTATAATTCACGTCCCATCTGCTCAGCGCGGTAATGTTCCAACGAGAATGGTTCCCTTCGTACTCCAATCAGAGTAAACATGTAAATAAAAAATGAATAACCATTTTCAATTTCGTTGCAAAACGAAAATACAGCCGCACCATATTATAGTCCAATCAGAGAGTGCAGCAAGCACCTTTACCGGTTTCAAAACTTATTAGTCTTTCATCAGGAGGCACATATGCTACTCTCCCTGATCCAACCAAAACAAACTCCGGCGTGCAGTCACGAATTGCAACGAACGAGATGGCATAGATGTCCTAGCGGCAACTGCTAGCAAAAGACTAAGTTTTTAATCTACATAATGGCATATAAAACAACATAGTGTTGCTCTACATCGCACCAGACCGAAAACAATTACACCTCCGAGACATGGTTACATCTCCGAGGTTTCTACAATTTGCAAGACATAACGGATGCTGAGACTAAGGAAGATGAGGGAATTTTACAATTTATAATTCACGTCCCATCTGCTAAACGCGGTGCATGCTGCACTCTCTGATTGGACTAGAATATGGTGCGGTTGTATTTTCGTTTTGCAACGAAATTGAAAATGGTTACTTATTTTTGATTTACATGTTTACTCTGATTGAAGTACGGAGGGAACCATTCTCGTTGGAACTTTACCGCGCTGAGCAGATGGGACGTGAATTGTAAATTGTAGAATTCCCTCATCTTCCTTAGTCTCAGCATCCGTTATGGCTTGCAAATTGTAGAAGCCTCGGAGGTGTAACCAGAGAAGGTTCCCATTGTTTTCGGTCTGGTGGGATGTAGAGCAACATTATGTTGTTTTATATGCCATTAGACTGAAAACTTAGTTTTTTTTTAAATAATAATTTAAAAATGAAAATCGACCTGCCTCGGGATTTTTCTCCAAAATGGACTATTCTCGAAAAAATGAATTTATTCCATAATTTTGAACCTCTCTATATATTATCTGTATATACGATTTTTCGTTTTCAGTAGACAATCAACCAAGTTTTCTGGTCCGTTTCTGCACTCAGAGTAAATTGCACATTCAGTGCACTATCGCTATTACCTAAGAGCAAAGCAAAGCAGATTGGCGTTCTGATGCTTCCAAAGTGAAAATCTTTGTCGTGCGTCCGCTATTGAAGACCATCTGTCGGCTACGCTACTCCGCTAAGTATACTTTTTTCCTAATCGTTCTATTCTTCTCCTTCTCGCTAAAATCAAGCAAAATAAAGAGAGTGTCTTATCTAATAAATAGGAATTACTCAAAGGACGTAGAGTTGTGCAGTAAAAAGAGAAATTATCTCTGAAATGTATTTTCATTTAAAACGCATAGACCTTTATTATCCGTATTAACAAATAAGAATGTCTTATTAGAAGAATAAGACCAAGAAATACAGGGTGTCCCGAAAAGAATGGTCATAAATTATACCACACATTCTGGGGTCAAAAATAGTTCGATTGAACCTAACTTACCTTAGTACAAATGTGCTCAAAAAAAAAGTTACAGCCCTTTGAAGTTACAAAATGAAAATCGATTTTTTTCAATATATCGAAAACTATTAGAGATTTTTTATTGAAAATGGACATGTATAATTCTTATGTCAGGAATATCTTAAAACAAAATTATAGTGAAATTTGTCCACCCCATAAAAAATTTATGGGGATTTTGTTCCCTTAACCCCCCCCCCCCCAAACTTTTGTGTACGTTCCAATTAATTCATTATTGTGGTACCATTAGTTAAACACAACGTTTTTAAAACTTTTTTGCCTCTTAGTATTTTTTCGATAAGCCAGTTTTTATTGAGATGCGGCTTCTTTTTCAATATATTTACGTAAAAATTTTATGGGGGTTTTGTTCCTTTAAACCCCCCTAATGTTTGTTTACGTTCCAATTAAACTATTATTGTGGTACCATTAGTTAAACACAGTGTTTTAAAACTTTTGTCTCTTAGTCTTTTGTTCATAAGTCACCTTTTATCGAGATGTAGCTTCTTTTTCAAAATATACCTAAAAATGTAAATTATAAATAAATTTTCAGATTATTAACAGGTCTCTATAACCGTACTTAACCATATACAAATATGTGGTGGATTCGACAAATATTCAAAATATCTCGATAAACACTGGCTTATCGAAAAAGTACTAAGAGGCAAAAAAGTTTTAAAAATAATTTGTTTAACTAATAGTGCCACAATAATAATTTAATTGGAACGTACACAAAAGTTTGGGGGGGTTTAATGGAACAAAACCCCCATAAAATTTGTATGGGGTGCACAAATTTTACTTAATTTTTTTTTAAGATATTGCTGTCGTAAAAATGCCACATGTCAATTTTCAATAAAAAATCTCTGAGAGTTTTCGATATATGAAAAAAAATCGATTTTCATTTTGTAACTTCAAAGGGCTGTAACTTTTTTTGTGTGCACTATTGTATATAGGTAAGTGAGGTTCAATCAACCTATTTTTGACCCCAGAATCTGTGGTATAATTTATGACCAATCTTTTCGGGACACCCTGTATAACTTTAACAGTTTTAAAGAACCTTTCATAAAGCAAATACTCTATATACTTACAAGAATAATTTGAATCTTTCTTGTAAAATATGGAAAATTTAAAAATTAAAACTTTAATGTCTTAAAAATCATGATATGTATGTTACCGGCCAAACCCGATTTCAGGACAAACTAGTTTGGCCTAGGCCAAATAGGTCTGAGCCTACCCATCTGCGACATGACCGTGACGACGCTCCTTTTCCCCATCTTTAGCGACAATTTACAGCTCCGTGGCTGCCCAGTATTATCGCTGTTGTTTTCATTTATCATGCTTCATTTTACTGCTACTGCTAGCGTCAATCTGTCGCTCGTGGGGCCCTAGCCTTAAAATCAAGATGTCGGCTCACGCAATGGCGGAATTTACGCACCTTACAGACGAACCACTTTTTAAAGCCTAAGTCGGCAGCAAAAAGTCGAGCGTGTGTAGTTGTCTGTCGATATTTGAAGTCGTCATCTAGCAACAATGTAAGACGCATTTCCTTTCCACACGGGCGTTTTCTCGTCTACACTAGAACTCCTATCGTCGATTGTAGCTCCTCGTCGGCTGACTTCTCAATAATTGTAGCGATTCTTTTTTCACATGAAACTACTTTGAAACGCCAGTAGCAACAACAAAAAGTACAAGCGTGTTTGTTGATTTTGAAAGCAGTGTTGACAAAAATGAAGCCGTGCGACGCAGACACTTTCATTACTGCAGTTCAGATTGAACCTCCTTTGTCTGCGCTTTCGAAGGATCAGCAAAAGCAATGTTTCCTAGTTCGAATTCATAATGAATCATCTGCTTGTGCAGATTACATTTTGTTGTCGTTGTTAACTTTAAAAATAAGTTGATCAGAACCATAGGAAACGCTGACGCTAGCTACAAGCCAGAGAGCGCCTTTTTGCTGCCGACTTCGACGTCAAAAAATAGTTCGTCTGTAAACGGCCTTAGGTTTTAACGACCTTAGGTTTAATTTTCTGTGGTTCTTATCGACTTATTTTTGTAGTTAATAGCGGCGACAAAATGTAGTCTGTACAAGCAGATTAGATAATTATGAATTCGAACGAAGAAACATTGCTTTTGTTGCTCCTTCGAAAGCATAGACAAAGAAGGAAACAACGTAAATTTTAGGTGCATCCCATTGTCAAAGATCGTTCAAAGTTTGAACAGTTAAGCCTTTTCCTTTACATTTCCGTTGTTATCTGAATCACTTTTGTACTGTAGCAATGAAAGTGTCTGTGTCGAACAGCTCCATGCTTGTTATAGTCCAGAAAGCCACTGCGCATCCGCTAGGAAAAATATTCTAATTCGGATTTTTTTGCACAATCTTACTCAAAAAGGACCCCTTTGAACAAATTTGCATGTTGCCAGGACCAAAACTTGGTCAAAAATTTTTTAAACGTTTTTTTTCCTAAAATTATTTTTTTTGCATGGAACCAACTTTTTTAGGTTTTTTGGATCATTCCAAACAGAAAAGGTCTTTAGTGACTTTTCTCAAAAGTTGATAGTTTTTGACATATAAGCGATTAAAAATTGAAAAATTGCGAAATAGGCCATATTTAACCCTCAAAAACTATGTGAAAAACTAAAAATTTGAATGTTGACAAGGTAGGTAGATATTCTTTAAACATCGACTGATGAAATCTCGAAGAGTTTTTTGCAATATAATATCAAAAACCCCTTTGTTTTGTAATTGCCAATCAAGCGTGCGCGACACTATTTTCCACCGTTGCATGTGTATACAGTATGGTGCAAATGAAAGGAATAAATTCGTTATTTCGTAAACCGATGACTTTAAGGAAAAATCCCAAAACAGGTCGGTTTTTATTTTTAAGTTATGATAGTGTGGCATATATAGTATACTAGTGACTTCATCCATCTAGGCGTGATGACGTAATCGGTGATTTTTTTAAATGAGAATACGGGTCGTGTGCTGGTTCATTTGAAAGGTTCTTCAATTTTCTATTCAGTAATATAAACATGTACATAATTATTTATACAGAGTGTCCAAAATTTTTTTATTAAATTAAATCATTTGGCAAATTGACAAAAAAATTTTTATATTTATGTATATATGTTATACTTATGTATATGTATTATAAATATTTATGTATATGTTTATATTACTGAATAGAAAATTGAAGAACCTTTCAAATGAGCCAGCACACGACCCGTATTCTCATTTAAAAAAAATCATCGATTACGTCATCACGCCAAGATGGATGACGTCACTAGTATACTATATATGCCACAATATCATAACTTAAAAATAAAAATTGAACTGTTTCGGGATTTTTCCTTAACCCGGGAGTAGTCGCACTCACTTCTGTAACGTCGATAGTCGCGTGTGAGATTCTATCTCAAAATACGAATTTAAAACAAATTTTTATTTTGTACTATTTTTATCTACTTTTTATATTGAAAATATATATTTCTAACAATTTTATTAAAAAAACCTGTGTTAACGGTCACCTGCCAACATCGGCCACCTGTCCTAACGGCCAGTTTAAAAATTTCCCAAACCAATTATATTATGTAGACTACAAAAACTGTCAATACCGTCCACCTTTCTATATCGGCCAATAGTTCTTTCATTTTTGGTGGCCGTTACTGACAAATTTTACTGTACAGTAAAACCTGTGTTAACGTCCACCTGCCAACATCGGCCACCTGTCCTAACGGCCAGTTTAAAAATTTCCCCAACCAATTATATGTAGACTACAAAAACTGACAATAGCGGCCACCTTTCTATATCGGCCAATAGTTCTTTCATTTTTAGTGGCCGTTACTGACAGATTTTACTGTACAGTAAAACCTGTGTTAACGTCCACCTGCCAACATCGGCCACCTGTCCTAACGGCCAGTTTAAAAATTTCCCCAACCAATTATATGTAGACTACAAAAACTAGCAATAGCGGCCACCTTTCTATATCAGCGAATAGTTCTTTCATTTTTAGTGGCCGTTACTGACAAGTTTTATTGTATTACGAAAAATGATGAAATGTGAGATTGTATCTAACGGCGCGACTACTCGCGGGTTAAAGCTAATTGGCTCTCCCCAAAGCCATAAATTCCACAAAAAGAAGAAGAAGAAAAAAAAATTCCTACGCATTACTACACCCTTCCTCGAGGCACTTACGAAATTTTTTCAAAATTGCAAAATTTTTCATCAAGTTATCGCGAAAAAGGATAAAAATTGAGATTCTATTTAACCGCGCGACTACTCGCGGGTTAAAGTCGCCGGTTTACGAAATAACGAATTTATTCCTTTCATTTGCACCATACTGCATACACATGCAACGGTGGAAAATAGTGTCGCGCACGCTTGATTGGCAATTAAAAAACAAAGGGATTTTTGATATTGTATTGCAAAAATCTCTTCGGCATTTCATCAACCGATGTTTAAAGAATATCTACTTACCTTGGCAACATTCAAATTTTCAGTTTTTCACATAGTTTTTGAGGGTTAAAAATGATCGATTTCGCAATTTTTCAATTTTTAATCGCTTATATGTCAAAAACTCTCAACTTTAGAGAAAAGTCACTAAAGACCTTTTCTGTTTGGAATGATCCAAAAAGACCTAAAAAAATTTTGTTCTATGCAAATCATTTTAGGAAAAAAAAAAAAACAAAAAAAAACGTTTAAAAAATTTTTGACCTACTTTTGGTCCTGGCAACATGCAAATTTGTTCAAAGGGGTACTTTTTGAGTAAGATTGTGCAAAAAATCCGAATTAGAATATTTTTCCTAGCGGATGCGCATTGGCTTTCTGGACTATTAACACTGCTTTCAAAATCAATAAACACGCTTGTGCATTTACAGGTACTTTAAAATGGTTTCGTGTGAACCAATGGCGTACCAATAGATCAGCATGCCCTGGTTCCAGTTGGGATGCGGGTCCACCCGCTCAATAAATACTCACATTGCACGAGTATCGAGCATCTAGTCTATTGTATTGGGATTATTTTTATGAGCCACCGTATAAAACTTGCATTGAAAATCTCAGTTTCTGAATTTCTGCAATTTTGTAATTTGCCTACAACTTATTCATGGATCGTGTTAATATAAAAAAAATACAAGTTTTTGAGTTAGCACCTGTAGGCTAGGGATGGCAGTTTTTGACAAAACACCGGTTTTCGGTTATACCGGTTTTTTTTGCTTACGGTTTAACCTGGCGGTTATAACCGGCCAAAAAAACCGGTTTTTCCAAAAACCGGTTTTTGGTTTTTTTTATCCAATAGGTTACAATGTTACATTTACCATGCACTTTAGTTTGAGATACTCCACTTGACTCGATACTCGCTATCAATATGATCAAAATTAGTACTATCGAAAGAACATCAATATGTAAATAAAACACAATTTTTAATAAAACCATTTCATTCTATTAATTATTATATTTATTTATTATTTTATTATTATTAGGTATATATTTATTGATTATTATTAAATATAATATAGCGTAAGATTAATATATACATAATGCAATAATATAAAATTTAACCCAACCATTTCAACTTATGAAAAATTTCCAAGACTCTTTCAAATGGGATTTAAAAAAAATAATATCAACATAAATATTGTACTTAAAAATAAATTGGATAATGCAATTTATCTTTTATTTTTACTACCATCAAAAAAATTTATCATGTATTTCTTTTAACACGTTTGTATATTTTTGTATAATAGGTACATTTGAACTCATTTCGTACTTCCTGTATGGGTATATCGTTTTGAAAACGTAGGGAAATCTTTGGAGATTCGTATTCGTAATCGGTAATTCGATATTAATAGTCAGAACATTATTTTTGGTAATCGGAAAAAGTCATTCACCCACTTTCAGTGTCAAGAGTCAAGTGTGAAAAATAGATGATGTTTGCGTCTACTTCAACCAGATCACTTCTTATGTAAATATTATGATTACAAATATCTTTTCAACGAAATATTATAATAAAACTTATTTGTTTCTGGCTGATGTGAGTTTGCACTTTCAGTTTGCTTCTGTATTTATAAAATAAAATTTGAATTATGATTTTGTTTGGAATAATTACTTGAGAATAATAATTATGATTGGGATCCAAAATAATACCTAACCTAATCCTAATCACTGTTAAAACCTAACAACCGGTTTTTACTTTAAAAAGAAAAAACCGGTTATAACCGGGACAAAAAACAACCGGTAAAACCGGTTATTGCGAAGTAAGAAAACCGGTTTTCGGTTAAAACCGGTAGGTTTTTCCCATCCCTACTGTAGGCAGGCACCGGCGGTTAGTTTTCACACAAGAACTTCGGCAAGCAGGTAAAACCAGCAAGCAACCTTACAAAAGCGTTCAAAAATTTTTTGATGAATAGTTATTCTTCGTTTTTATTAATAAGTACCTACACAAAAATTCTAATTTATTAAGCAGGTTACATTTCGCAGTGTGTACTTACGTATTTCAAAATGTACACATCAAATTAGAAACAAAAGAACAAAAAAACGCTTTAGAGCTGCCCCTGCGGGACCAGGGCCCTATGCTCAGTATGCCACTGGTGTGAAAAGAGAATCGCTACAATTATTGAGAAGTCAGCCGTAGGGAGGGGCGACACAACCGACGACAAAAGTTGTAGTGCAGTCAAGAAAACTCCCGTGTGAAAAGGAAATGCGTTTTGCGTTGTTATTAAATGACGACTTTCAGTAGCGACAACAACAAACGCTCGACTTTTGCTGCCGACTTCGGCTTCAAAAAGTAGTTCGTCTGTAAGCGTCCTTAGCCGCGAGTTTAAATTTACAATACTCTTAACCCCTCTAAAGGTTAGAATAATAAAATTTCGGGCAGCTCGACATGCAAGGTCAATTGCTATACTGACAGTCCTGGACTGTTAACTCAAAATTTTCACAGTGATTACGTAAAACTTCAGTTTATACGCACTAAAAAGAAGAGATGATTATTACGTTGTATAAAAGCAGATATTTAGGTCACAAACAGCGTTAGATTGAGCTCACTTCAATAGTGATACGGAAATGCAGTTATCCTAGACGACATTTCCGCAGACATAAACTAAATTGCAGGATCAAAAATTCCCAGTAGACCCTATCCAGCTTCTAAAATTTAGTTTCGTGTGTGTGCTTTAATGCAGATTATGTGGAGCAGTAAACCTTTTCAGATTCCATACGTATTAAGGGCACTGTAAATTTTAGGTTTTTAGGAATTTTAAAATACAAATATTCAAGCACGAACTAGGAACACAACTAATCCTGATCCGTCTTTTTTTCCAATGTTTCTAAAATGCCGAATATTATCTATATATTATGTTCTTAAATTTCCAATAACCGATTTTGATTTCCTGATCTCATAAAGTTATTAAATGTATTATTAAATATATCGTTACAGTGTGAAATACTAAGACGCTGACGTCATCAGCCGCAAGTCATAAACAAAAAGGAAACCTATGACCTTAAATACTGATTTTAGCAAAAAAATTCTTCTTCTTTTAGTGCCTATTTGTTTCGAATATTGGCGATCATTGTGGCTATAATTATTTTATTAACTGCTGCTTTAAATAAATTAGTTGTTGTTGTGGAGAACCATTTCCTCAGGTTCTTTTGCAAAAAAAATTAAAGAGGTCAAAATTGTACCTATGAATATAATTCTCTCCATTTCTGTTTATGTACAATCATGTTCTAAAATTAATAATAAACGAGATTCAGTTCAATAATTATCCTTTCCCCCGTCCACAATATTCTTGTTTAATAAGATAACACCGCACGAAAAAAATTGTGAAAAAGAAATTGTAGGAAATCGCTTGTCAGAATTTCAGTTCGTATCATTTTTGTCGAAAAGTTGAAAATTCTCCTTTAAAATCAAGATGACGGCTCATGCAACGGCGGAATTTAGGCCCCTTACAGACGAACTACGTGTTGAAGTCGAAGTCACCAGCAAAAAGTCGAGAGTTTGTGGTTGTCTGTCGCTACTAGAAGTCATCATCTAACAGCAAAGTAAAACGCCTTTCCTTTTCACACGGGCGTTTTCTCGAGTACGCTACAACTCCTCCCGTCAACTGACTTCTCTTTTCACATGAAACCACTTTGATACGCCGGTAGCAGCGACAAAAAATACAAGCGTGTTTGTTGATTTTGAAAGCAGTGTTGACAAAAATGGAGTCTTGCGACTCAGACACTTTCATTGCTCCAGTTCAGACTGAACCTCCTTTGTCTGCGCTTTCCAAGGAGCAGCAAAAGTAATGCTTAACCCCCCTAAAGGTTAGAATAATAAAATTTCGGGCAGCTCGACATGCAAGGTCAATTGCTATCCCGATTATCCTGGACTATTAACTCAAATTTTGCACTGTAATTACATCCAGTTTCAGTTATTACAGACTAAAAAGAAAAGATAATTTTTACGTTGTATTTAGGTCACAAACAGCGTTAGATTGAGCTCACTTCAATAGTGATACGGAAATGCAGTTAATCCTAGAC
The DNA here is from genome assembly GCF_917563875.1 of Diabrotica virgifera virgifera. NCBI lineage: Eukaryota > Metazoa > Arthropoda > Insecta > Coleoptera > Chrysomelidae > Diabrotica > Diabrotica virgifera. The sequence goes on along the minus strand of NC_065448.1, from coordinate 210,559,826 downwards.
GACATTTCCGCAGACATAAACTAAATTGCAGGATCAAAAATTCCCAGTAGACCCTATCCAGCTTCTAAAATTTAGTTTCGTGTGTGTGGTTTAATGCAGATTATGTGGAACGTTGAATCGATTAAATATGACGAGGAACGTACTGTGTCCGACGCAAATTTCTGGACAAATCTCATTATATATTAGACTTAACCAGACAGCCGCTTCTGTTTGCATATAATTAAGAACTTCCAACAGGGATCATGCCAGTTTGTGCAAGCAGTTGGACGCGAAAATTACGTATTTAAAATCGTTACAATTCGGATAAGTACATTATACAGGGTGTTTCATTAATAATTGTCCATATAGTAACTGGAGAAACCTTAGCACAAAATACGAAGATTTAACCTGAAACACTTAAATAAAATGTGGTTCCTTACTGAGTTACAGGGTGTTTTATTTCTAATATTCTAAAATAATTTTAGCCCATTACTTTAACAACTTTTAATATTTTTTGTTCAAACTTGACAAACAGTTTACAGATGTTAAGGTGTTTTAACTAGTGTTAAAAGATAGTTTTCTGCTGTTACCAGAGGCGTGCTGTTGGGATGTATACTTCATTTTTTCCGCTTTTCCCCCTCACAATCTACGCCACTGTCGTAAACATCATTTCAGCATGTTTTATTTTATTTTTCGTTACTATTTACGTAAATATCATACTTTGTCTCAGTGCGATAGAGTAAGCAGTTTTCAAGTTATTTGAGTTTAAAGGTAATGGATTCGGTAAGACTATGTATTTTAAACACAATAAATTTATTGAATGTTTTATAAATACGCCAGGGAAATAAGACAAAGATATACCATGTTCGGGACACTTGAGCAGCCAGGTTGCAAATAGGTTTTTTGGATACTATATGCCTAATGCATTATAAATACAAAAATGCCCGTCACAGTTCGGACAAGAATTTTAGTTATTAAGAAATAAGTGTCAAACATGGCAGTTTTTTCGATTAAATCGCCACAGGTAAAAATACGGCAATTAAATATATTACTTATAGCATCCTTCTTTTAGTAGACGAGCAAAGTTTAAAAATGACCGTTTTTGAAGTTTGATCCGATCAAGTTGCTTTGGAAATTTCAAAATGAAACTAAAATTTCGAAAATAAAACATTTGCTATAACTTTAAAAGTAAATGTAAAAGTTTTAGTAAACTTTGATCTGCAAGAAAGTGGTCAATAAAGCTTTAAAACTTACGTCCTAACGAAATCGATTCGTGGTCGGTGGAGGGGAAATATTAAAATCCGTGTAATCAAAAAATGAAATTGATTCTTCAAACATATGCTGCGATTAATATCTCAGGAGCTTGTTGATGGTTTTGATCATAATTTTTTCAATTTTAATGTACTCGTAGTCTTGTAGAGTACGTTATGTACACATATCCTCACCTAATATTACAAAATATTAGAGGGAACCCCCCTTATCACTCATGGATATGAAAATAAATTACGACCGATTCTAAGACCTACCGAATATGCATATATAATTTCATAAAAATCGGTAAAGCGGTCTCAGAGGAGTATGGCAACTAACACTATAACAGGAGAGTTTTATAGATGTAAATATGCACTTAGAAAATGCACTTAAAGAAATGAAAAGAAATAAAGCACCGGGTAACGATGGAATTCTGGCGGAAATGCTGAAAGACGGCGGGGAAGAAGTTATCAGATACCTAAAAATACTTTTTAATAAATGCCTATTAGAAGGAAACATTCCAAAGGAATGGAATACTACTAACACAATCTTAATACACAAAAAAGGTGACAATACAGATCTAAAAAATTATCGTCCAATATCACTACTATCACAACTTTATAAAACATTCACAAAAATAATTACAAATAGATTGACCACAAAGTTCGATATATATCAACCAGCAGAACAAGCCGGTTTTAGAAAAGGCTTCAGTACATGCGACCATCTTCACACACTAAAGATCCTAATAGAAAAAGTTAACGAATACAATTTACCAATCTGCTTAGCATTTATAGATTACGAAAAAGCTTTTGACAGCATAGAATTATGGGCTATTGAGGAAGCACTGGTCAATAGCAGAATCGATTCTAGATATAGGATATTAATACATAATATACAGCGTGTCTACTTGAGTTGGAAACATATGGGAAACTTTTTTATTATTAATTTTACGAAAAAAAGTTATTCTTTATAAAAAGTTCTGCATGCCCCAAAACCTAAGATTCAATCATCAGATATCAAATTTTCTGAATATTATACGAGGTATGTCAAAAAATATGAATTTCGGTCAAGGGTAAAGTACCTTTATTTCTATCAATATCGAAAATTCTTATGATAAAAAGTTGTTTGGAATTAAAAACTAAGATCAAATAGGCAATTACATGCTTCTTATTGAAAAAAAAAAATTTTTCTCAAATTTAAGGATACCCAACATTGTTTTTAATTATTACAAATATGATAACTCGTTTATTATTCATTTTACGAAAAAAAGTTATTCTTCGTAAAAAGCTTTGCATGGTCTAAAATCTAAGACACAACCATGATATATCAACTTTTATTAATTTTATACGAGGTGTGTCAAAAAATATGAAATTCGCTCAATATTATAGCACCTTTATATTTCACAGTATTTCAATTAGAAGGATGTAATTGCATATTGACACATAGTTTTTAGTTCTAAACAACTTTTTTAATAACTGTTTTCAATATTGTGAAAAATAAAGGTACTTTACTCTTGAGTGAAATTCATATTTTTTGACATAACTCGTATAAAATTAATAAAATGTGATATCTGTTGGTTGCATCTTCGGCCTTATGACCTACAGAGCTTTTTATAAAGAATACCTTTTTTTCGTAAAAGTAATAATAAAAGAGTTATCGTATGTGTAATGAATCAAAACGAAGTTAGTATCAATAAATTTGAGAAAAATTTGGAAAATATTTTTTTCCAATTAGAAGCATGTAATTGCATATTTGAGCTTAGTTTTTATTTCCAAACAACTTTTCAGAATAAGCATTTTCGATATTGAGAGAAATAAAGGTACTTTACTCTTGAACGAAGTTCATATTTTTTGACATACCTGGTATAATATTCAGAAAATTTGATATCTGATGATTGAATCTTAGGTTTTGGGGCATGCAGAACTTTTTATAAAGAATAACTTTTTTTCGTAAAATTAATAATAAAAAAGTTTCCCATATGTTTCCAACTCAAGTAGACACGCTGTATACAAACATGCTAAAATGGTAGTCACGATGGATAACGACATGAAAACTAGGCCAATCAAAATCAACCGAGGAGTAAGACAGGGAGACACCATATCTCCAAAACTATTTACTGCCGCACTTGAAGACATCTTTAAATCATTAAATTGGGAAACAAAGGGACTCTCGATAAATGGAAAGTATTTAAACCACCTAAGATATGCAGATGACGTGGTACTAATAGCCGACAGCTGGAAAGAACTGAAGGTGATGATCGATGAGCTTCATAGAGAATCCTTAAAAAAAGGACTAAAAATGAAGTTGAGCAAAACTAAGCTAGTGTCGAACAAAGATGATCAACCAACGATAACCATCCAAGGAACAAAAGTGGAACATGTAAAAGAATATATATATATATATCTAGGTCAGAATATCAAGGTAAACAAAGAAAACCAAACTACCGAAATAAGCAGACGAGTAAGAATGGGATGGGCTGTATTCGGAAAACTCTCATATATACTAAAAGACAAAAAGATACCACAATACCTTCGAACCAAAGTGTTCGATTCTTGTATCCTTCCCGTTCTCACTTACGGAGCTCAAACCTGGACATTCACAAAAATGAACATGAACAAGATTAGAAAAACTCAAAATGCCATGGAACGACAGATGCTTGGTATCTCACTCATAGATCGGCAAACAAACGAAGCAACCCGAAACAAAACAAAAGTAAGGGATGTCGTGGAACAAGCGGCTAAATTAAAATGGAAATGGGCTGGACACAACGAACGTCTCGAAAATGGTAGATGGAGCAAGGAAGTTGGAAACTGGCGACCGTAGGAAGCGAAGAGACCAAGAGGAAGACCTCAAATGCGCTGGAGCGATGACATCAGAAGAGTCGCAGGACCAATGTGGAAACGCCTCACACACAACAGAGATGAATGGCGAGAAATGGAAGAGGCCTTTATTCGACATTTCGAATAGAAAAAAGGCTATATAAAAAAATATATATACATGGCTATTAGAAAATGGGAATTAGTGATAGAAAAGTGAAAATTAGGGGTTGTATGTATTTTTTAATTCTACACCATATAAAATTAAGGTAGACAATTTTGTCCAAAAAAATAAAAAATAATGTCAGGGGGCAACCCCCTTATAATTGATGGGTATGAAAAATAGATTAAAACCTAATCTCAGTCCTACAGGATATACGTGTACAATTTCATAAAAATCGGTCTAGCCGTTTCGGAGGAGAATGGTAACTAACACTGTTACACGAGAATTTTATGTTATAGAAGTAACTGTGAATTAAATAATTAAAGTGGCTAACTTTGATCGCATTTATCCTAGGCGAAAAGTTTTTTTTTAATTCGTGTAAAAATATCAGCTTTTCATATCCCAAAGTATATTTACTCTACAGTCAATATTAACAAATCTATTCAAATTGTTTTAAGCCAAAAATGACTGTACATTAGTAAAATGTTTTTGGAGTGACAAAAATGACTTGTGACTTGTGACTGATTTTTTAAAATTCTTTGAAATTATAAGTGTTCTTCTTTCATGCAGTTTCCACGGAACTTCTGTATTATTATTATTTTTTGAGCAATAACATTGCAAAAAAAAGTTCTTTAGGAAAAACAAATTGAATAAAATTTAAACTAATCGACGCACGGTCTTAAAATTTTGTGTACATGATACTTACTGATTGGTTCAACTCTTCCTGCAATATCAAAGTCTTAAGTTTATTTTCGCAAAAGTTATAGCAAATTTTTTATTTTCGAAATTCTAGTCTTATTTTGCAATTAGCGAAGCAACAAATGATCGGATTAAAATTCTTAAACCGTCATTTTGAGCCTTTGCTCATCTATAAAAAGATGAATGCTCTAAATAAGATATTTACTTACACTATTTAACCTGTAGCGATTTAAAAGAAAAATTGCCATTTTTGACACATTACTAAAACACTAACTAAAATTCTCGTCCGAACTGTGACGGGCATTTTTGTATTTATAATCTATTAGGTATATAGTATCCAAAGAACCTATTTGCAACCTGGCTGCTCAAGTGTCCCGACAAAAACCTTATTTCTCTGGACTAAAAATACCTAATCTTATTGAATACATTATCTTTAAACGCAAATAAAATAACTGAAAAACTACTTACTCTATCGCATTGAGATAAAGAATGATATTTACGTAAAAGTAACGTAAAAAGTGAATCAAAAAATATGCTGAAATGATTATTACGACAGTGGCGTAGATTGTGAGGAAAAAAAGCAAACGGGAAAAATGAAGTACATATCCCTACAGCAGGCCTCTGATAACAGCAGAAAACTATCTTTTAACACTAGTTAAAATATCTTCTGTTTAAACTGTTAATTAATGTGTAAATTGTTTGTCAAATTTTGAAAAAAAAATGTTGAAAGTCGTTAAAGCAATGGGCTACAATCATTTTAGAATATTTGACATAAAACACCCTGTATCATGTTAAAGAGGAATATTTTATTTAAGTGTTTTAGGTTAAATCTTCGTATTTTGTGCTCTTAAAATCTTTTGTGCTGTAAGATTTCTCAAGTTATTATATGGACAATTCCTAATTAAACACCCTGTATATAACATTTATGTATCTACAGTGGCCGTTACAATTAGGATTGTAAAATAGAGTAACATTTTTTATTTTATTTAAGAGCATAGGCGCAAAATTTCGGACCAATGCTTTTTAAATGCATTCCTTTTTTTTTCGAATTCTGAGAAAACTAATAAATAAATATATATTTATGAAAAATTTAAAGGCAGAATGAAAGATTACATTATTACCTAAAATTCCCTTAGAATAAACAAAAAGTTTCTTTTGAATGAAATATTTGAAATTAAAAATCACATTAAATATTTGTCTTTTCTTACCCCTGTAACCCTAATTTAAATGTAACTTAATTTTTTTACATAAAAATAAACGTAATGGTATGCAAAATATATACGGTTGCAAAAACGTCTGATAAGAAGGTGTTACCTCTTCTTTTACTTCTTCTTCTTCTTCGTCAAATCCCTTTATGAATCATTGGATATCCTGTTGGTTGCCATGCTCGCTATCGTGACTTTATTGATAGCATTTTTTCCTACCATTGACTTAGATTATTAGGCATGGCGTTCTTCTGATGTCAGTAACACGTTTACCTAGGAACTTTACCTGAATGATCAGTAAAGCTCGGATTATAGGCAAAATGCCTTTTTTGCCTATTTTGCCTATTATAATTGTTTTTTGCACTTTTTGCCTTTTTTCGTAAATTCCGCATAGTTGTGCCTTTTTTAAAATTTCATGGTACTACCCATGATATTCTATTACTAAACCATTCTATAATAAAATTTGGGTCAATAATAAAATATCAATGGTTTGTTTATATAACAGATTTCTAGGAAAATGTACCTGATCGAGACTTGAGGGTTAACTATTTGGAAATCCCTAAGCTTTATTAGTTTATTATCAGTTGTACAATCGGTTACTGTATCAGAGTTTAGTCACAAATTGCTATATCTTAGTTTAGCTTTGTTGCGTATACCGAAAAGCAAAGAACACGTTTTAAAACGTTTTAGACATTTGTGTGAAAAGATAACATCTAAATTAAGGCTATGGATCGCACCTTATTCGGAACTTTCTCTAGAAGGAGATGGAGCATTTTGTAAACCATGCGGCAAATCGGTAAGTTTTATTTTTTCTCTTTTTTTCTCGTCCCACAACATAACTAAAGTCTAAAGCGGTTTTAGAATTCTAATTATTTTTTTTAATTCTCAGATTTCAAGTAGAAAAAAGTACTTTATTGACCAGCATTGTGGAACCCCACTTTATAAACGTAATTTGGAAAAATTAAATTCCTCTAAGTTAGCCCAAATATCTCTGCGGGATAGTTTAAGCAGTTAAAAAAAAAAGGAGGAAGACGCATTTAAATTTGATTTATGCCAGATGATGATTGCATCCAACATTCCTCTATATAAAGTTAATAATCCTAGTTTTAAATGCTTTTTCGAAAAATATCTTAATAAATCCTTACCGGACGACAGTACATTGAGAAAACATACTGTGGAAAAATGTTATGTGGAATGTATTTCAAAAATTAAGCGGGAGTTAAAGGGCAAATTTTGTATATTATCGTGGATGAAACGACAGATGTATGCGGCAGGTATATAGCTAATTTAATGGTTGGAATTTTGAACGAAAACTTTGCGAGAAAACCTTATTTACTTGCCGTTAAAGAATTGGAAAAAAACAAATACAATTTAACAATAAGTCGATTTATACAAGTTAGTTTAACAAACCTCTTTTTACCCAACCCTATACCAGTGAATAAAATAGTTTTAATGCTTTCAGATGCTGCGGCATATATGTTAAAAGCTGCTGTTAATTTAAAGATTTTTTATCCTAATTTAATTCATTGCACTTGTGTAGCCCACGGGGTAAATAGAATTGCTGAAGAAATAAGAAATCTGTTTCCGTTGGTAAATAATTTTATAAATTTTATGAAAAACGTTTTTGTAAAGGCTCCGTTGAGGGTGCAAATATATAAAGAAAGACTTCCCGGTGTCCCTTTGCCACCTAAACCAGTAATTACAAGGTGGGGAACCTGGCTCGAAGCAGTTTTTTTTTACTTTGAACACTGCAATGAAATAGAATTAGTTATGTCAGAATTTGATGATGATATTTCCGAAGCCATTTGAGAAACAAAAAAAATATTAAAAAATCCCAAATTGAAACAGGAACTCGCTTATATCAATGAAAATTATAAATTAATAGTTACCACAATTACCTTATTAGAAAAACAAGAGATAAATTTATGTGAGTCAGTAAAATTAATAGATAATTTAAAGACGAAAATTAAATCGGCACCTGGAAGTAACGGTCAATTAATTTAAAAAAAAATGAAATATGTTTTCGACAAGAATGGAGGTTTTTCGTTTTTATCTAATGTTGCTAAAGTTTTGAATGGGACATTTTCCGAGGAATTACAAATTATGCCAGATTTATTATCCGCTCTGAAATATGCTTCAATTACATCTGTCGATGTCGAACGTTCGTTTTCGATGTACAAATTAATTTTAAGTGATCGAAGACATATTTTTAAGACCGAAAATATTGAAAAACATTTAGTTGTTTCTATAATTGATAAAATTTTAAGTGGTTACAATGTTTAATTATTAATTAACAGTTAATTAGTTACTAGTTTATTTATACTAATGTTATGATTATGATGTGTAAATATACCTGCCTTAAATTAATATTACGTTAATTCACTTTGTACAATAAATAATAAGTTATATTCCTTTATTGCCCATATTTTGCCTAAATGTTAATATTCCTGCCTTTTTTAATAAAAATCTTTGCCTATCTATCCTAATCTAGGCGCCTTTTTCTTCAATTTTTTGTTGCCTATAAATCCGAGCTTTAATGATCAGATCATATTTTTCAAGGCGTCTCATAATGTGGCCAAAATATTCCCGCTTAGGTCTCTTTAATAAATTAACCAGTTCTATCTAAGTATATCCTCATTTCTAATTCTGCGATCTAGCTTATTTTTAGTAGTATTCTGTGTACCCACAGAATCAAATGCTATGCTACAAAGGGTTTAAGTATAGCCTCTCATAGAGTCCACGCTTTCACTCCATACAGTAGCACTGGGAAGATTTAGCAGTATGTCATTGGAAGGCGAAGGTCAATACTAAGATCATGGTCGCAAAGTACGTTCCTCAGTTTTATAAAAGTAGCTCGGCTTGTTCTCTTTGGTTTTTGATATTGCTACCGAGATACACGAGTTTATCTGTATGCACTGTCCAGTACGGCATCTCCGACTTTTTTACACCATCATCGTGCATATAATTTTGATGCAAACTATCATATAGGTATTAAGTTTTTTAAAAGTTAAATTGTAATATATACTGATTACAAGTTTGATTTTTTATTTTATTTATTAAATTCTGGTTATTCTGGTTTCAGCAAGAAAACATATGGTGCACCTCCACATTTTCTTATAGAGTCCATGATTGCACTCCATACATAACCACTGGAAAAATATAGTAACATATCACTCAGACACCGTGGCTGCAAAATCCGTTCGTTTCAGTTTCGCAGATGATATCAACTTCGTAGCACAATCATGTTCAAGAACAGCTTAATTTCTGTAAAAACCTATCCAAGAGTGCAAGAGCTGACGTTTTATCGGACAACAATCCATTAGTTGATCCGGTACAACTCAAATGAAAGAAACATCAGCAAGAGTGGGCAGAACAATAATCTGGATTATGAAACCTTGAAAAAACTTGTAGTTCGTCAAAATGTAAAGAATAAAATAAGAAAAGAATGTGTGTGTACATTGTACGCACGTAAGAAGTTATACTGCTATTGTATGATTTCAACGAAATTAATATACTTTAAACAGTTTATTTGTATTTTACTCAAATATTAAACTAATTTTAATACTTACTACTCCCTAAAAATTTTTAATAAAGCAATACCAAAAATTAAAAAAATAAAAGAATAAAAACACAAATAAATGATTTCTCAACACATTTTAACTAAATACGCATGTTTCGAAAAAAAAATTAATAATAAATATACTTACAATCATAAAATGTATAAAAAAAATAAAAAAAATAAAAATTTGCATTGGGGATCGAACCTGCGTACGTTAGGCTTGTTTGGTTTAAAATCCACGCACTTTAGAACTTGGCCATTTAGACATACGAGTGATGTGGAAATATACACCAACTGACAGTTTTGACAGTTGCTTATTCTCATTTAATCAAATTAGTTTGGAACTTTACTGAAATAAATACGGACAGGACAGAACGACGATTGCAATTTGTGTTTTGCTAATACAAATTCTGGTAATTTGTTATTTGTTAAGCTTTCGGGAAAAACAATATTGATTTATGATTTTATTTAATGCTACCGGTAATAGGCTTTACGCATTACTGTCCATTAGGGTCTATTGTTATATTATGCTAATCACAACTTTGCCAATTGCATTACTTGTGTCCTCAGATGTTGGTCCATATTGTCATATATCTAAAAATATGCACTTTTAATAAATGTATATTATGCACTTATACAATTAATCCAAAATATGCAAATATGCACTTAATATGCATTTTGCATATTTCCCGAGCTCTAGTTGTTGTTATTGTTATTACAAATATCATTTTTATACGGCCGTGCTAAAAGCACGGCTAAAACTACTTTTACGCACGCATTTCGTTTCCGAAAGTTGCACTTTCCCGCACGGCGTGCGGGAAAGTAAAATACCTTGTAATATGGCATTATAATATATTATAATACATGCAATAAACTAATATTTAGATATTATTTACTAATTTATTTCAAATTTATCTTATTGTGTTCATGTTTTAATGAAATTAGCGCGAAAATTCGACGAAATAAAATTATTTTAACATAATATTTAAAAATCAGATCAGTAGACAATTCCAATGGTTTTGAATCGTCGTCATGGAAACCAATATCGTCGTCGTGGTAACCCATTATATTGAAAGTTTGGTTTTGACAACCTTGTCAAAGAATTATTTTTTGTTTATTTTCACTCCTAAATAAAAATTGAATTGACTCTATTTTTTGTGGCTTTTTTCCAAACGTACGGCCCTAGAAAAAATATTGTTCTTAACTCATGCGGAAAGTGTCTTCCCCGCACTCGACTGCTTGCCGTAACTCCGCTATCGCGCCGTTCGGGTCAACGGCAGTCTCATGCGTGAAAGTATCACTTTCCGCACTAGTTAGGAAAATAACTATTTCGCTACTAGCCGTATAGGCTAATGCGAATTTGTAAATAAAAAAAAATAAAGAATAAATTCGCAGGCACTATTTAACACGAAATTTATAGGGAAAATATAGTTTTTGGGGATTTTTTTCTATAATAACGTCATTAGAAGAGTACTTATACTTACATAATATGAATATGATGTAACTGACAAGTATATGTACGTTGAGTCCACGAGTCTTTACCCGTGCGTCATCATTTAAAGCATACGAAATAAGTCGGAAATTTACTAAACGCAACAGCAAGTGACATAAAGTTGGTATTATTCCGATCACGGGTTATAGTATAAAATTTGACGTTATCAAATAAATAGAATGTCAAATTTAAGTTTTGCTTTAAAATTTTGGTGCATAATTACAGCTACATTTGAAGTAGCTTAATAAATTCTTTTATATTCATTGATTAATAAATAAGTAAACAATTTATAAAAAAATTCAATAACATATTTTCTTTTTGTTATTTTGTTCACTTTGGCGGAACATCAAACACAAGCATTCCTTAACTGTGTCAACAGTAGCTTTGTACGTTGTCAAAATTTATCGTAAAATAACATAAACTTATCATACTAAGGCCCGGTCTTTTCACCTCCGAATAAATAGTTAACGGGAAGTTTTTCTGACAGATAAAAAAAGTAGCGTCTTTTCAGTCTGGAATAAAGTTATCCGGCAGATAAATTGACGTTAAATGTCAAATATTTAACTGCCGAACAAAGTACCGAATAAAAGTTATCTGGAAGATAAACTTTGCTTTTTGTATATTTCATGGCACTTCATGGTTTCTGGTACCGCGAAACTAAAAATATAACCTAAAATCTTGTAGTTCTGATCTGATTGAACTAATTGCAAAAGTAAAATTTCATTCTTTCTAAAAATTCTCAATCACAAATTTTATGTTATTTTGTTTTTATACATAGGTACCTACTGTAATTTTTTGAGCAGAGGTATTAGATATTAAATTAAAGATGGGTTATAATTTGAGAAAATTTTAATATGTATTATTGTATACCTACCCAACTATATTCATTTACAAAGGATAACAAGTTGTAAAAAATAAAAATAGAATAGTTTTTTTATCCCATCTTGCATAAGTAGGTACCTACCTTAAAAATTACCCACCAGAATAATCTGTGAAAAATGAAATTGGTAAAAATTTTACCTCTAGCTTTGTTAAAAAATTGTTGTTTTCTCATTTTTAAAATAATGGTTTCTTGGAATTGCCAAATATTTTACGATTCCAAAATGAAAGGTATTGATATAGTAGCTAGAATTATGTTGTATGCACATGGTTCTCAAAAACAGTAGATACCTACCTTGAAAAAAGCTGCAGAGTTAAGTATCCAAAACATACCTACTGTGTGTATCAAGAAATTCTCAAAATTTTCAATAAATCTATAGAATATAGGACTGAAGACTGATTTTATATTCTGACAATTTTGTAATATTCCCTGGATATGTTTTAAATAGGTATCTTCTTACTAATATTCTTTGTGCCAAATATAAATAATTATGTATTATTGCTGTTTAAATTCAGATCATTGAGCTCATAGCAGTGGGTTGTTACTTGGAGATTCTGATTGTCCACTGAAGTCATTTTTAATGAGTCCACAAATATACCCCTTTTTGTATATGGCAAAAAACAACACAATTAAATTGATTCAATTGTCCTATCTTACAGTGAACAAATATATTTATAACATAGAGAGAGATGAAAATGAAGACAATTTTGAAAATGAATTGCTACGTATAAACCAGGAATAAGTTAAATTATTGAATTTACTGAAGTTAAGATGTTTGATAATCTTATAAAAATTTTGTGTTAAGCTTGTCATGCACAGGGAGCTATACTATAATATATCTCATATCACTCACTATAGTAATGAGTGAGGCTGCATACACGGAACTATCATATTTATTATGGTTCCGTTTATGCAGACTAGAGTGAGCGATATAATATATCTATTACAGTGTACCTCCTGGTCAGTATCAAGCTTTACGGGGAAATAGAGGGATCATTAATATACATGTATCATTTTTTTAATTTTTATTTAATTGTGATTCGTATATTTTAATTTTTAAATTTAATAAATCAATGAATTTTGTGTCTCTCTTCTGCCCTTTCATTTTCTCTGGCACGCTTGTGTTGTACCCTTTCCTCCTCTTTTGCGATCTGAAGCAATTGAGCTATGTTGAGTATTAGCATTGTTCTTTCTTGTAATACATTTTTTGGTTTATTATTGGTAGCTTACTTCTGGAACTAGCTTTTTTCTTTAAGAACGCAGGATTCCATCTTCTAGATGTTTGTCATATCTGTAACTAATTTTTTTATTTAGAAAAGTGAAAGGTATCTACTAACAAATATTAAAATTAGGTTTTATTATTGTTACTGGGGTTGTCCAATTTACCATGTAAATTATCCAATCTTTAAAAATATTGTGTTTTGATATACACAGTTGGTTTAGCCCTAGTTTACTATTCAATATACCAGTTGGATGGATTATAAATCTGTAGCGTTTTGACAATGATTGATATGTCCATCTAGCCTAATTTTTCAGGAGAGCATTTTGAAAGTTTGAATCATGTTGTGCCAACCCAAAAACGAAAAGTAATCAGCATAAGAAATCAAGTAATATATCAAGCTCTGCCCTACCTAATACAGTAGAACCCTAATTATCCGTGCTCCTCGGGACCGAAGGTGACATGGATAATCCGAACATGCATTATGTAGAATAAATAATATGTACATAATATACACATACATATTATGTACCTACCATAAAAAGATAACAGAAAAAATAAATCGTTTATTATGAATCTCTCTTTCATCATATAAAGTTTCCGTCAAGTGATTTACGATGATGCTATTTTGATAAAACCTTAAAAATGCAACTTGAGTATGTAATAGAAAATCATAGCACGGATAATCCGCACCCGGATAATCAGGGTTCTACGGTAAGTTAAAAGGGGACATATCTTTTATACAAAAGATATGTGGGGCAAAGGGGGTTTTACCTTCATCATACACATACCAAACTCTACCAACTTGAAGAAATGTTACTAAATAGCATATCAAGCAAATAATCTCATTCTGGCTAAAATCAGACATAACATCAAGTTTTGGCATACCACTACAAAAATATAGTATTGAATTTTAATAAAACTTTTCCCCACATTAACACATTTTTACATCATTGAACAGTTAATAGCAGATATTATTAATAATCATATAATATGTACATATAATGTATACAAAATTACCACTGCATCTGTTTCATTGGCTAGCTTGTGTTTATTTAAACTTGTCTTTTTCTTCTTTACATAAAAATCAACAGTTTTCCATTAATTTAAAATTGATTTACCTCTTGTTCAAGCTCTCCACTCCAGTCAAATTTTTCAGCATAATCAATGTTTTCTTTCTAAAACAATATTGTTGTCTGATTAAAATATGGGTATTTCTAAACCTTATGACTTTATATACTTATTTTTTTTTTAAATTGTAATTCTTTGATTTACTTACATTTCCTTCTTCCAAAATGGAAATAAAATCGATAAAATCATCTTGATTATGTGAATTTGTGAATATAATTACGTTAGGTTAAGTTAAAACTGAAATTATAAAAATAAACACAAAAATCAGGTGTGTAGTGCAGTCACTGGAGGTGGATATGAGCTATTACCTCCGATTTCGTTGAACCTCCATAGATTTGCATGAAAATTGGTGAGTGGTTAGAGGATATCTCAAGGAACAAAGGTGACATGGTGCCAACTTGCGCTTTTATCCTGGGGGTGGATGCCACCCCTTCTCGGGGGTGAAAATTATTTTATTGAAAATAACCCCATAATTCGATAGAGGGATAGATTCTAAGCAAAATTTGTTATATAAAGTTATTAAAATAAATCAAAACTTTCTGAGTTATTGAAGATCAAAGATTTTAATCTTTCTTGAGAAAATGCATATTTTTTACGGATTTTTCATCAATAAATCAAAAACTATAAGATTTTGAAAAAAAGTTAATATTACCAAAATTGAAGCTAATAAAAAATGAAATAAATCCTTTACTAGAAAAACCTTTTAGTGTTAATTAAAAGTGAGTTATAGGTAATTGAATACATATTTTTTTCGGTGAGTAAAAAAATCTAAGTATTCAAGCTGAAATAACGGGAAAATGATGCATTTTATAACATAAACTTATTTAACATTTGTCAAAGTACTTAAAATTGTCTATTAAACCCGTTTGTTTTTAAGATATCAGGTTTATCTAAAAACCGTTTGGAAGTTATTTCCAAGGGCTATTTAATCACGTTGAATTTAATCTTTTAGACCCCTCACTTTTTTAAAAATAAAAGGTTAAATGGCCCCGGTTGCATGGTTTTCACAACAAAATTTAGGATTTAAACGTTTCTATCTCGGTTATTTATTACCCTATGGAAATAGTAAGACAGGTAAAATATTTGGCACGGAATAAACTAAAATTTGGGTATTTATCATTTTTAAGTGTATTGAGTATTTTTGGAGTTGTTATCAAAAGAATATGAAAATTACAATAATATTAAAAATTATGATTTTTTTAAATTACATCTTTTTTTTACAAAAATATGCATTCTAAACCGGTCAAAATTATTAAAACCATTACCTATGCTAATATAAAGAAGTAATTGTAAGGATTATTATAAATTTTAATTTTTGTAGAAATGGCGTATGTTTTATTTTTACTTTTTCCTAAAAAATTCGAAAGGGTTCTTTTATTTTCATCATAACTTGCTTAATTTTGACGCTATTAACTTGTTCTGAAGCTCATTTAATAGGTATTTTGAAGTACGTTGACAAATAATTAGCAAATATATTTTATACATTGCATCGTTTTCCTGTTATTTAAGCTTGAATACTTAGATTTGAGTACTCGTCGAAAAAAACACATATTCAATTGCCAATAACTCACTTTGAACTAACATTAGTTTAGTTTTTTAAGTGAGGAATGTATTCAGTTTTTTATTATCATAAATTTCAGTAATAATAACTATTTTGTAGAAGCTTATAGTTTTTGAGTTATACGTGAAAAACCGATTTAAAACATGCATTTTTTTACGAAAAAATAAAATTTTTGGTCTTTAATAACTCAAAAAGTGTTGATTTATATTATTAACTTGATATAACAAATTTTGCTTATAATTTGTCCCTCTATCGATTTATGGTATTATTTTTAATAAAATCATTTTCACCCCCGAGAAGGGGTGGCATCCACCCTCAGGGTAAAAGCGCAAGTTGGCATTATGTCACCTTTGTTCCTTGAGGTATCCTCTAATTACTCACCAATTTTCATTAAAAACGATGGAGGTTCAACGAAATCGGAGGTGAAAACCTTCAGTGACTCCATTAGTGTTCCGATTTCAAACTTACTTTTAAGCTTATCTACCGGATAACTAACTGGAACATAAATTGACGTGAAAAGACGGGTACATTTTATCTGGAGAATAAATATTTATCCTCCAGATAGCTAACTGCCAGATAACAGCACATTTATTCGGAGGTGAAAAGACCGGGCCTAACTCCTGTATAAAAATAGTTGTGGAAACAACTGTTTGAGTACTAGAAAAAAGTTCAAAATACAAAAATTGGACAAAATAACAGCAAAAAATTCAACAGACTGACAGTCACAAAACTAAACAAACCAAGCCGTCAGACATTGTACTTAAAATATGTGAAAACATCCCCAATCGTCTTTCTTTGTACCTATCTCTTTTCAATGTACTGAGTCTAGATCGTTCATAGAAATAACATGTGTTTTTACTTAATAACATGCGGCAGCTGGTTTGTCATTAGTTTCATGCGTGGAAGAGAATGATGCTAGGTAAAAAGTATGTGTTTTATCTCGCCAGGTATTAATTATGCACGGGTAAAGACTCGTGGAATCAACTGTATGTAGATTTTAATAAAAGAAGTTCTACACGCCGCGCCATTATATTTATACACCTCCACTAGTTTTCCTAATCGCATCAACACTCGTTACAAACATTAAATAAATGTATATATCTGTCATATTTATCACGGACCTATGGTTAGCGAACATCTGCAACCTTTTTCCATGTTCATATAGACATTTCTGTACAATATTCGGTCACATTTTAGGGTGTGGGTTTCTCCCTCACTCCCTTAATGGCCTCTAATCCTCTGGCACAGCTAGCTCAATGCATGTGTGGTGTTGATAATCTGAAATGAAACAATCGATTTTGGTATAACTGCTATGTAATATTTTTGCATCTGTTCATTCGTACAGGATGATTTTGGTATAATTAAAATATGAAAAAAATTGTTTATATTTTTGAAACAACGATAAGTACAAGGCGTAAAAAATAGTTATAAATGAGCATATTTATGAGGAATATGCAAGAAGTGTTTAATTTTCATTAGTTTTTACTAAACAGAAAAAAATATTTTGCTTATATTTTTAAAGTAAAGAATAATACTACATGACAAAACATATAGTTCTTTTCATATTATTTAAATATATATTATTTTATGTATAATAATTTAAAAATTTTTAGGACATGGCTCATAAAGCCTGTTATTCGATAGTCTTCATATAGGGCTTTTCATTCACAGTCATTTGTTTCGAGCTTCTGTCATGTGTCACATAATATTAATATATCTACGTCATACGTTATTAATATAACCAATGATACAAACCAAAGACGTATGACGTAGATATATTAATATTATGTGACACATGACAGAAGCTCGAAACAAATGACAATCGATGAAAAGCCCTATTGTTTGGCATTAGTTTTTACTAGGTATTATCATGTTGATCTAAGTCACTGCTAGCGTATTTCTCCACCTTTAGGGTTTATATTGTTGAAGATCAAGGTAGGTCCTTTACTGCGTCTTTGCCAATAATGTTCAAAAATTCTGCGAAGAACTTATCTATCCCTGCGGCTTTTCTCTCATTAATGCTGCTGTTTATAGTAGCGCCTACTTCCGTTTTGGAAACAAGTGAACTAATATCGTCATTTTTATTTTGTGTGATAGTATCCACTCCTATGGTCTTCACATGTTTACTTAAGCCTCTGTTAAGTGTCCCGGCCATTTTGACTTCTAGATGCCTGCCTGCTTCTTTTATTCTTTTGTGGATGT
The DNA here is from genome assembly GCF_917563875.1 of Diabrotica virgifera virgifera. Lineage (NCBI taxonomy): Eukaryota > Metazoa > Arthropoda > Insecta > Coleoptera > Chrysomelidae > Diabrotica > Diabrotica virgifera. Next base: position 210,541,666 of record NC_065448.1, on the reverse strand, counting down.
TGAACGAACCGTATTTACGTTCTAATATCTAGATATTTACACACTGCTCTTCCAGAAATCTCTTTTTAGTTTCTCTGATAGTTTCCTTTATCTAAAAAAATACAAGATCTTTTGTAGACGCTGCGATCCTTTCTTTTATCTCTTTCTAGACGCTGCATGTGGCGTAGTCTTTCCCTCAAATTTTCTTCTTGTGTTCATCGTCTATATATATAATGTCATCGGTCATCATTCGTTTTTTAAACGCTTTTCTTTACTTCAATAGTTTGCATCAAATCTTTAGACGTTAATTTGACTGACTTTTCTTCAATGCAAATTAATGAAAATTTGCAGACATATGCATTCGCGGGATTGTAGCTAATGATATGAACTATACATAATTTCACTTTTTACGTTAATTGTTTATGTTATGCTTCATAAAGTTTCAAATTTTGAATGCTCATATATTTGTTTATAATATATAAATTGGCGTTTATCCGTGTCAAATTTCAATACGATACGAAACAAAACTTCAACCAAAACTCGAATTCAAAAAATTCGTGTTTTTATCGTAGTCTTAGAAAAACCACCGGTAGAGACGTTTTGTGCTACAATTAACATTACAATTAGTTTTGTCGTATTAATTAATTAAACGCTTTTCTTTAGTTCAATCGTTTGGATCAAATCTTTGGACGTTAATTTGACTGCCTTCTCTTCTATGAAAATGACTAAAAATTTGCAGACATATGCATTCGCGGGAACAATACACGAATAGTCACTAAAAATTTTTATTGTTTATTAATTGTTTAAATAAAAAAACGATTTTAACGGAAAATGCTTAAATTGTCTTATTTTTTACAATGAAAAAACTTGAAACTTACAGATTGTAGCTAATTATATGAACTATACATAATTTCACTTTTTACGTTAATTGTTTACGTTATGCTTCATAAATAAAAAATAAAGTTTCAAATTTTTTGCCAATTCCGACTACTTTTCATGTTTGTACATCATATGTTTTATACATATTTTACTAAACATGACGATATATTTTAATGCTTGAAAAGTGTAAGACTAAAAAGTAAAAATAAAATAATATGAAAAAAATATTTATAAGAAACGCTTTTCTTTAGTTACGAGTGACTAAAATTAAACATATTGTAAAAAAATCAACTAAAAAGCAAAAAATAAAAAAAAATTGAAAAAATCTAACACATTCGTTAAAGAAAAGCGTGGTGTCAAAACCGTTTATTCGATGAAGACGCGCCACGCTTTTCTTTGACGAATGTGCTAGATTTTTTCAATTTTTTTATTTTTAGCTTTTTAGGTGATTTTTTTATAATATGTTTAATTGTAGTCACGCGTAAATAAAGAAAAGCGTTTCTTAAAAATATTTTTTTCATATTTTTTTATTCTCTTCTGTCATTTTAGAACGTAAGTATTTGTTTAGCCAGTGATTACTTGACACTAAACCTTCTTAAGCCGAGCAGAAGGGTGGTTAAGCCACACTCAGTTGCTACGACAATTATTCTCTTATGGTTTGTGTGTTCTCCTATACAAAATCCGTTTATCACATCCTTGATTTTCTCCTACTCCTATTTCCCACAGGCGCCGATAATGGGGTTTGCCTGAAAGGATAATTTTCAAACCGCAGTAATTTATACTTCTTATTCGCCTTTTGCAGATTCCTTTAATATACCAAGTATCCTTCTTAAGGTATTTCAGATATTTTATTCGACGAGTGGACGATTTGCGTATGTTTTGTATATAAGTGATATTTAAGAGTGGACTACAATGTGATAATTTTAGTCCCTAGTACACCGTTCCTTTTTGAAAAAAATTAAAAAAGTTTTAAAAATGGTTTTACCCTAATAACACCAAACATTCCATGTATGTTCCTAGAATGTACACACAGGACATTGAAAACATTCCTGAAATGTCCTCAAAAGCACAAGAGCGTCCCCTAATTGTCCCAGGAAAGTCCTGTGTCAGCATTTTAAACATTCCTTGAATGTCTTGTTGGAACATTCCATGAATGTCTACGAATGTTCTTTGGACATTCACAGTATATTTTTTAGACATTCCCTGGATATAGTCGCTGATGTGACATAATACCTCCGATTTGTTTTTTCTTGAGTTTTGTAAGAGAGACTAAAAACTTTTTTTACCGTCACCTCCTGTTTTCATATGATATTTTTTGACATGTTTTGTAGTAAATTCAACTATCTATTTACTACAAAACGTAAAAATTTACATGTGAAAACAGGAGATGACCCTAAAAATGGTTTTTCGTCTCTTACAAAATTCATGAAAAAGCAGATAGGAGGTATTGTCACATCACCGACGATATACCAGAAGTATATGTGGCCATACTAAATAATACATCCTTGATAAATATAATAGTTATTTATGAAATAAGTGTTAAAAGTACAATTTTAAGGCACGCATGTGAAAGTTTGCAGAATGAGCGAACCGAATTCTGCAATTCACATGAGTGCCTTAAAAATGTACTTTTTAACACGTATATCATACAATATTTTTTCTACAAACGGCTTATATATCAACAATTAAAATTGATTAATTATCAATTACAGGACAATATCTACAAAAATTTTACTTGAACTTGACTGATATTCCATTTTTATATTTTTCTTGACATTACATCAAAACTGCCTATAATGTCAATACGTAAATCATAACAACTATAGAATAATATCTACTTTTATAGTTGTATATTCTAACAAATTTTAATAGTTTTTTTCTACAAACGTGTTAAAAATGCAATAATACAGTTTAAATTAAATTTTAAAAAAACCTTTTAAACCACCTTTTTCAAATTGCGCAAGTTGTACTATTAATATTAATGTTTTTTTTTCTCTGATTCTGGCATTGGTTTAGAACTAGAACCTTTAGCCACGTAATTGTATAACTTATCACTAAGTCAGGGGAGTAATGTGTAGTGTGTGTGTTGAGTAAGTGTCTTGTTACTTTGCAAAGTCGACGTCATTGTGTTATCATTTGCAAAGTCGACGTCATATTAATGTTAATAAATGAAATATAAATATTTTGACGTTTCACAATTTAACAACTCTCTTTTAACTGCAGTGCCTTAAAAATTTTAAAGCACTAGTGCCTTAAAGTAGTAAAGTAAATTTTTAACACGATTGTAGAAAAAAAATTTTTTGCACAAAATTTTGTCATATATTTTTTTCCATAATCATCATCATCACTACAATGATGCTTCATTGTATTGAATTGTACATTACAATTACAATCTGGTCATAACTGACCAATGAGCAATTTTAATTTAACCTAAATTACTACTGTTCCTTAAAATGAAGAACTTACCACATAGCGTCTTTTATCTAATGTAACAAGATCGTGCACTATTTTAACATACACAGGCACACAAGCACTATGCTCTGCTCTTCACTATCACCTATCACTCAAACTAGTTCAAAAGGCTTTGTCCTCTTTAATCTTCTAGTTTGACCAGTAGTATCGAGGAGCTGGATTTCCTCAATATTCTCGTACTTATGAAGTGGTTGCTCATGACTTCCTGCCATTTTCTTGATGATTATATCCAGGTTCCATTTCTAGGTCCTTATGGAGATCACTGTTTGTCACATACCAAGGAGCATCTACAATATTTCTCAGTATTTTGTTCTGGAATCTTTGTATAATTATTATATTACTTGGTCTAGTAAGTACACCCCCATAGTGGGCATCCATAAGTCCATACAGGTCTTAATATTTGTTTATAAATTAATAACTTATTATGCATCGACAATGTGGAGTTTCTTCCAACTAGCCAATACACTTTGTACATAAGTATATCTTTCTTTTGCCTTTCATAGCCACAAGGCTACATTTCCTTCCTGTTTTTTTTTTGTACAACATTTTCAGCTGATTTTAAAAACAATTAAAATGAATGGTAATTTTACTATTCTTTACAATTAAAAATCAAAAGAATTAGGTACTATTTACAGGTTATAATACGCATAAATAATTCGTTTCATAAAGAAAAAAAAAATTGAAAACGGATTTTATAATCTAAAAGGGAATTATGTAAGTGGCTTTCGTTTACATAGAAGTGGTTTTACTTCTTGTTAGAGTTTTTTGATTTTATAATACTTACATAATTGTTTAAACGAAAGAGATCCAGCCAGAGCAAAACTAACATACAGAAAAGCAAAAAAGCCATTAGTTCTAATTCTAATTTCCATTTTACATCCAATTATAAATTTTTAGGTTATCATGAACTGTGAAAATGTGATGATCACGGGGCACGCGACCCTACTTACATAGAACACGCGCGAAAAATTTGAAAATGAACGCAAATTGAATATTGAATGGCCTCACTTAAAATTTAGGACATTGGTAGTATGTTCATAGAATGTCTTGTGGTAACATTCCACCAATCATTTAATCAGATGTTCACATAGGTGCCCTGATTGTTCAGGACAATCAAACATTAATAGAACTTTGATAGTACATTCCTGGAATGTTTTGTGTTGTTAGGGTAACTGTTCGTTTGAGCGAGTCTACTACTTTCTAAAAATTTTTTAGAATGAAGTTCGAACGCGTTTTCACACGCACATCACCTAAACCTGTAGCACTAGGACGGGTATGTTTTGTTATTGAAAAACTATCATTTTTAATTTTAGTCAAAAGATTTTCCGGTTGTTTATTTGTCACGGTTATAACCGTTTTTTTTTAAGAAATAACCGGCGAGAAACCGGGTAAGTGGAAAAAATACTGAATTCAGAGAAAATATGTGAAAATTTTTCGCTCATTGCGCGAAAATGAGAAATTTTAAGCTAACTGAAATCGATTTCAAAACACTGATAACTGATTGCTATACTGTTAGGGACTGATATCCATTCGAATGGAGTATCGCAAACTAAAGCGCAATGTAAATGTAACCTGTTGGGTATTGGCTGTGACTAAAAAAACCGAACACCGGTTTTTGGAACAACCGGTAGGTTAAACCGTAGGTAAAATAAACCGGTTTAACCGAAAACCGGTGTTTTGTCAACAACCGCCATCCCTTTGTCGGACTAAAGAAACGAGGCTGTAAATTTGTGGGACAAGAGATCGACAATCCTTTGTAATTAATTAAGTAATTTCAATTAAAAATTAAGAGTTTTGTAATAACAAAAAACAATAATGTAATAAAAAATTACAAAACTCTACCGCGTTAGAGTGATATCTTGCGAGTGCAAGATGTCACTCTTTTTTATTCGGCAAGAATAGTATATTTTATTGTAATGTATAATGTTTTGACTAAAATTAAAAATTATAGTTTTACAATAAGGAAACATACCCGCGCTAGAGCTACAAATTTAAGTGCTGTGCGTGCGGAAACGCATCCAACGTGCACTTTGAAAATTTTCAGAAAGTGGTAGGTAGACTCGCTTTAACGAAGCAGTTATAACCATTTTGCCGGTCCGAAATAAGAATGACGTAACTGAAAAAAGCCAAATTTCTCAGAAGAGCAAAGAAACGATTTTTAAATATTTCAAATAGAGATTAAATGAGGAGTAATCGTTCAGGAGCATCGGTATGGCGTTTATTGTTACAATGATGGCTTTTATTTTTCACCATAATGGTTTGAATTTCATTATCTTAATTTAGTACTCCCACTTCAACTCTTTTTACAGTTGCGTCATTCTTCCTTAAATTTTTTAAATTTTTAAAATAGTGATTAAATTAGTGTTGCCCAAATGCAAGACCAAGACGAGACTTAGGCAGTCTTGGTCTTGGTCTTGCGCCAGTACACCTGGTCTTGGTCTTGGTCTTGGTATTGCGCTCCCGGTCTTGGTCTTGGTCTTGGTCTTGCAGCAAGAGTCTTGCAAGTCTCGCAGTTGCCCATTAGCCTATTGCATATCTTAGAACAACGTTAACAGAGAGGTACATTTTAAGCTTGAATATCATAGCCATAGTAAAGACTAGCCAAAATATCATAGCCATAGTAAAGACTAGCCAAATTATTAAATATCTAAACAACTGACACCGGATGGGGTTTGAACCCACGATCGCTGTCTATGTTCTAACTAACTAAAGTTAAAAGTACCTCTTAAAACCCACAAAATTTCATTTGCCTATCTCAACCGATTTTAGAGCAATAAATAAATCGTCAGTTTGTAAGAAAAATTTCAACCCCTCCCTATTTGGTAAACAAAGCATTTATAAAGTAAGAAGAAACACAGTTTGATTGGTACACCCGGTTTACACTGACAATAATTGACCTGTCTACCAATAATATATATTATTACTGCGATATTTATAAAGAATAGAATAAGACCAAATACTAAAAAAAATCACTTAAATTTAAATAACAACAGGTTTAGGAAATTTGAGACATTAAAAATGCCCCGTTTTTAAGGTGGTATGGTGCCATGGACGTATAAATAAAGATGGGTGGTGCGTTAATTTCTTGGAGAAATATAAGTGCTAAGGTTACATATTTTTAAAAAGTTTGGATACGATATTCGATATTACTGTAGGCGTCGCAACGCAGGAATGTTGTGTTATATGAATATGATTAGAAGACGACTATTCTCAAAACCAGGACAATTAATAATTTCACAGCAAACAAGTCGGCTGCATGACGAAACAAAACTTCCATTTAAAAAATTGAACAAAATATTCTACAATTTCCCTAATAAAACGCTTTGAAACAGTGTATTGTTTGGATGTCGACCTTTTCGTGTAATGGATTCTTTATCTATAATATTTGCCACCGTATTCCATAACAACAAAGTAGCTTTGTTTTTGGTTTCAAGTTACTTTTCATTGTTCATTCACTGTTGGCGGTGACACACTGCAAAATGGCCAAATTGCAATTTTTGTTATCGCTTAATCTTTGACGATTTGGAAAAGTGTGTATATTGTTTGGGTATATTTTCGTGTATCTATTTATTGTTTAGCCCATTTTTTCATTGTCCAGTCACCATTGGCTTATATAATATAACAAGAACAAGTGTTGTTGAAAAAACTGAATCTGTTTTCAAATCTATTTTTTGAGTTTGGTTTATTAGAGTTTATTAGGTTTATTAGGTTCAATTTGTGCAGTCGATTCAGAAAGTTTAAATTTTAAATTCTGAAAATATTGTGAAGTGAAAAAATGAGTGAAATAAAAAGAGAGTAGCTGAGTGGAGCGACGAAAAGAAAAATGAAACAAAAAAAAGGAAGAAGTTCTGAAGAAGATACCCAAAATTTCTTCATTTTTCCATCAACCAGATTCTCAAAGTGATTTAGATTGCAATGGTAAGTAGGTACTAGATCTCTATCTACTAATGAAACAATAATTCTTATCTAATTGTCGTCTGTAACAGGGGTGGCCAAGGTCCTTGATATTCGTTGATAGAAATTTGAATTTTTTTAGAAGCCGTCATTGTCATTAAATGCATATTAAAAAGTTATGCAAAAAAGAGGTGTTGAAAAATTTTTTACGGAACTTTTTTACTTCTTTTGATAATTCTTTAAATCTTAATGAATAAATTGTGACAGCACTTCTTAGTAATTCTTTCAGATGCTGGTTAGTTCGTACTGATGAGTATTTGAATTTCAGGAATTTTAAAGTGGAATAAAATTATTCACACGTGTCTTCTTCTTCATGTGCCGTGCTAGATTATCGAGTGTTGGCTATCAAAATTGGCTATAGTAATTTTGTTGGCGGCAGCTCGGAAAATGGAAGCTGGAGTTTCTCAAACCACTCTCTTAGGTTTCTAAGCCATGACGTTTTTCTTCGACCTGGCCTTTTTCTTCCGTCTCCTTTGCCCTTTATTATTAAATGGAGTATATTATAACTCTGGGTGGCGCATTCTTCTCTAGGTGCCGTCTCCGCTTCGAAGGTTGACAATCATCAAAGCGATTTTTACTTTTGAGAGTGCGGCTCTAAATAATTCGTTGTTACTACATCCAAACCATGCCCTAAGATTCTTCAGTCATGAGTTAAATCAGCTATCAGCTTCCTATAAATCTTTTTCCTGGATTTTCCTTACATAATGAACTGGAGTATTAGATATTTATCTCCTCCCACCACATGTCCCATATATCTCAGTTTTCTTCTCTTAATTGTTAGAAGTACTTCTCTTTCCTTATGCATACGTCTGTCTGATTACCTCTACATTGGTTATTCTATTTACCCATGAGATCTTCAGCACTCTTCGGTACATCCATATCTCGAATGTCTCCGGTCTTCTCACGTCAATTTTCTTCAGTGTCCACACTTCCATCCCGTACGGATAGCACATAGCACCTCATAACATGGCCAAAAAAATATTCAAGTTTGCGAGTTTTTACTGCTCTGATGACTTCCCGTAATTTTTCCCCTCCGATGTATAACAACTTCGTTACGAACTCCATCCACCCAACTTATTCGTAGGATCCTCCGATACACCAAGGTTTCAAAGGCTTCCAGCTTTTTGAGAAGGGTATCCGTTAAAGTCTAACCTTCGACACCATACAAAAGAGTACACATTCACATAAGTACGGTGGTCCGTTAAACATTTTCTAGCACTACCTTATTTCAGTTCTTGAAAAGGGCCCCGCGAAAATCTTTGATACGGGGCCCCTGTGGGGCTAGCTACGCCACTGCTGCTGAGAAAGAATGTATAACTAAAAAATTTTATTTTTACATTATAATAATGACCTCTCAGTACATGTCAAATGTGTCGAGTGTTCTTTTAATGGATATTTTGATTCGCTATGTATGTTTATGGTATTGTTCGTAATGCGCATAAGTCCAATTTTCAAAATTTTTGTTACAATTTTTTTTGTTTCTCATAGAGTATCTAAGAATATAGCCGAACTTATATACTCCCTAAAACGACCCTCAGTTCTAACTGCAAGACGCAAGAGTCTCGCAGGCTTAGTCTTGTTCTTGCTCAAGTCTTGCACGGTAAGTCTTGGTCTTGGTCTTGCTAAAAATAGGCGGTCTTGGTCTTGGTCTTGGTCTTGCGAAAACGCAAGAACAAGACCAAGACTGCAAGACCAAGACCGATTTTGGGCAACACTAGATTAAATAAATAGTAACGATCCGGAACATCGGTATGGCGTTTATTCTTAAGATGATGGCTTTTAGTGTCATCCCCATTGGTTTGAATTTCATTATTTCAATTTAATCCCCCCTTTTTCAACCCCATCTACACTTGCGTCATTATTAATCTGAAAATTTTTCTGTATAAAAAACCTACATATATTTAAATATATTTATTATGCCGTTTATTCTTACAGCGATGGCTCTTATTTTCATCCCTAGTTGGTCCGAATTTCATTATCTTAATTTAGTCCCCCCATTTTTAACCCTACTTACAGTTGCGTCATTCTTCATCTGAAACAAGGTCTAAAATGGTGCTTATTTCAATAACGACGCAACTACCCTGTGGTGGTTCAGCACACAGTTACAGTTCTGTCACTTTTTTATCATCCGTATACAGTATTTTAGAAGTTAATTAGGCAATAAACAGGAATTGACAAAATTTGCAGTTACGTCATTTTTATTCCGGACCGCCGATTTTTAAGACCTTTGTAATCATTTTCAAAAAAGAACAATGTACTAGGGACTATTTAGTATATTTTTGTTTAAACATCACTGTAATTATATTATTATATCTTTTTCGAGACTAAATTCCTTTAACTGCTGCGTCACTTTAACATTTAAATCCCCTTTTATAGCAATAATTTCCATCAAAAAGTACTAATATTGTTAGTGTCGTTTCGTCGCAAAATGCACGCCCCTCCTCTATCTTTGCAAGGGGATTGTTCCGCAATGACAATCGAGGCGAGTTAAATTGTGACAAAATGTAATAAATGAAATTGCAAGGGGATCTGGTGAGTATATATTGTGCACGTTTTACATTCTAAATTGGGTATCGATTCTTTGCTTGTCTATGTCGTGGCTGATTTCAAGCCACGCATTTTCACAAAAACAATTTGTAGACAATTTTTTGTTCCTAATATATTGTCGACATTCGAAAAACCTACTTTTGTTCGAATATTCGGAAAGAAAAATATTCTTGTACTCGTATCTGGCAAAGCGTTGGTTGGTAAACCCCATATAAGATGTTTTAAGCATACCTACTAAAACAGTAGAATAATAAATAACTTCAAACTTAACACCACTTTTCTCAGCTTTTACTACTTTTTAACACTAATATTGCTAATTACAATTATTAAAGCAGAGTATACTAAGGTTCTTCACCCTTAATCATTGAACAGAAAAAATTTACAATACATAATACCGGGTGTCCACTTATATTTTCCCCCATTTTAACTGCCTATAACTTCTAAACGGTTCAAGATAGAAATATGCGGTTTTCGCTGAAATGTTTTATTTTAGTAAAAGTTTTGTCTGAATGGATTGAATTTTTTATATCGCTTTCAAATACGAAATAAAAAATGGCGGATTTTTGAAAAAAACTTTGTTGACATTTTTTTTATGGAACACCCAGTATATTTTTTTGTAAATTGAAAGAAAGGTCATTCACCTATCCAGCGATATAAAGTTTTTAAAAATCGGTTGTCAAATCACTGAGTAATTAATTTTTAAAATGAGAGGTGCAACGTGGATATCCCATACCTAAATAACATAACTGAGCAAAATGATATTATGTTACGTGATTTCCACATTGCATCTCTCATTTTAAAAATTAATTGCTCAGTCATTTGGCAACCGATTTTAAAAGATTTTATATCGCTGGATAGATAAATGACCGTTTTTTAAAGACACAAAAAAAATATACTGGGTGTTTTAATAAAGAAAGTCAACAACGTTTTTTTTTTTTTAAATCCGCCATTTTTTATTTAAAAGCGATATAAAAAATGGTCATTTACCTAAAAACTTAAAGAAACGGTCATTTATTTATCCAGCGATATAAAAATTTTTAAAATCGGTTCTCAAGTGACTGAGCAATTAATTTTTAAAATGAGAGATGCAATGTGGAAATCACATAACTTGCTTAGTTATGTTATTTAGGTATGTGATATCCACGTTGCACCTCTCATTTTAAAAATTAATTACTCATTGATTTGACAACCGATTTTGAAAAACTTTATATCGCTGGAAAGGTGAATGACCTTTCTTTCAATTTACAAAAAAAATATACTGGGTGTTCTATTAAAAAAAGTCAACAAAGTTTTTTTCAAAAATTCGCCATTTTTTTATTTCGTATTTGAAAGCGATATAAAAAATTCCATCCATTCAGACAAAACTTTTATTAAAATAAAACATTTCAGTGAAAACCGCATATTTCTGTCTTGAGCCCTTTAGAAGTTATAGGCAGTTAAACTGGGGGAAAATATAAGTGGACACCCGGTATATAAAACAATATTAGTTTATATTTTGTATCTAATTCTAAACGTTTAATATTTAGACAATTCGGAAACGGCGGGTTCGTTGAGAAAAATATTAAAAATCACATTCGTGAGACACTCCAGAATATGGTTTAAAAATTCTCCCACGCGAAAAGTGGTCCAAATTTTTTTTAACAATAATTGTTTTTAATCAAATTACAAAAATCAATATTTTTTGCCCGGACAAATTTTTTTTAGGTTTTTTGGAACATTCTGGACAAAAAAGGTCTCTTATAATTTTTCTGTAAAGTTGATCTTTTTCGAGTAATACACAATTTAAAATTTGACAAACGCGAAAATTGCCATTTTCAAGGCTTAATAACTCGGTTAAAAATTATTACTATTAAAGTCAGAAAGTGACTAAATCAAAGTTTAAAGAAATCTGTGTCATTAATTAGCTGTTATTTTTAATTAATAACAATGAGCAAAAATGTTCTTGCTTTATATATAATCAAAAATTTCCCTATTCTTAAACCCCCTCTTCTTAATACTTCTTAATATATTGATGAACATACTATCAGAAGAAAGTCACAGACTGGGCTTGGATATTAACCTTGCCAACACCAAAACCATGGTATTCCACAAGAACCCCCATGAACAAATTACACCCAACATATAAATCAATGGTGTCACCCTTCAGAGTTCCCAAAGCCTCATATACCTGGGCAGAGAGCTAAACAGTCAGCTTGCAGCTAGACCACTCAAAGAAATTAGAAGACGCATTGAAATAGCAAGATCTGGCTTCATGAACATGCGTAAAATGCTCTGTAACCCCAATCTATCAGTCACAATAAGATTGAGAACACTAAAGTGTTATGTGTGGTCCCTATTACTATATGGCTGTGAGACCTGGACATTAAACGAGTATGACGTCAACAAACTGAATTAATTCGAAATATGGATGTACCGCCGAATGCTAAGAATAAGCTGGATCAGCAGAACTACAAATGAAGAAGTACTAGAAATAATGAACACACGTCCTCATCTGGTCAATACAATCCAAATTAGAAAGACGTCATATCTAGGGAACGCACATAATGCGCCATAGGGAATTTGAGTAGCTCCAGGTAATATTAGAAGGCAAAATCCAAGGTAAAGGGGGTATAGGAATAAAGAAAGAATCATGGCTCCGAAACATCAGAGATTGGACCCACACAACAAGGAATGACTTAATTCATCAAGCTCAGAACAGAGACAAATTTGCCATATTGATTGCCAATCTCAATAGAGAAGGAACTAGGAGGAGGAGGAATATATGACTGTTCTATGATATTCTAAGCATTTGGCGCAGGCAACATATTTCAAGTTATATTTTTGTTAATTTATGCTTTTAACGTTCATGCTTGCTTCCGTTTCATACAAAAAAAAACAGGCCAACCGTAACACTTTAGCATCTTGTATCTCAGGATGAACTCCAACTTGCGATCAGTCAGAAATATACAAAGTTTCAAAAAATAATTTCTGATTTCTTCTGCTCTGTTTTTTATTTTAATGTCAGAATTATTATTCAAAATTATTTTGATTTTAACCTTGACAAATTGACTGTTTTAGAATTCATCTTGTAGATTATCCCATATTTATTCATTTATCGTCCAGATGGCTTGTAAATTTTAGAAGACACAGATTCAGGTTGTCACCAGAATTTTGTTTACAACGTAAGAAGTATTTAGGTCTTTATTTCTTTAGACTTTTCATTGTTTTAAACTATTACACTAAATGTTTAAATTAATACTCTATTATGATTGTATCAGTAGTTACTGTTAAATGTCAACTGAATTTAATAATAAACTCATCAGAACTAAATTAGCATCAATAATTAATAGAATCGAACAGAAAAGTTTTTCAAAAGGTTTTATATTATAAATACCCTCTTTCAACTATTTCTCTATATTTAGTCGAGACCTATATTTTGTCTTTAAAGCAGCCGTCACCGAAAGCGAGAAACAGCCATCCGGCTTCGTAAAGGTAGGATGATGAAAATTGCAATAATATACGAAATGCTCTTAATTTCAATGAATAAAAGGCATCATTCACCCAAAATTCAAACAGAGATTTATCACTAAATTCTCTCTTGATTTTGCCGCTTGAAGTAAAGTCTATAAAGATCTCTTCTTATGCAGTTGAGAGCACTTAAGGATTAGTTTGAAATGGATCCCTAACTTATTCGTAACTTGCCACCAATTTGCTGTCATTAAGAAAATCATTTAAATTCTGTATCAATATGGCCAAATGACTTTATATTTTCACAAAAACAACATTCACTTCTTTCATTTCTTAGTTCTTCTGTGTTCTTCATATGGGCCGGTTGTTCGAACGTTAATCAACAACGATCACTATCAAATATTTAATTACTGTCACCAACTGTCAATGTCAACTTTGGTTGGGTTGCTGAAAACATAATTGATTATAATGATGAGATTAGTTAATCAATTAACATAACAATTATTAACATAATTGATTAACTAATTTCATAATTGTAATCAATAATTATGTTTTCAGCAACCCAATCAAAGTTGACATTGAAAGTTGTGACAGTAATTAAATATTTGATAATGATCATTTTTGATTAGCGTTCGAACAACCGGCCCCTAGTTTTTTTGTTTCACATTTTTTATTGTAAAATAAAAAAATTAAAAGGTGCTTTAAATGCCTAAAAGCATTGCTCATAAAATACAGTATTAAATGGGGATTCAATAGAGATTCTGGCTTCGAAAAAATCAAACAAGATAGAAATGTTTGCAATTTGCTTAAGAAATGTTTAATAAACAGCATATCAATAGTTCTACTCCAGAAATATGTGCTTTATTTTTTATTAAAAAATTAACTGCGAAATTAATTGTTTTTTTAAATACATACCTACAAAAATATAAATCTTAGAAAAAAACTGACTTAACCATTGAAAAATTCATAAAATTTTACAAAAAAAACCTTATATATATTAAGATTTTTCTAAAATTAAATCTATAGTTTCTATAATTTGTTATTTATAAGGCGAAAGTCACTCTTCTCACAAACATTAGCGCACTGTATAGGGAACATCCATAAATTACGTCATAAAAATTTTGGAGTTTTTAATACCCCCCCCCCCCTTCCGTCGTAAAGCGTCGTTTGCAGTTGACCTCCCCCTCGTACTGACGTCGCAATTGCAACTCATGACCCCCCTTTTTGTGATTTTTTTTAATTCCATGTTATTCCTAGATTTCTGAAAGTTAGCCCTCAAAGTTTATTTACGATGTATCCAAATCAGTATTACTATGTTACATTACTACATTAATATCCTCGTACTCTCTCAATTCACTGTACAACTAATGATTAGCTTTATAGGGACAAAAGACAACACTCTCTCATGCTTTCTTAACTGCATCATATAAACCTTGATATTCAATGCCATTTCTTTTGTTAAGTATAAATAGATACAATAAGCTAACTATACTTTATTTGCAATCAAAATGCACTAGAAGTAAACAAACCAAGACACGTTAACTGTTACAAGGCGCACTCCTGAGTCATGATTTACAATTTATATTGTATATACATTATAAATCCCTAATGATGATTTACAAAGTTCCTACAAAGGTCCTACATTATATATCATGATTCAGGAGAGCTCCTTGTAACAGTTAAAGTGTCTTGGTTTGTTTACCTCTACTGCATCCTGATTGCGATTTTATTTTAAATAGAATAAAATATTTTATTTCTATTCATTCTTTTATATTT